>NC_033798.1:3600908-3638988 GCF_001876935.1 Asparagus officinalis | reverse complement strand
CATGGAAGGAATCGAGAGGGGATTTTGACTTTGGTCCTAACTGTTTAAAGGTTTGACCAAATGGGAGTTGAGACAATCCTAACTATTTAAAGGTTTGATCGTTCAATACGTGGACCTCTCGTTCATGAAAGGAATCGAGAGGGGATTTTAGTTTTGGTCCTAACTGTTGGAAGGTTTGACCAAATGGGGACATGAGACGATCCTAACTGTTTAAAGGTTTGATCGTTCAATTTGTGGACCTCTCGTTCATGGAAAGAATCGAGAGGGGATTTTAGCTTTGGTCCTAACTGTTTAAAGGTTTGACCAAAATGGGAATTTTGTGAGGGAAGATTGATCTAAAGAGGTGATCGAATCTCATCTCAGCAAAAGAGTATTCAGAAGTCATAGTAGGAGTTTAGTGTTTATCACTTTGTTCATAATAATCGGGGTTATCCCTAAGAATATTACATTTAACATTCTTCCGGGAACTTCCCGCTACATGAATTATTCACCCCCAGCTTTCTTTGCAAAACTGGGTGTAACGAGGAGTACATTATCCTCAGTCGCATGTTCGGGTTATCCTTAAGAATATAAGATTCTCCAGGAACTTCCCGTTATATAAATCATCCACCCCCAGCTTCCTTTGCGAAACCGGGTTTAACATTATACTTAGTTGGATGACTGAGAAGTAGTTTATACTCGTATACTCTTTGGAGTGTGAGAACTCGTGTATCCGATGGAGTAGTATGGTCGTCTTTAATCGACTTCTTTCGCCGTTATGACGCCGGAGTCAATTAATGCTTGGATCTTATTTTTGAGTTCGAAGCAAATCTCGGTGGGATGAAGAACCCTTCTGTGGTACGCACAGTAGTTTGGATCCGTAATCCTCTTAGCTCCATCCTGATCTTTAATAGGTGGTAGTTCGATTTTGTCATTGGCGAGGAGGTATTCCAAGATGGCTGGAGCTTCATCATCTTCGAAAGAATATTCCTTTTGAAACCTCGGATCGAGAGTCGCATTCTCAACGATTGCAGATGTCATTGGTTGGCCTCTCTCAGCTTTCTTTCTTTTAAGAAAGTGCTCAGCTTGTTCACCCCGAGATTTTAACTCCTTCCAAGTTGTGGATGGCACGACCCCCAGAGCTTCCAGGACATCGATGGAGAGGTTATTGTGGCATGTTTGCAGGATGAACTCCTCTGTAATAGGATCTCTGTAATTCATTGCTTTGTTACTGAAACGTTTGACAAAATTGTCAACCGACTCTCCGTCTTTTTGCTTCTCCTCCAAAAGGGTTCCGATTGACACTTCGGTGTCATCATCGAAGAAATTGCTGAGAAACAAACTTTCCATGTCATCCCAGCAATTGATGCTCCCTGGCTTGAGCCGTCGGTACCAATCGAAGGCGGGCCCACGAAGGGTGCCAACGAATGACTGAACCATTAAAGCCTCGTTTCCTGAGATCATGCCCAAATGAGACTTGAAATAAATCAAGTGCTGAATCGGCGAACTCTTCCCGTCAAACGGTGTGAAGTTAATCATGTTGAATTTTGCCGGGTACGGTATTAAATTCCATTCTCTTGGATAGGGACATGGAATACCTGTCCTCTTCACTTCTTGAGCCGTCATCAAAGCGTTGACTTTGTTTTCAAGCTCTTTCATTTTCCCGTCATCGTCTATGTCTTCATTCGAATGACGTTGAGGAGAATGAGTTAGACCACCCCCTGTAAGAGGTGCCATTGAACCACCCCCAATATCATTATTGGGAGGGTGTGTTAAACCACCCCCAGCTTTATTGCTATTGGGAGGTGTATCAGCAAAGATGACTTCATCCACTTCTGGATCACTATAATCTGCCACATTTTGAGTGTGGCGGTTGGATTCAGCTCGCTGACTGGACTCAGGAGGTTGAGGCCGTTGAGTTAGCACTTCTCTCATTTGTTGGATAGCTAACTCCATTTCTATCTTCACTTCAGCTCTAATTTCTTCACGTTGTTTGGCTAGAGCTTCTTGAAGTATTTGAGCGAACTGATCAGAGGTGATTGTGAGTACTTCTCTGGCTTGTCCCGTGCTAGACATTGTATCATCAGAAGCGATTGCAGAATAAGTGTCCGAGAATTCATCCTCCGAGGACATTCCTTCTTGCATTCTCTTGTAGTCTCTGCGTCTGATAGCTCCTAATTGGAGTCGAGACATCCTTTGAGCAATTCTTGGATTGACTTTTCCTTTCGGGGAAAAGTCGGGATTTGAGTCACTTGAATGCTGTTTAGACTTTTGATAGTGACTTCAGGGAATTCATCATCTTGGGCAGCTGATTTTCTCTTGCAGAAATACCTCGGCTTAAGCTTCGACATTTCGGTGAAAAGACTGTGGAATACCGAGACTCTTCGTGAGATGGCTTCTCGTTTGAAACAGTCACATTCTGATAGCATTGCTCTAATGAGTCGCGCACATGAACAATGAGAGTTCATTTCCTGGACAGTTCTCTTTCGAGTTTTGTTCATACCCCCTGCTTGATAGTATGATTCATCGGTATGATTGCCGGAAAATCTTATCGTCTGTTGGTATGAACCCCCAGGTATAACGATGTCTTTTGACAACCATGTTTTCCTCTGAGGATGTAAAACCTTTTTGGCATTCTCAGGACAACTTATTATTGTCTTTGAATGATCCAAGGTTATGTCGGGAATCACACGTTTAGAACCACCCCATTGTGGGTATGGAATCTTAACGCGCTCTGATTGCTGATTTTGCACAACTCCATATTTTGGAATCCAAACTTTGCAGAGTTTTGGTGGTTCTTTGACCACCGTTTCTTTGTTTCTTTCTCGTCTTTGTTGTAAGAGAGCACGAGCATGAGCTGCGTTTGCACGACGCTTTTGTATACGTTCTTTGAGGGTCGAACGAGCCCTTTTGACGAGTGTCCATTCCTCCGTCGTGAATTGTGCAGAAACGTGAGTAGTTTGTCGTTGCGTTGAACAAACCACTTGTTGTTTCCTCGACTCTAAGTCCGCATAATAACGAACTCCGTCGGTTTGTTCAAATGCCTTAGCTATTTGGCGAGCACGGCGCTGACGCTGTCTCTGACGAGCCCTCTTCGTCAGTACCGGTGGGCTTTGATTCGATGACTCTTTAACTAGATAAGAGTCATTGTGAGCAGAGGTGTTGTGAGTAAAATCCTTAGCAACAATCCGAAGAGAGTCTTCATTTTGTGCCTTCTTTGGCATGTAGGTCTTCCTCAATTGTGAGATCCTCTTGTACTTACGAGACAATGAAGATCTTGAAGAGGATGATGAGAGATATTCCTCAAATTTGGTTTGGTCGAATTCGTATTCGACCGTGGATTCAACTGAAATCTTGATCGGCTGCGACACGACGGTCTCGGCAGCGAGACCGTTGGCTCCCACTGTGGTCGCCAGCTTGTTTGCGTCAAAAGTTGGTTTTGTCATGGAATTCATTATATCTTCAGTCGATTACAATAAATTCAAAAGAAATAGCCTTTTTATAAGACTTCTTTTACACAACAAAAGGAAAATTACAACTCTTGAGAAACAAACGCAGGATCATTGTTTGGATCGCTGCTTGCGTGGGATCTTTGCCTGTGCCGGGGGTGCGTTAGCCCGTGGACCACCAAATCACAGATTCTGATCGAATCGTGAGGGGTTTATGATTCTGACTTCGTTTATCGAAGTGAGAAATTAAAACGATATCTTATCGAAGTAAGATAGTCGTTCTTCTTAAAATCAAGTCAAAGCTTAATTTCAAGGCGTTGCCGGAAACTCAAGAACTCTGCTCTCCCTCTGCTCTGGATTGCTCTGAAGTTCTCTAAATGATCAGCCTCATGGAAAAATGGCCTTAGGAGGGTATTTATAACCTCCGAGAACAGTTGGCAGAAAACAGGCTCGCGAGACAGCATTTGCTGTCTCGGCGGGCGAGACAATGTTTGCTGTCTCGACCCGCGAAACAGTAAATACTGTCTCGGAAACAGTAACCGCAGGCAGTTTTCGTTTTAACTGCCTTCCCACGTTTCAAACTCCGTTATTTTGGCAGTTATCAACGTGACGCCTTGGCCGCGGCACCCTGGACTGCCGCGCCTTAGCCGCGGCACCTTGTCCTGCCGCGCTGCGTTGTGTTGCCTGACGATGTGTATATTGTTCCTCCATGTTGTTTCGAGTGGTACTTGTATGTCTGTAAGCATTTTTTTTAACGCCTACAAACATCAACTATGCATTCATTTTTCTCATTCCCAAGAAGGATGGTGCTCACCCCCAAAGATTTTAGACCTATTAACCTGATTAATAGCTCTGTCAAAATCTTCACCAAGGTCCTAGCTAACAGACTTAAACCTTTCATCTCCCACCTCATTGATTCTTCTCAAGCAGCCTTCCAAGGTGGCAAATCATCTTTGGACTCTATCCTTCTAGCTCATGAAATGATCAACAGTTGTTCCTCAGGTAAAAAGGAGCTATGTGCTTTCAAAGTAGACTTCTTCAAAGCTTTTGACTGTGTTAATAGGAACTTCCTCCTTACCCTTCTCAAAGCTAGAGGATTTAGTCCCTTGTGGTGCCTATGGATCCATCATATTCTTCCATCATCTAAATCAGCTATTCTAGTTAATGGCTCTCCTACGAAATTCTTCCGATGTCACAAAGGACTCAAGCAAGGAGACCCTCTTTCCCCTATGCTATTCCTGCTTATCGTAGATGTTCTCAATAAGATGATCAAGGCTAGTTTCCTTAGGGGATCTCTTTGGGCTTAATTTGAAAGGTGAACTCAATTCACTTAGATCCCTTCAATTTGCAGATGACACTATAATATTCCGCAAAGCTTCCAATAAAGATGCAATCACTCTCAAAGCCATACTTCTCATCTTTGCTAGCGTCTCTGGTATTAATGTTAACTACTGCAAGTCTAACCTCTTCTACCTTGGTAAATTCCCCCACAAAGGTGCCCAACTAGCTAATATCCTCAACTGGCCTGTTGGTTCTCTCCCAATTGCTTACCTTGGTCTTCCTCTCAAGAGAGGATCTCTTTCGAGACGTGAATGGCAGCCCCTGTTAGAGTCTTTCTCCAAGAAGTTAGCTATTTGGAAAAATAGATTTTTATCTATTGGAGGTAGGCTTACTCTCATTAACTCAGTTCTGTTATCCCTTCCTCTATACTACATGTCTTTCTTCAAACTCCCTATCTGGTTAATCAAGACTATCGACAAAATTAGGAGAAACTTTCTTTGGGGAGGCTATCATCAATCTACCAAGTCCAAAAGTCTGGTGAAGTGGGAGATAGTCTGCAAAGACAAGCTCAATGGTGGTTTAGGCATCATCAATCTTCAGACTTTCAACTTAGCTCTCCTAACTAAATGGATATGGAAAATCTTGGATAGAGAATCTCTGGTCAGTAAAGTCATCTTCTCCATATACTCTTCTAATAATTCCAACCCCCTATCCAATCCACCAAAAGGTTCTGCTTCCAAGTTTATTCTTGACTTGCATGCTATTCACTCTACCTTTCTCAGTTTTGCAAGATGGATACTAGGAGATGGTCATTCCTGTAACTTTTGGTATGATAAATGGGCTGGTGATAACTCCCTTAGCAGCCTCTTCCCCAAGGCTTACCAACTAGCATTCTCTCATTCCTCCTCTACCCGTTCTCAAGGATTATAGCACAATCATTCATGGAATTGGCACCCTATCCTCAGAAGTGGCATCACTGAAGAGGATAAAAAAGACATAGCTAATTTCCTTTCCTTCATTGAGCACTTCAAGCCTTCAACCAGTTTATATCATGATAGTATATGGTGTCCTCATACTCAATCAGGGACCATCTCAGTTAAGTCCTTTTACTCCCTCCTCAACAATGGCGGTATCACTTTCCAATCTTCCAATTTTATATGGAAATCCCCTGTCCCGTTGAAGGTTAAAGTTTTCTTTTGGATTCTCAGCAAGCAGAAACTGCATACTAAAGAGAACTTGTCTAAAAAAGGGTAGAATGATGATCTTTCCTGTCCGTTTTGCAACCAGGTAACGGAGACCCAAGATCATCTATTTATCTCTTGCCCTCTCTCCTCTGTTGCCTGGTCAATCATCCTTCCAAACACAAATGCTAACCGTTGGCCTCAGGAGCTGCAATATATGATATCTCAGAAGGGTAGCTTCCTTTCCAATCTCAACCATAGAGTTTTATGGAGGGTCTTACTGTCTTGTTTTTGTTGGTGCACATGGAACAGTCGCAATAACCTCATCTTCAATAATATCCTTGTGAACCCTCAGTATATTTCCTCTAACGTCACTTGATTTACTCTATTCTGGACAGGAGCATCCAGTAGCAGGAGAGCTCAGAGATCCCATGCTACAGCAGTCGACCTGGGTTTTAAGGACTTGGCAACTACGGTAGGGGAAGATGCAGTGGGGGAGAATTTTGCCCCAGATCACTAAATCAGCTCAGACTCCTATTCTCTCTTCTTTCCAGCATATGAAGTATATAAACTTTGAAATTTTGTGGTTGTTTTGTTTTGCTTGTCATGGCCACAAGTATGGCAATAAACTTTTGTAATTTTGTTGTTTTTTGGGACTGTTGTCTAGCGGTTCTGCTATTATCCTTGGGTTAGTGTTGGCGTTGTCCGATGCCCAAGTAAGGTAGCAGTTGCTGCCTATTTTTCCTCTTTATCCTTCTGTAATCGTTCTCCTTTTAATATATCAGATTTTATGAGTAGGGTACCTCACCCTACTTCTTGTTTCAAAAAAATATTTAATCAAATATTATAACATTTTCTTTCCAAAGGCCGCGATATGGCCAAACTTCCATTTAAACCACATAAATAGGGAAATGACGTAGGAGCTCTTAAACTTTTTCCCCCTCCAAAAGGAAATGGAAACCCAAGATCTCAGAAGCTATATTGAAGTCACCCGATCATCCGAGTCGCTTGCGATTCTTTGCTCTTAACCATTCTGTTATGGTGTTCTCAGTCGCTAAAATACGACCATTTGCCAGCAACGGACATGTGTCCCCCTACATGCACCTCTCAAACTAGATTGACGGTCAAAACAACCAAGGATCCCGATGTAGTCGACTCGTCGAGTCGACATCTCCTTGGGGCGATTCGAAGGACGGTACTTGTCGGTCCTCTTGTCGAAGACAATTCGCAACAAGCCCACTAGACCAGTTATTCGACGCCTCGCGAGGTCGGCTCGAAAGGCGTTACTTCTCAGCTAAGCTAAAGGACAACTTCAGCCTCGAGCTGTTAGATCTACATCATAAAACTTAAGATCTAAAACCATATAGCCATGATTAATTCAAAGAGATTAAAAATAAACAAAATAGCGGAAGCTTATACCTGAATCCATGGATGAACCTTGAGATAGGTTTTGGATCTTCTAACCTTAGGGTTCTCTCTAAATCCGAATTTCTCTAGGTAGATGGGGGTGTAGAGAATTAGAGAATGTAACCCTAGGTTAGGGACCATAACCCCTTATTTATAGATGTTGTACTTTTGTAATTTAGCTCCTCAATAAATTACAATTACAACCTGGTATCTGCACATATAACCCCATGACTTATTTAAATACCAAATTAACCCAACTTAATTGATCACTTTAATGGGTTATCCTGAAAGATAGCAATACACATTGATTAATCATATGTGCCCACAAATAGATTTATTAGATTAAATCCAACAATCTCCCACTTGGGCACCATATGATTCCTTAAATTGTGTATAACCTTATGAGCTCAAAAATTGCTATCACTGAAATGGTATTTCCGAACAATCTCGTCCATTGACTATATCAATATAGGATCAAAGCGGCATTCGTCACATTTATCGTGACTCGACCCATTAATGATCACATATACCAATACAATCAAATGACATAGATCAATCATGGATGAACAGCATGAAAATTACATGCAATGTGATCAGTACATGTCTATTTTCAACTGGTCCTCCTTAGTGAGGTCAAAACCAAACATAATGTAATAGAGTGTCTTAACTGAAAACTTTATTCTGATCAGACAATACAAACAAACATAAAGCACCACAAATACAAACTCCCACTAAAACATAATATCCTCAAATAATACCACACCCATATGAGCAGTATGCTCATGAAAGACCTTAGGTGGTAATCCCTTAGTAAGAGGATCAGCTATCATGGAGTTTGTCCCAATGTGCTCTATGGATATCTGTCCACTCTGTACCCTTTCTTTCACAACCAGGAACTTAATGTCAATATGTTTTGACTTAGTTGAGCTCCTGTTGTTATTGGAATACATTACTGCAGATTTATTGTCACAATATAACCTTAGTGGTCTTTCAACATTTTCCAAAATGCGCAGTCCCGTGACAAAATTTCGCAGCCATATTCCCTGATTGGATGCCTCATAGCAAGCTACAAATTCTGCTGCCATAGTGGAGGAAGCTACTAGTGTTTGTTTGACACTTTTCCATGATATAGCTCCTCCTGCTAACATATAAATGTAGCCTGATGTAGACTTCCTGCTATCTTGGCATCCAGCAAAATCAGAGTCCGAATACCCAATGACCTCTAATTTCTCTGATTTTCTGTATGTGAGCATGTAATCTTTTGTTTTTTGAAGATACCTCATAACCCTTTTGACTGCTATCCAATGATCCATACCAGGGTTGCTTAAGTATCTGCCTAACATCCCAACAATGTACGCAATATCCGGACGCGTACATACCTGAGCATACATTAGACTTCCTACAGCCGAAGCATAAGGAATCTTCTGCATTTCCTGAATTTCAAGGTTACCTTTAGGGCACTGATTGAGACTAAACTTGTCTCCTTTAGCAACAGGGGTGTCACCTGGTCTGCAATCTTGCATGCCAAACCTTTTAAGTACCTTATCGATATAGCTCTTTTGTGATAATCCAAGAATACCCCGAGAGCGATCTCGATGTATCTGGATCCCTAATATAAAAGAGGCGTCCCCAAGATCTTTCATCTCAAAATTCTTTGATAGAAATCTCTTGGTTTCGTGCAACATGCCTATATCATTAGTGGCAAGCAAGATGTCATCCACATACAGAACCAGAAAAATATACTTACTCCCACTGAACTTGTGATATACACAGTCATCAACAATGTTCATCTCAAAACCGAACGAGATAACTATTTGTTGAAACTTATGATACCATTGACGAGGAGCTTGCTTGAGTCCATAGATGGATTTCCTTAATTTGCAAACCATATTCTTTGGGTCTCCTGACACAAAGTTTTCTGGTTGCACCATATAAATCATCTCATCAATGTCTCCATTGAGAAATGCAGTCTTAACATCCATCTGATGTAACTCAAGATCATAATGAGCAACAAGTGCCATGATTATTCTGAAAGAGTCTTTCGATGAAACCGGAGAGAAAGTCTCTGTATAATCAATGCCTTCCTTTTGAGTATAGCCTTTAGCCACAAGACGCGCCTTATACCTCTCCACATTACCGTTTGCATCCCGCTTGGTTTTAAAAATCCATTTACAACCAATTGGTTTTGCACCTTCTGGCAATGGGACAAGTTCCCAAACCTTATTGTCTTGCATAGACTTATACTCTTCATTCATGGCATCAATCCACTGTTGAGAGTTAGAACTTTTCATGGCCTGAGAGAAGTTGATTGGATCATCTTCTAACATTCCACTACTTTCCTCATGTTCTTGGAGAAATACAATATAATCATCCGGAATAGCATTTCTCCTTTCTCTCGTGGATCTCCTTAATGGCACTGGTTCTTGAGGTTGTTGAGTTTGTTCTTCTGGAACAGGGAGTTGTTCAACATTATCATCTTGAGGTTCCGGATTTACTTCTTGAGCAACAACAGGTATAGGAACCTGAATATTGTCAAAAGTAACTGTATGGATTGGATCTGAAGCCAATTCCTCCTCAAAACTAATGTCTCTAACCTTATTTCTCCCCCCAAACTCAACATCCTCAAAGAATGTTGCTGTTCCCGTCTCAAAAATATTCCTTATAGTGGGATCATAAAACTTATAGCCCCTAGAGCGATCAGGGTACCCAATAAAGTAGCTGCTAACTGTTTTGGAGTCCAATTTCTTTTCATTTGGCCTATAAGGCCTTGCCTCAGCTGGACATCCCCAAATATGTAAATGCTTTAAACTGGGCTTTCGACCAGTCCAAAGCTCATAAGGTGTTTTAGCAACTGCTTTACTTGGTACTCTATTCAGAATGTAAGCTGCTGTCTTAAGTGCTTCTCCCCAGAGTGACTCTGGTAAAGAAGAATGAGCAATCATACTTCTTACCATATCCTTAAGAGTCCTGTTTCGTCTTTCAGCTACACCATTCATGCTAGGTGAACCCGGCATAGTGTACTGTGGGACGATACCGCATTCCTCTAGGTATCTAGCAAATGGTCCTGGACGTTGTTCACCTGAACCATCATATCTACCGTAGTACTCACCACCACGATCAGATCTGACGGTTTTAATTCTTCTGTTGAGTTGATTCTCAACTTCAGCTTTATAGGCTTTGAACATGTCCAGAGACTCAGATTTTTCATGAATAAGATATAGGTGCCCATAACGTGAGTAATCGTCTATGAATGATATAAAATATTGTTGACCATTCCAGGATTCCGTAGGGAATGGCCCACAAATATCCGTATGTATCAATTCTAAGACATCCGAAGATCTGTTGGCACCTAATCTCTTCACTTTGGTCTGTTTTCCCTTGATACATTCAACACATACGTCGAAGTCCGAAAAATCAAGGGAATCCAAAATGCCATCAGACACAAGACGCTCAACTCTACCTTTTGAGATATGACCTAAGCGCTTATGCCATAATGTCGCCGAATTTTCCTTATTTAATTTACGCTTAGTACCACGTGATTCCACATGCAAGGATTCATTGTAAGAAGCAATTGTATCAAGCAAATATAGGTTGTCATAAATACTCAAGTAACCGGTTCCCACAACATTTGAATTAAAAGATAAACTGAATTGACTGTTTCCAAATGAACAAGAATAACCTGATTTGTCCAATACAGAAACAGAAACCAAATTCCGTCTAAAAGACGGTACTACAAAAGTATCTTTTAAATCCAAATAATAACCAGTTCCTAACAACAACCTAAAGTGCCCAATTGCTTCCACATCTACCGATTGTCCGTCGCCCACAAAGATGTGTCTTTCAACATCACTTGGCTTTCGGTAGCTCAGGCAACCCTGCATAGAAACACTTATGTGAGTAGTAGCACCAGAGTCTAACCACCAAGTGTTTCTAGGTACTGAAGCTAAATTAACCTCAGAACAGACCAAAGCAAGGAACGTACCCTTATTATCACGCCAGGCGTGATATTTTGTACAGTCCTTCTTTACATGTCCAGGCTTCTTACAGAAGAAACAACCCTGATTATCCTTATGTTGTTTCTTCTCAACTGGACCCTTAGCAGCTTCCTTATCATTCTTCCTTTTCTTGCCCTTATCCTTAGAGGCATAGGCCAAATGAGCACTTTCTGTCTTATCTTGCTTCAACCTGTCTTCTTCTTGCACACAGTATGAAATGAGCTCATTTAGAGTCCATTTCTCCTTTTGACAGTTATAACTGACCTTAAATTGGTTAAACTGTGCAGGAAGAGACAACAAAACCAGATGCACTAATAACTCGTCACAAAGATCGAGTTTAAGTGCCTTAAGCTTTGAAGCAATATGAGACATTTCCATAATGTACTCCCTGATATTTCCTTTGCCCTTATACTTCATTGAAATCAAGCGAGCTAAAAGCGTGCTTGTTTCTACCTTATCGTTTTTCGCAAAACGCTTCTCAATTTCGGCAAGGAAATCTTTAGCCTTAGTAATCCCTTCGGATTCTATGCCCCTGAAGGCTTCCGGAACGCCGCGCTTAATGATCATAAGACTCATGCGATTTGAACGCTCCCACTTCTCATGCTCCTTCTTTGCATCAGGAGTGCTATCCGCATTGAGAGGTTGGGGTTGTTCAGTTCTTAATGCATAGTCAAGATCCATGCAGCCAAGAACAATTAATATGTTCTCTTTCCAAACCTTGAAGTTTGTCCCATTTAGCATGGGAATTGAGTTGATGTTAGCAGAAATTGTTGCAGCAGATGCATTAGCTGAAATAAAACAAAAATGCTCACATCAATAACCATAATCAATAAAATTCAAATAATGACAATCCCCATCCAAGATACCGGCACAACATTAATATCAAGTCTTTGGACAGTAATATTAACTTGTAAGTGATACCTTGTTGCAATGATCAAACATTGACAATAACTCATGTCAAATAATGAAACTATCTTTGGATCGATTCATTATTCACATGTAAACCTTATAATTGTCACACGCTTATCATCGCAGATGTGTATACAGTCTAAATAAATATTAACCTTCCTTTGGGCCGATTAAATATTTACACGAAAGCATACACACAAACATCTCACATTCCTCATGAACAATCTACACAAGAGAGGTTACTTTGGCAAATTCTTGTTTCAATTAATCAATTGGAGTGAGAGACAACCTTAATACCTTAGTGTCATAATATTTGAATTAAATAATTGATTAAAAACCGAATTAGATTTAAATTAAAAATTTAAATCAACTGAATTTCCAAAAACTTAATTGGGGTCTCACAGCTTAATTAGTTTCTAAAAACTTAATTGGGGTCTCACAGCTTAATTAGGGCCCATAACTTAATTGAATAAATTAAGTATACCAAAGTGGACCCATGAAAAGCCGAGGCTTAACCATAATGAACACGAAGTTCCCTTAACTTCGAACGCGAGGTTCGACTGTATTGAGTACGAGACTCACTTAAGCACGAACGCGAGGTTCGTCTGAAAATGAACGAACGCGAGGTTCGTTTGATAAAAGAACGCGAGGTTCAACTTGGGAACGAACGCGAGGTTCGTTTAAAAATGAACACGAGGTTCGTCTGAAGAACGCGAGGTTCGTCTAAAGGACGAACGTGAGGTTCGTCTGAAGTACAAACGCGAGGTTCGTCTGAAGCACGAACGCGAGGTTCGTCTGAAGCACGAACGCGAGGTTCGTCTGAAGCACGAACGCGAGGTTCGTCTTAAATGAACGCGAGGTTCACCTTAGAACGAACGCGAAGTTCGTTAAAATTGAGCTTGACGCTCACCTGAGTTGAACGCGAGGTTCACCTTAGAACGAACGCGAAGTTCGTTAAACTTGAGCTTGACGCTCACCTGAGTTGAACGCGAGGTTCACCTTAGAATGAACGCGAAGTTCGTTAAAATTGAGCTTGACGCTCACCTGAGTTGAACGCGAGGTTCACCTTAGAACGAACGCGAGGTTCGTTGAGCGCGAAGCTCGGTTAAAATTGAACGAACGCGAGGTTCGTTTGAGGTAACCACCTCCTTAATTTTCGCCATGAACCCTTAGGGTTTCAAACTGAAACCGCCGCCGTCAAACCCAAGAAACCTTTGATTTTTATTTTCAAAACAGATCCAGAATTGGAAAAATTAAAGAAAAAATCAAAGAAAAATCCAAAAAATCACTGTTCACCGGCGATTTTTTCAGTTACTGTTCATCCGAAAAAAATACTTTACTGGTCATCTGAAAAAAAAAATTTGCGTTCACCGAACATTACTGTTCATCCGAACCCAAAAATTGAATCTTTAACCAGAGATTTAAGATCAAAAACCCAATAAAACTTAAATCCCTAAGAATTAATCAATGTGGCTCTGATACCACTTGTTAGATCTACATCATAAAACTTAAGATCTAAAACCATATAGCCATGATTAATTCAAAGAGATTAAAAATAAATAAAATAGCGGAAGCTTATACCTGAATCCATGGATGAACCTTGAGATAGGTTTTGGATCTTCTAACCTTAGGGTTCTCTCTAAATCCGAATTTCTCTAGGTAGATCTGGTGTAGAGAATTAGAGAATGTAACCCTAGGTTAGGGACCATAACCCCTTATTTATAGATGTTGTACTTTTGTAATTTAGCCCCTCAATAAATTACAATTACAACCTGGTATCTGCACATATAACCCCATGACTTATTTAAATACCAAATTAACCCAACTTAATTGATCACTTTAATGGGTTATCCTGAAAGATAGCAATACACATTGATTAATCATATGTGCCCACAAATAGATTTATTAGATTAAATCCAACACGAGCCTCTCCCGCTGACAGCACGTCGACATCACATTTAATGTTTGGCACACGCATCATACATCTAGCCCCGATACTCTTCATTACTTATCGAACCATGTCAGCACCGTCATGCCTCCGATCACTTCTCATTAATGCTGAGATGAACTCTCCTCCACTCGCCGACCGGCACGTGTAAAGTAGGTGCTTACGCAGCCACCAGCCCATACCTGCTTACCGCCTTCCTGTGCTCGGCCGAAGTGACTGTTCTATCCTTTTCAGCACCACTATAAATAGAGGTATTATTATTCTTGTTCAAAGAGGGAGGATTCCTTTTCCAGGATCTATCTTTTTTAATCTGGTCTGATTTGATCCTTTTTAATCTTGGATCTATTACTGATAAGCAATATCTGTTAATTATACTGTACTACACTAAAGAACTCAGGCAGTTCTTCATTTTCCCACTCAAGTTCACCAGCTGACTTGATCGTCGGAGATACAACAGGAGAACTAAGCACCGTCCTCTCATGAGTTATTATTTATGCATGCTGAAAACTACTAAACTCAAGACCGGACATTCGGAAAAGTGATCGGCCCCTAATCAATCTCACCCCGATATATATTAACTGTTTGGTTACCCACCATCAACACATTCCATACACAACAAGTCACTAAGATTTATTATAATACAAGAAGTATTTTTCAGTTAACTAAAATTTAAATGGTAAGGATGTGATTCAATTAAATTCAGGTCATATTTAAATCGAAGGATTCAGACACGACATATTTGTATATCATTATAGGCTCTGGATTCCCTTCAACTAGGTGATAATTGGAGAGTGCCCATTGCCATAATCTTTAGTGTGCATTTCTATTTGAGGGAATAAGATCATACAATGTAAGAATTGTTAAAATACACGATAAAGATTATATTCTAAAAAAATATTATGGTAATTAAACCGTCCCCAGTTGCCACCCAATAAGAGAGGACATGAACGTCATTTACGCATACCTAAAAATTTTGTTTCCTAATGTGTTTTAGGTCTGACGTACGACATAATAAAACAAACAGCGTTCAAACTCAAAACCCATGAATCTCGATAAAACTTAAAACACATGAATCTCGATAATAAACATCAACAAGCCAAAATTTCCCTGATTTAAAAAAAAAACAGACCAGGCATATAACCACTACAGAAATACAATCAAAGACCAAGATATCCGCAACTCTAAAAACATGACAACCAAAGACGGAAAAACATATTGACATCCGCTGCAAAAAATTCGATGCAAACAGTAGAAGCAAGTGTCTTTTCTCACGCTGTCAATAAACCGACAGTCTTAAACAATCAACATGATTCAAAAATTCAAACAAATGGTGTAAAAGCTTATTACATGATAACAGCAGAAAAGAGAAAAATTAAACATATACCAAGCTTTTGATGCTTGCGAAAAAAACTGAGAAAAGAAAAGATGACAAACTACTCGTCTTCAACAACAACACTGATCTCTCCCTTCTCGAGCATGTCATAAAACGCACGTGTCTTCCTCTGCTCGTTCCAGTGATGCATCTTCCAGAAGCCACCACAAACAAGGCCCAGAGTGAGGCCAATGCAAATCTCCTTCACTACGCTGGGTCCTTTCAGAGTAACATGCGCAACTCTACCTCCAGCCATTGATCTCTTTGAAACTGGCAAAAGAACTTCAGGGAGAATTGACGAAGGTTAGATTCGTTAGAATCAAAGACTGGCAAAAGAACTTCAGGGAGTGTTGAAGAAGGTTAGATTCGTTAGAATGAGAGATCAGTTGACTAGAAGATTGCTAATCAAAAGGCTTATTTTCACTTAATACCGCAAACTTGCCCCTTCTTTAACTTTGATACCCCCATAGTATTTTTTTAACACTTTGATTCCTAAAGTTTCAATGCCATTTCACTTTGATACCTCGTCCAAATTAAATTGGATTTTCAATAAATTTTGTATCACGTGTTTAACATGTGATCCTGCTACTAGGAACATTTGGTTGTTTGGATCTCTAAATTTATCATGTACAAGCATGTTAAACAAATTTAACAAAAAATCTAACCAAATCTTTACGGGGGTATTAAAGTAAAATGGGTTGGAACTTTAGGGCATCAAAGTGTCAACTGCATGTTTTAGAGTATCGAAGTGAATAGATGAACTTTACGGTATTGATTGAAGCCAAGTAACAGTGTAGAACATTTAAGGACTTACACATGCAGTTCTGACATCTAAATATTTGTTATAAGCGAGGCAACAATTATCCCTCCAGATCTAAGTTGTTGAATGGAAACGGGCAAGGGTGCAGGACACTGTGTGTATAATAATGGGTATGCTTAGTACCAAGCACCAGGTGCTTGGTAGAGAGGTGGCCATTTTTCATCCATTCATTCAATTATCTAACACATGTGCGTGCGCCTGTCCGCCCGCCCATCTGCCCGCGCACACACACACACATACATATGAACTACAATCCACTTGAGTGGATAAAGAATCTTGTCCTCCTAATTTTTTTCTTCATTGATTTTGCCTTGGGATCTGTAAAAGACATGAAGACCATCTTTGAGATTTGTGCTATCTTGATAGCACAAATCTTGCTATCCACTCAAGTGGATTGTAGCTCACCTCTATTTATATATGTACATATGTGTGTGTGTGTGTGTGTGTATATATATATATATATATATATATATGTGTGTGTGTGTGTGTGTGTGTGTATAATTACATGAGATCATTATTGTTTTCCAATTCACGTCTTACTAGAATTAAAATTCCTATCATGTTTTTAAATTTCTTTTATTATGTTGATTATTATAAATAAGAAGCTACTTGTATTTGAACTAGACAACCAAACTACCCTTTAAAATCACAATTTTGAACTTTGGTATGGGCTAAAACGAACCGACCTACGTCTAATGAGTTTCAAAAAAAGATGCGAGCATTGTGAAGTGTAAGATATACGTCCAAGAAGTGTTTGTCACAAGTGTTTTAAATTAAAACATATATTATATAATTGAGCACCTGCTGGAATAAATGTATGCATATATCCAAGAAATGTTCATGAAGTTTGGGTACGGATAAGTGTCTGATACATGTCAGGTACAGATACGGATTCATCATAGAAGATCGCAGGTAACATAGCTCCAAATTGTTACAAAAAAGACATCATGGAACAACCCTCCCATTAGTTCTCAAGACAGTTGATGATTCTTTATGTTAAACAAAGAATTTTTTCCAAAAAGTCTCGATTAAAAGTACCGCATGGGTACCAAACAGGTGTACACATCATACTTGAAATAGAGTCCATCTTGTACTACTGCACAGTGCACATGCCCAAAAGGAGGTCAAGCTTTCAAGCCTTGAGATTTAATACAGTAAACCAAATTCATATGATGATCATCTTGCTCTCAGAATCGTTCAAAAACAACACTCTCACTTTACACAGGATTACCAGAAAGATTCAATCTTACAAACTTTTTGCCTCGTCTGATGCTCAGACACAAACGACATGCTGGCACTCTGTGTCCCATGACTCAAACAAATATCTCATAAAGCACAAAAAAGAGTACAGTTGCCTAGAAAGGAACATAAGTAGGGATGACAGTGGAACTGTTATGAATCAGATATGGCGTTTACCATATCCGTATTGTTACTAGCCACAGACAAAGATATAATTTGGTAATACAAAGTAAAAGCTCATATACATATCCGCCATAATCGAAACAGAAACTAATCAGATGTGACAAAACCCGATATGAATAGAAGAATAACAGATATGCATATGATGTTCTAAAAATACTTGGTTTTAGTTGAGATGTAGTGCACCATTTCTTATTTTGCTAGCAAAAGATTAATTTTTTTCCCCTTGTTCAAATTCATAGCTTTCCCCTTTTCCTCCTCCCTTTTATCTTATCTTTCACCTCACCTTTCTTTCCTCCCTAACACCAGTTTATCAGAGTTCATTTAGGGATCATAATACATGTATCTGGTAACCCTTGAGTAACAATAGGAAGTAGAGAACAAGATACCAAAAAATCATGATTGAAAATTTTGAAAATTGACCGTTTTTCAAAGTTAATCGGCAAAATCGACCGTTGAAAAAAAAATTTAGCAAAATCGACCCTTTTCGGCACGGAACTACTAGTCCCGTGCAGAAAAGGGTCGGTTTTGCAATTTTTCAAACTGCACGGGACTAGCAGTCCCGTGCAGTGCGGTTCTGCCCAAAATCCCCAAGCCCCCACCCGATCCCAATCCACTTTCTCTCTTCTCCAACAATCCCCTCCTCCGTAAATCTCTTCCCATTCTCCAGACCCACCAACATTTTCCCCTCTTCTCCTCTTCCTCCTCCTCCTCCTCTATCACATCATCATCATCCATCAATGGAGACGATGCCAGCACTGCCGCTAACTCAGCCGCCGCCGTTCCAATTCTACAAGAGGACAGCGAGCGGCCCATTGTTAGTTCCAGGCATACAGACGCCTATGCCGCCATTGAGCTCGCTTTGGATTCTGTTGTCAAGATCTTTACCGTCTCCAGCAGCCCCAACTACTTCCTCCCTTGGCAGAACAAATCTCAGAGGGACAGCATGGGTTCTGGTATTTCCAATTAATTCCATTCAAAATCTTAGCTTGCTATCCGAGTTTTGTTTATTGGAATGGGTTTTAGTAAATTTGATAGAGACCCACATGTCTCCATTGATGGATGATGATGGTGTGATAGAGGAGGAGGAGGAGAAGAAGAGGGGAAAATGTTGGTGGGTCTGGAGAATGGGAAGAGATTTACGGAGGAGGGGATTGTTGGAGGAGAGAGAAAGTGGATTGGGATCGGGTGGGGGCTTGGGGATTTTGGGCAGAACCGCACTGCACGGGACTGCTAGTCCCGTGCAGTTTGAAAAATTACAAAACCGACCCTTTTCTACACGGGACTAGTAGTCCCGTGCAAAAAAGGGTCGATTTTGCTAAAAAAAAATTCAACGGTCGATTTTGCCGATTAACTTTGAAAAACGGTCGATTTTCAAAATTTGTCCTTGATCATATTATTATCATAATCTTAAGAATGGTGATTAAGATCAAAAATCAAGGTCCAAACCAAGGACACCATCTCACACCCTTCTCTTCCTCCTTTTCTCAATCTACCCCTACATATTTTCAAGCATGTTAGCTCCCCTAATTTGACAAGCCAAAGATGAACTCCTGTCTTGTAGCTTACATCCACCCTTTTCACATCGTTTTAATTTTCGAAAAACACCAATTCTACCGTGTCTCTCCCTCCCTCGACTTTCCTCTCTTACTTCCCACTACCCCTACCCCTTCTGCCCCTGCCCCAAAATTCCCCCATAACCTCCCATACCTCCTGGCCTCTACCCCTAAACCCTACACACCCACCAAACACATGGCACCCACTCCTTTCTGTCCCCTCCCTCTACCCAAGAAGCTCACCCTTCCCCTAACCCCTCCTCCCTCCAAGCCAGCCTGCCCATTCAGCACCCACACATACCCCAATTTTGCATTTTATATATTTCCATATTATATCTTTCTGTCTATCCCACATATACTTCTATCTACGTTTCATGTAAACCTTTCTACCTCCATCTAAATTTGAACATCTTTCATGTATTCCTATTTATCTCTCGATATTTCTATCTAACCTTTGTATGTTACAGTCAATCTGTAAATATTTCTATCCACCTTTCATATGTTTCAGTTTACCTTCCACATATGGCTATCTACTTTTATATGTCTTCATCTTTCATATATTTCATCTATATTTTACATGTTGCTAGCAATCCTTTACAAGTTTCTATCTACCTGAAGTTAAAAGAAAAATAGAAAACCTAAGTTAAAAAGCAAATAGAAAAAAATAAAAATAGAGTAAAAAATCTAAAAAATGGAGAAAAAGAGAATAGAGAGGGCTTCCTTTTTCATAAGTACCTAGATTTTTCATATTTAGGTGTGACTTGTTACTTTTATATATTTTCTTTATCTCTACTTTATTTTAATTTACACCACTTTTCATTTATACTTTTAGTTACGCTATGATGTGAAACTATTTTGTACTGCACATATATATAAACCAATTAGGAATTATTTGGAACTGCTGAAACTCAAAGAGCCAGGAACAATTTGTTTTCTTCTTTTAGCTGCCTGAAGGTTTTACAACTTGCTAAGGTATGCTTCAACATCTTAATCATGCATTTAACGACATAAACTTGAACGGACCGCTTTGCCTTTAACGGATATAAAACAATTTATAACAAGTACTGTCTAGCCCATAGATGTCAGGAAGGTGGGACACCACGACAAACCACGACCCTGGTTCAATCATTATGAAACGGTGTACACTAGTGAATTGGATCCATACCAGGCGTCGAGATTTAGAATTCAAATTAGCAAATATTTTGGAATCTTTTACTATTACCAATACTTGAATTTAACCCTTGCATAGTCATATTTTAAGACAACTCAAATTTCTACATTTGAAACTCAAATTCCTAAAGCGTACCGCGTTCCCTAACATACCATATACACCTACCCCCATACCCAATTCCAAATAAGTGGGGTACCACGCTCGTGTTCCCGTTCCGTGAACGAACGGGGCTCCATGCAACTATGGTCTAGCTAATGGATGTAATGGGTGTAACTGGCTTTTTATCTGAGCACTTCAACCTCATATTCTATTTTGTTTGTACTTGTGTTGAGCTGAATTATGGATGTTTCTATTTCAATATTCACTCCGACCTTTAAATAGAAATTGCATTATAAGCCCATCGACTATGCAACCTGTGATGTGATCTTGGCCATTGAACCAAAAGTACAGCTGTACAGGTCAATAAGCTGTAGATAACTGCAGAAAATTTTTCATGTATCATAGTTTAGGGAAAAACTGCTTTGACTAATCAAAGGTGAAAAACCTCTAATACCTTTTAAAACTTTCATCCACTCTGGCACTCCCTTTGACATCCCTTTATCTTAAAACTATCATTACTATCTCCATCTCTCTCCCACTTCTCTTCATTTCTCTCTTCTGTCCCCCCTCCCGCACCCCTCACCCTCCTTGGAACCATCTGACAATGAACTTAACTTTTAATTAAATGTTTCTACTTTCTATTTTTCCATCCAATTTTTATATGAACCTGTCTATCTTTCATATGCTTATATTAATATTTTAGTGTTTCTAATTTTTATTTATTTGATCCACCTTTTATATGAACCTATATGTCTTTCATTCATTCATATATTTATATCAATTAATTTGTATATGATATGTTCTTTTTCAATGTTTATGTGTTGGACAAGTTGGATGGATCGGAAGGAGAGAGAAAGGGTTCAATGGGGGTATGAAGGGGGACAGGGCTGAGAGCCTGAGAGAGGGAGGGGATGGGGATTAGAGAGAGGGAGAGAGGACAGATGGATGGTGGGAAGGTTGAGATTGGAAGATAGATAGATATAGAGAAAGAATAGAAGGGCAAAATTGGTAATCAGATATTATAAGGCGTGCAATGCAATTGAGTTAAGAAGTTAGGGGCATTCACCCCTGACTAGTCAATTTAGGAGAACACTGATAAAACATAAGTAAGGGGGTGGAAGCAATTTTCTCAAATAATAATAAAGTTAATCACCATTATCATGAACCGACCAAAGACCATAATGTGAAAACGCGACTCTAGATGCAACAATTGTGTTTGGTATGATGATGGACAAGCAGATCGCAGCCCAAACAACCATCCTTAGCATCTACCGAATCTTCTTCCATGACTACTTTCATCTAGACTTAGATTGATGAAGTAGAACAAGACAGAGAGAGTGCGTTGTAAAGAGTGTACTAGTAGGCAGTGATTTTAAAGGCGCAACGAGGCGTGCGCCTCGGGCGCGAGGCGCTTCGGCGCAGTGGAATAGCGCCCCGCAGCAGGTGCGGGGCGCTACACTTTCGCCGGGCGTCGCGAGGCGCTTCGGCGCAGTGGAATAGCGCCCCGCAGCAGGTGCGGGGCGCTACACTTTCGCCGGGCGTGCGCCTGGATAGCGCCCCGCTGTGCTTACCGCCTTTGACGAGGCGCGCGCGTGAAGAACAGGAAGAAACCCACTTTTATTCTGTGGGTTATTGGGTATAAACCCGCTTCCCACTTAAACCCGACTTCATTTTAGGGTTCTTTCGCTCCTTCTCCACTCCCGAATCCCGATTCCTTTGTGGCGATAGGCGACGACAAGCGGTGACAGGCGACGGCGATCGGTGAGCGGCGACTGGCGTGGCGACGGCGATCAGTGACGACGAGCGGCGACGGCGATCAGGTACGTTCTCCTCAGCGATGTTTTTTCTGCTTTTTTTCTTTTTGTTTTTGCGTTTTCTTTTTTTCTTTTCTTTTCTCCTTAGCGAGTTCTGTGTTCTCGTTCTTTTTCTTTTCTTTTTTCTTTTCTTTTCGTTTTTGCGTTCTCTTTCTTTGCTCCTCAGCGATGTTTTTTTGTTTGTTTTCTTTTCATTTTTTGTTCTCTGCTTTTTTTTCTTTTCTTTTTTGTGTTTTCTTTTTTTCTTTTCTTTTCTCCTCAGCGAGTTCTGCGTTCTCGTTCTTTTTCTTTTCTTTTCTTTTTTTCTTTTCTTTTCGTTTTTGCGTTCTCTTTCTTTGCTCCTCAGCGATGTTTTTTTCGTTTGTTTTCTTTTCTTTTTTTTTCTTTTTTTGTTCTCTTAATTAAGGACATCGAACACGTGTTTTCTTTTTTCTTTTCTGATGTTCTAAAATCTGAGTTTTTAGTAAGCTGACTGTTAAGTGTAAACTATTAATTAAGTTCATATTTAATGTTAACTAACTCATTATTCCTAGCTGTTAGATCTTAATTTAATTTTTTTTTATCGCTCTTGACTCATAACTGTTTTTTTCTTTGGCTTAATATCAAAATGTAGAGTCATGATATTATGAACTAATTGCTTGCTTCTTATTAATACATATCAGTCATAATTGTTAAAAATTTTCAAGCTTATTAATGTAGTACTTGAGCTACTATTTGATTTCCTGTGTAAGACTGCGAGTATTGATTCTTGCTATTTGAGCTAGGTGTAGTGCTACTAGTTGGAAGTTGAAACTTAAAACTTGATTTGTCATTTGTAAACTGTGAAGAGGAAAATAAAACTTAGTAATATAGTTGTTAGTGATGCAATATACTAGTATGTAAGTTTGAATAATTTGCATAATTGAATGAAAATTAACGTATAAGTTTTGCGCGCCTCGCTTCACTCGGGCGCGCGCATCGCATTGCGCTTTGCGCATGTGCGCATAAACTGACTTTGCGCGCCGCACTGCGCCTCACGCATTGAAAACACTGCTAGTAGGTTGTTAAAGTGGTCGTCATTGTTCAAAGAAGAAAAAGAAATAAAGAATATTGTCACCATGAAGATGGAGAAAGACGATGAAGAGAAAAAGTTGCTTCTCTAAGTCCTAGCAAAAGCATTAAAGATCTCTTTTGGGTTGAGGAGGAGGGGTCACTCTTGGCTCTATACTCATGACTATTTTCCTTTACTTAAAATGTTAACGAAACTTGTGGCATGCTCTTTTAGTATGACAATGTAAATTAACAGTGACAAAGAGTAGTTTGCATTAAATATAGGATACTAGTATGTGCACGAGTCTAAACATGCTTTGTCCTGCATTATAAGATTTGCCATTTCAGAGATATACTAGACACCCATGTCCCATAGTTATTGCAAAGTAATGAATCTTGATTAGAAAAGGAGACAATGATACTATAGAAATTATTGAAATTTTTACAGGTAAACCAATTCCCCAGTCCTCCCTGTAAACAGAAACATAACTTGTTGGACTTTTACACCTTGTTTGGTACGCAGGTAGCAGGTCAAGTGAGAATAGAATGAAGCAAAAAAATGGAATGGAATGGAATGTGTGTGCGAATGAAATGCTTATTTCCATTCTCACGATTGGGTGCCATTTCCATTCTCTGATTCTCACAATTGGGTGTCATTGGCGACCGAAGCGGAAAGCAAATCTTTTTAATTTTTAGTATGGGTAATTAATAGTTAATTTTGGGCTATTTGGTATGTATTTTAGTTTTCATTCCCCCTTAAGTGGGAATGCAAATTCCCTACCAACTCATTGGAGATGTCCATTCCCACAAAATGTTGGGAATGAAGAAGAAGTCAGAATGGGCATTCTAGCTTCCAAAAGGATGTTGTGTTTTGTACACATGAATGAGAAGTGGAAATGATCATTCCATTCCCACTCATTGCGCACAAACGAGGCCTTAAGGCTGCACTCTTATGTAGTTATGTTCTCCTCACTTCTGAGCATCAAACAAGAATTTCAGTTTTTATTTATAGTACACAATTACCATTATACATGTATCAGAGTAGAACAGCTAGGAAATTGATGAATCTACAACTCATTGTACGCCTTCAAATTCTACAATAACCTTTCATTTATTTTCGATCTGCGCATCAAATTTCACGTTTGGATCGCTATTCTGCACTTCAATAAATAACCTTATGTTCTAGTATTATGTAAGTTCTAATCATACACATAACCTCTTTAGTAACAACACAATTTATATCTATTCGTATCTTTTAAGGAGGGTATAATTAGAAATTATTTGATTATTTTTATTCCCATTTAAGTGGAATATCAATTCCTTATTAAATGGTTGGGAATGACAATTCCCATATAAAGTGGGAATTGATAAGAAGTGGCAACATCAATTCTAGCATCTAAGAATACATCGTGTTTGGTACGCATGAATAAAGAGTTGGAATTACATTCCATTCTCACTCATTCCCGCGTACCAAACGAGGCGTTAATGTATTTTGTGATGTTATTTGTATCGTGTATTGGGATGTGTGTTCTACAGCCATTTGCCCCCAAAAAATTGAAAATCATTTGGAGTGCGAATTGTTCATTCCTTCCACAAGGAGAGAAAATTACAAAGCCTAAGAGGCCCATAAAACTAACACGAAAAAGGCATATAAAATAATATACACTAGCGTTTAGATGCACGCTACAATTTTAGCCCACGTAATCTTTTGGGCTAGTTAATTTGTAGTATTATTTTGTAGGCCAATTTCAGTAAGCCTCTTGAACCCCATAGACGTATTTTCTTGTGTGTAAAAGCCCACTTATTATCAGGCCGGGCTAAAGGCCCAAAACAGTGAACGTGTCCATTTCCGTAATTTAACAATCTTCGAGAACTATTAAGGTGAGTGGTCGAGGGGGAACCAATGGCTCGATCGCTGTGGCAGCCGTCAAAGATCCAGAGAACTCCGGAGAACTCCATTGTTTCTCAGGTAATTTATTCTTCAATTTTCAATCCTTATTTTTTTTTCCAATTTTTTATACTATTAAATTTTTGTTTCCGGATCAGAACTGATGTGGCTTTCTTTCACATCCCTAAATCTCGTAAACGAATGTTTTTGGGGCTCCTAGGGTTTTCATTCGATGGGTTCTTTCTATACTCGGCATAATTTGTTGTTAAAAAATAGTTTTTTTTAATCTAAAGACCGGAGATCATAGGAGAAATGAGAGATTTGAGGTTTGTTTGTGGTTAATGTTTTTGTTTTGGGTCAAAATTGTTAGAGGGTTTTTCCTGAGATAGGCAAATTGTGCTGTTACTAAAGAGGTTATGTGTATGATTAGAACTTACATAATATCAATAAAGTTCTTGCAAGATTACTCAACAAAATTATACCTTTGAAGTAATAAACCCTATATCTAATTTTTTTCTATCAAAATCATTAACATGAAACCTGATCACAATTTAAGATCGAATCACTTCTAATCCAAGAAGCGATCAAAACAATAAAATTCCGTAAACAAACCCTAGGTAATAAATCCATCTAAAACGGATTGTGAAGGCATCAAGACACTGATCAAAGACTTTAGCTTTCATCAACTCATTTCACATCGACGCGATCTAAACTAACTTCTACCAGAATCCAGCAACAGAATCAATAACAAAGACATCGCACATGAAGCAAGCAGTTCTAATTTCATCGATTCATTTCGAATCGAAGCAATCGAAAGCAATTGAAACAATAGAATTCCGTAAACAAACCCTAACCCTAGTTCGATAATTAGAGGGGAAATAGAAATCTCACCTTCGAGATCTGAGAGCAGAAACAAACCCTAACCCTAGTTCGATAATTAGAGGGGAAATAGAAATCTCACCTTCGAGATCTGAGAGCAGCAAGGTCACGAATGAGGGTTTTAACCATTAGAGGGGAAATAGAAATCTCACCTTCGAGATCTGAGAGCAGCAAGGTCACGAATGAGGGTTTTAACCGTCGATCCCTCTATTTACACGAAGCATGCAGCCATTCGGTTATCTAGGGTTTCTCTTTCCACCGTTAGATGAGATGATCGGACGGTTGGGAGTGTTCTTCGGATCTCACCGTCGATCTGTTTCGTGCAGTTCTGATCTCACGTTTGCCATATCCACTCCCAAACCGTAATTTTGGGAGTTTGATTGCCGAAAATGCCCTTTTGTTGCCACCGGACTCCATGTCCGGTGTGCAATAATTTTTTTTTAAATTATTACTGCGACCGGACTCCGTGTCCGGTGTGCTTTATATATTTTTTTAATTGTTCGCCCACCGGACTCCGTGTCCGGTGTGCTTTATATTATTTTTTTTTAAATTTTTCGCCCACCGGACTCTGTGTCCGGTGTGCTTTATTTTTATTTTTAATTTTTCAACAAGAAGAAGAAAGAACAATTAATTAGGATCGAAAAAACAATTGATGTATTTCGTTGAGTAGATTAATACTTTGATTTTCTAATAAATTTTATTATTATCCTTCATTATAGTCTAACACTTCAAACATTTCAAACACTTAAACAAATTTTATTAACGATTTTAAAAATTCAAATTATATTAAAATTAAACCAACATTTATATATGTTCTCAAAAAAATTTAATTTTTTTTAATAACACTTCAAACATTTTTAACAAATAAAAATCATTAATAGTTTTCATAAAAAATCAATTAACGATAAAGTTCCAAATCCTACAATTAAAATGCACAATTAAAATGGAATTAGTTAATAAAACAAAATAAAAAAAATTATAACCCACCGGACACGGTGTCCGGTGGCCGACAGGCGCGTCGGACTATGTGTCCGGTGGGCAACAAAAAAAAATACCCACCGGATTGGTTGTCCAGTGGGATATAGATGCCCCCGGATTGAGTGTCTGGTGGGACACAAAAAAAGACAGAAAAATTAATTACCCACCGGATTGGCTGTCCGGTGAGAGAAGGGCAATTTAGTCCTCACACACCCCCAAAGTTACTGTTTGGGAGTGTGAATAGTTGGACCCTTCTGATGTTAAGAGGATATTTATTCTCGTCTTTCGCTCCACGTCGCTCGGTAAGTTAATCATTGTTTCTTTTTTAAATTTATATATGTAGCTAATTTTTATCTAATGTTTACAAGAATTTTTATCTTGTGATGACTCAGTTAGGTGTTTGGTGTTAGATTACTTGGAAAAAAAAATTCTTCAATGTTGTTGATAGAGCATCTCTAGCTAATTATTGAATGATTAGCAAAAATTTTAATAAATCTCCTCTTAAGAACTTTAATGAAAGCTTATTTCAATGACTAATAAAAAAATAATTTAACAATTACTAGAAAAACAAGAAAAATAGATGAAGAACTTGTGAAATAAGGTTATAGATAACAAGTTCAGATTTTGAACACAACTGCATATATAAAGAAATCTTAAAGTTAGAAAAGCACAAACAAATGTTTCTTAAAGTTAGATAACAAGTTAGATTTTTATTCCAAAAGAAAAAAATGTGTATCATCTTGCATATGCGAGTGATGTAACTTGTTTAGATCAGCTTAGAATGTATAGGAGCTCTTTTAGGAAGTTGTGCACTATGCTAGAAAATGTAGGGCTGAAAGAAACAAAAAAATATGTTGGTAGACGAACAAGTTGCAATGTTTTTACATATTCACGCCCACCATGTGAAGGATAGTGTCATAAAACAAATGTTTCGATATTCAGGGGAAACTATTAGTAGGCATTTTACTCATGTGCTACATGTCGCAATACATCTGCACGACATTTTAATCCAAAAACCCAATCCAGTGCCAATAGACTCAACAGACACGAGGTGGAAATGGTTCAATGTAACTTATAAATTATTTTTTATTTGTATTTCTTAGTTTTTTAAGTAATCTAACATTATAATTTTCACTTATATTTAGAATTGTCTTGGAGATTTAGATGGGACTTATATAAGTGAGTGTAGTTGTGGAGGACAAATCTAGGTGTATGACACGAAAATGTAAAATTGCAACAAATGTCTTGGGTGTATGTTCTGTATGTTCTCAAAACATGCAATTTATATACATAATACATGGGTGGGAAGTCTCAGCGGCTGATAGTAAAGTACTTCAAGAAGCAATAGCCAGAAGAAATTGATTAAAACCCCCGCGATAAGTAAGTTATAATTTGTATAATATTTGCCTTTAGCAACTGTCAAATTCATTAATATTTAGATAATTGATATGTCCAACCATAGGTTACTATTATCTTGTTGATGCGGGATACACAAATTGTGATGGTTTCTTTGCACCATATAGATGGCAATGTTATCACTTGAATGAATGGAGAGACGGACACTAACCAACAACTGCACAGGAGTTGTTCAATATGAAATATACATTAGCTAGAAATGTTATCGAGCGATGTTTCAGGTTGCTAAAATTAAGATGGGTGATCTTACGTAGTCCTTCATTTTACCCTATCAAGATACAAAATCGAATATTCATGGCACGTAGTCTCCTTCATAATTATATTAGGAGGGAGATGAAGGTTGATCCATTTGAAGAGTGTCTTGATGTTTTGGAGGAAACAACTCAAATTGTCAATGCTAATGATCTAATCACGACAATTGAAACTACTTCAAATTGGACTTCGTGACGAGATAACCTTGCAGATTCTATGTATAACCAGTGGATATGGCAACAATAATGATTTAGTTTTTATGTTTGTCATATGTTTTTTTCTTTTTTTTCTTTTTCATGTACAAAGTTTAATCATGAAAACAATAATTTTTATTTTTATTCAAGCTCTCAGTTTGATATATATTTTTTGTGAAATAATTGAGTTATTAGCAATTGACTCATACTCATGTTGAAAAGCTTACTATTCTTAATGATAATAGATATTTACATGTAATTATTTATTATTATACGTAATACAGTTTCTAATATAAATATATGGTTGTGTTTTTTAACAATATAGTGATTTGTTGTTATCTGATATTGTTATGCTCGAGAGGTTAATGCTTCAAGAAAAATGTACATATATTACAAGAAAAGAAGAGATGTGATAACTAATAAATAAGCAATATAACTGTTTAGGAATGGATTAAGAAGACCAACAAGGTCGTAGAAGGAATAAGCGCACATGGACTACTATAGAAGATCAAAAATTGGTTGATGTGTTGTTGGATTTACGTAACAATAGAAAGTACAATGTTGATCGTGGATTCAAGCCTAGACACTATAATGTCATTGAAAGATTACTTTCTGAGTCACTATCGAATTCAGGGTTAAAGGCTGATCCTCACATTAGATCAAGGATGAAGACACTTAAGACACAATTTAGCATTATGTTTGATATGCTTAACTGTAGTGGCTTTGGATGGGACGCAACTAAGCAATGTGTGACCGTTGAAAAAGAAGTTTGGGATGTATATCTGCAGGTATTTTATTATTAAATTTTAATTTATCACATGATCATTTTTACATTTGACATATTTTTTAATTAATGACTACTGTTTTTTTAATCTTAATGTAGGCCCACAAAAATACAATACCTTTCAGAGAGAAATCTTTTCCACACTATGAAACTCTGTCTATTGTGTTCAGGAAAGGATAGGGCAACAGGAAAACGAATGAAACATCCTAATGACGTTATAGAGGAATTGGATAAAAAAGTTAGTCAAGAGACTGTCGGAGAATATTTTATTAATATTGACTCACCTTCACATGATGCAACAACATGGGACACAATTGATGGCTCCTTGAAGCGAAAAGGAAAGAGACGGTTGTCTGGAGATAGTGATTCATTAGGAGAGATGATGAGGGAAACTAGTGCATATATTGGAAGTGAGCTTGTTAAATCAAGCCAATTGATCAAGGATGGTTTAGATATATTGGAAGTGAGCTTGTTAAATCAAGCCAATTGATCAAGGATGGTTTAGATGAAGTGAGTTTGTACGAGAAGAGACAAAGAGCTTGTTAAATCAAGCCAATTGATCAAGGATGGTTTAGATGAAGTGAGTTTGTACGAGAAGAGACAAAGATTTACTGAACAATTAATGAAAATAAATTTAGCTATGGATTAGTGCTTTACAGCAATAGGGACGATTGGTGCTAACTGAAATTTGCTAGATTTGTTCTTTACAATTGGTGATAATCTATAGGAGACATGGGTGAGGCGATACAGCGGGGAGTATTAGGTGACACTTTGGAGTTATAGACTAGTTTATCGTTTTACAATTTCAAAACTTAATATTTTGATACTTTGATGGTTGTCCAATTATTTTGCTCGTACTATTTTATGGACATTTTGATTAGAATTTGAATATTTCTAATAATCTGCCGAATGTGATAGTTTATGCATATAAAATTTTAAACTATAGATACTATCGTTTATATTAATTTTGGACATATGGATGATATATTACACTTTTTTTCCTTTATTTTCCCCCTGAACATGAAATCTCAAAAAAAAATTTATCAGGAGATGTTGTGAAGAGTGCCCGATTATTCACGATTTAGTAGACACATTTTGATTAACGTGGGTAATGGTAGGTCTGTAGATCTATAAGCATACAATTTTGATGTTTTCTTATTTTATCACGTCCTTTTTTTGCAATCATGTTGGCCTCTAGATTTAAAAAAACCTTTTTGACTATATATATCTCATATGAGGCATTTTTCTCTTCGCTAGCGCACAGTGAAGCTAGTAACATTAGCTGCTCGTACAAATAATAGACATGTAGCACTAGAAGTTAGAAAGGTGGAATTATAATTATTTATAATAAAAAATAATTTCTATGAAATTTATTTTTCAATTTGTAAGCCAAAAGTCCGAAATTGTTGCCGAGGCGGTGTGCTAAAATATAACTATCATATATATGAAAATTTATTTTTCTAAGAAAAAATATCATTTCTATAAAACTTATTTCTAGAAAAATAAATTATTTAGTCATTTTAAAAATATTTTAATATTTTTAAAATTCTGTGTTTTGGTAAGGGCATTATTAGAAAACTAAATTTTATTTTCACTTCATTCTCTAAATACGACCAAATATGAGAATGGTAATGAGCATTCCATTCCCACATCTATTCCATTTTATTTCCACCTTCTTTAATTCCATTCTCACTTGACTCCATTCCCGCGTAACAAACGAAAAGTAAGAAGTTTATGAGGGAGCCAATAACCACACAATTCGATGGATGCAACAGCTACAACGACAAAATAAGCAGTCACATTAAGAGATCTATGAGTGCAGAACATCGACAACGTTGGATTGTGATGAAGAATCCAATGCATACAAAATATCAAATGGTAAAGCACAATATTATAGTTAACAAGGCCAAGATTAGTAAAGAAAAACTCAACTACTAAAAAAAATATCGAAGGCGAGCATGCAGATATCACAATTAACATGGCAAAGCACAATATTATAGTTAACAAGGCCAAGATTGCCGCCAAAAACGCCACGTTGTATCTGTAAGAGGATATTATTTAAAACATGCAATCATTGTTGCAGGCATGCACACATCAGAAAATGGGTAACGAATAAGATTAAGGTTAAAAAAAAGTTTTAATCTCATGTTCCTGAGTCTCTCTATCAAGTAATTTTATTGCAAATAAAGGCTAGAAGAAACATCACATTCATTATGCATGATTTTAGGGAAAAAAAATTCAAAATCAATAAGTGCCATAAGAAGTAAGGTAGCTTCAGATTCCATTTTCCAAAAGTTCAAAATTCTATTGTTGTCTGTTTCATTCCCCTGAGACTATCCATTTTGTTGTTTTATTTGTTCTTCCTTTTGGTAAGTGGGTCGGAACAATGAAGATGTTTCCTTATCGGTGACGGCAAGACCTTCTCCCGGTAGTTCACATCTTCCATTGGTCCCTCTTTCCTTATCGGCTTCTGGCCCTGTTTTTTCTTCAAAAAAAAAAAAGCTCTTTATCTAAACAAGAAAGTTAAGAGTCAAAATCGGTGAAGAGAAAACGAAAGGCATTTCGTACATTTGGATGAAGTCACCATCCGTAGAAAAGGTGCAGCCCTTGGGTTTGCAAAAGGCCAATTTCCACTTCCAAACTCTAATAGGTAAATAGAGCATAAAATTATAACTATGGAGTTTTGACGCATGCCAGATTTATTTGATGTGATATTAGACTAATCTAGATAGATTCTTATTGGCCACAAATTTGTGAAGCGGGTTTAAAAAAAATTGTTTATTGGGTCCTCGTTTCAGCTTTAAAAATTAATGGCCTAAATCGGTAGGAAGATTTTAGATATAACCCTGACTATAACTTCGACATTTTCATGCAGCAGCAAGGTCCATCGACAAATACATATCAAAATACTAAAGAAAAAGTAAGTTACTATTACCTAACTTGAGCTTGAACCTTACAATAATTGTAAAATGAGGTGGTGGCTTAGTTTAGTTGTTTGCTTTTAGAAGAGTAAGAACTCCATATCACCCAACTGGAACGTAGTTAACATGCCTTGACAATTTTGCTATGATGCAATTCTAGACAAATAACTCTTTCTTAATCAACTTTGCGTCATAGAAAATCTATTGAAGGGAGGGAAAGAAAAGCGGTTAATCTATAATATCACAAAGAAAGGGAAAGAAAAGCAAAGACATTTAGAAACAATAAGATGATAAAATTGGGGTACATTACACTAAACCCTAATGAACGTTCGGTATTTTGCAATAAAACCCCGTGAACTTTCAAAAACCAAATCCAACATGAACTTTTTGGAGTTGCAGAAAACCCCCCACGAACTTTGTAAGTTCTGTAGATAAACCCCCCAAAAAATAGAACAAAAAAACAGCATAAGAAGATATTTTGAAAGTTGATGAGGGTTTAGTGTAATTTACCTAAAAGTTTCATGGGGGTTTTATGCAAAAGATAGTTTAATATCATTTTGAAAGTTCAAGCGGGTTTACTACAGAACATTCATGGGGGTTTGTCCCTTTGGTTGGCTAAAAACATGGAAATTAAAGAAAAGGAAACATATTTCCTATAATAGTTTATTTTCTTGTGTTTGATTTACTTATTAAAAGTAAAAAAATGAGATGAGATGAGATGTGTTGTCACAATATTATTGGATCATGTGGATGATTTTTTAAGAAAGAATTTATAAAAAATGTTTTGAGGTTGTTTGGTTGGTTTGAAAAAATAAGGAAATTAATTATAAGAAACCTATTTCGTATAATAGGTTGTTTTATTGTGTTTGGTTCATTCTTAAAACTAAGAAAATAGATGAGATGATACGAGTTGTCATTATATTATTGGATGATGTGACTCATACTTAAGTAAATCAATTTCTTTGTTTTTTAGGAAATTGATGAAAATAAAGTTTTAATGAAATTAGATGAGTTGTCATCATATTATTGGATGATGTAGGTGGTTTTTAAAGATGAGATGAGATGAGATGAGTTGGATGATGTGACACATTTCTTGTGTTTGATGTATTTTTAAAAGTAAGAAATGAGATGAGATGAAATGAGTTGTTGGATGAAAATAATATTTTATTGGATGATGTTTGTGAGTTTTGAGGATGAAAATAGATGAAAATAATATTTTATTGATTTCAATGACCCAATTTCCTTTTGTTGATTTTGGGGCTGTTTGGTTGGTTTCCTAAAAACCAAAAAAAAAAAAGAAATTGAGTCATGGAAATCAAAAAAATGCAATTTCCACCATTTCCATCCCTAAAACTAACCCACAACATCCAATAAAATATTATTTTCATCATACAACTCATCCACATCATCCAATAAAATATTATTTTCATCTAACAACTCATCTCATATCATCCAATAAAATAAACCAAATAACTTTTATGGGTCACATCATCCAACTCATCTCATCTCCATCTCAACTCATCTTTAAAAATAACTCACATCATCCAATAATATTGTAACAACTCATCTCATCTCATCTCCATTTCATCTCCACTCATTTCCTCTAAAAAAACAAGGAAATTGATTTCCTTAAGTGTGAGTCACATCATCCAATAATATAATGACAACTCATCTCATCTCATCTCATCTCCTATTTTTAAGATTGAACCAAACACAAGAATAGGACCTATTATAAGAAATAAGTTTCTTATTCTTTGATTTCCTTCTTTTTTAGCCAATCAAACAACCATCCAACAACGTTTCTTAAAAAATAACTCACATCATCCAATAATATTGTGACAACTCATCTCATCTCATCTCCTATTATTTGATTTTCTTCTTTTTTTAGCCAACCAAACAAGCATAAAACAATTATTTAAGGAAATAGGTTTCCTATTTCTTGATTTCCTTCTTTTTTTTGGCAAACAAACAGCCCCAGGAAACCAACCAAACAACCAGTGTAATTTACCCTTAAAATAATAGAAAGAGTAATGTAGTAGCAGCACCCCACCTAAGATGGAGGGTACAAAGTGGATTAATCTGTAATAAAAGTTGCACTTTTAGGAAACAAATTTATAAGCATGATACTTGACTAGATGTGAAATTGAAATAATAATAATGAATAGACTATAATAAGTACAAGTCCTCTCTCTCAAGAGAAGGAAGTTCATACGTTTGCCTTTCCCTTACTTCTTTGGCCATTTTGGTGCCGCCTAATTTGTGGGTGACAAAGTTTCCTCTCCAATACGATGATGACAGTGATATATTGATCCTACTCCGTACATGGCATTATGTATTATGGCATATTTTGTGTTCACACCATTGCAAACTCCAAGGCAAGAGAAGGAGGTGTTTGGCACCATCACAATCATCAATCTTCGTATGTTCAAAAATATGAAGATATACAGACTCAGAGAGCTAGAGACAGAGAAGACCGAATCTTCTGCCTGAACTGCTTCCTATCTTGATTCTAGAATGCACTAAACATTTATCTATCTAGGATTATGCATCCCCCAACTCGGAGGAGGAGCTTGTTTCTACATAGATATTTTCTTTTGTAAAACTTTTATCAGCAGCTATATATTTTTTATATGATAGGGCTTATAGCCCTATTTTTACTTCAAAAAAAATGTTCAAAAATTAAAAAAAAATCTGAAATTGGACCCTTGAAATTTCGATTATTTGAAATTAGCTCCTCAAATCATTGAAATTGCCATTAGATTGAAATTGCCATTGAAATCGCTCAATCAGGGGATTTCCTCCTATGACGCCTCTAAAATCACATGATTGAGCGATATTATGGATGATCCGCTCCGTTAAACTTGATCTACATATTCTAAAACCCCAACACACCAAGTTTGGGGTGAACCCGTCGTCGTTTGACCCTTCATCCACTCGTATCAATTTTAACGGTTTTGAATAAATAGAACTTTTCACATGGCTCGATGGAGGGTCAAACGATGACGGATTCACCTCAAACTTGGTGTGTTGGGGTTTTAGAATATGTAGATCAAGTTCAACGGAGCGGATCATCCATAATGTCGCTCAATCATGTGATTTTAGAGGCGTCAAGGAGGAAATCCCCTCCTATGACAAGGATACCCATTAATCTCACATATATATATATATATATATATATAAATATAATATAATTAAATGTTAAAAGGACACATATAATAGCAGGAAAGGGCTTCATGAGTCGACTCATGACAGTCATGGGTCGACTCATGACTTATGGGTCGACTCGTATACTGACGAGTCGACTCAGCAGAAACAAAAAGACAACACAACTAGACTTCGTGAGTCGACTCATGATAGTCATAGGTCGACTCAACCTGTTGAGTCGACTCATGATGAGCCGTGAGTCGACTCACGGGCTGAACAAAGCATTTCTCCCAACTGTAACTTGTTCAACACGATCCACACTTCCATTTTTCTGATCTACACTTGTATAGCCATCGATTCTCGACTATAATACAGTGAGAAAAACATATTTATTATGAGAAACCATTTTCTTGTAGGTTAAATCTAACATTTAACTCCTATACATGAAAGAAAGCATTTAATCAAAATAAAACTCACATTTTTATTCTTTAAATAAAATTCTAGAACTGGGTTTTCATGAAAAACTTGTTGGTGGGGATTTAAAATCCGAAATACATGATCTCTAGCATTAACCCTAACAAAGATGTTGATTTATACTTGAAAATAAGTCTTAGGCTCAATAAAACTTATGAAAAACAGTTGTAAACAATTAGAAACATGGGAGAAGGGTTGGGCGAGATGTTACTCGCCTCAAAAGTGATAATGAACAATCCCCTTTGCTGCAATCCACGAAAAGCCGCTGAAAATCCCCAAAAATCGCCCAAGAAATCTCAAAAACGAGCTAGGGTTTAGAGGGGGAGAAGAGGCTAGGGTTTCTCTAGGGTTTTCTGATGAACAAGAGTGTTTTCGGGTGGGGAGAAACATATATGAGTGGATAAAACCCGACCCAAAACCTAAACAAACCCGACTCAGAAAACCAGAAAAACCCCGATGAGTCGACTCATGGCAGTCGTGGGTCGACTCATGACTCATGGGTCGACTCATGATATAATGAGTCGACTCAGCAGAGACTAAATAACAACAGGACTCGATTTCGTGAGTCGACTCATGATAGTCATGGGTCGACTCATGGACTAGAAACTGCATACTCTGACTCAGCTGCATATGATGAAATCTAGCACACTCAACCTCATTACTGATGTACATATACATACTCAATAATCTACGGGGTCTTACAGTCATGCTGGCTTCCTGCTGGTGTACTGTGACAAATCTTTCGCTCTTTGTTCGATCTTGTTGTGATTGTAACATGTACTCCGAACTCTGCGCTACTTTGGCGCTCTCGAATCATAATGTTCTCCTTTCTTATATACATATACATTTCGCAATAATGAATGCTAGTTAGCACATAGCAACATTCATACTTAACGATCTAAAATGATAATATTCTTACTTAACCCCAAATCTAACGGAACTAGTACATCGGGCGAAAAATCCAAACAATGAACCCCCCATGTATATACCATGTGTTCCGTAAGATTAAGAATTAAGTAAAAATACCCTCATTCTAGTGTTAAATATAAGTATCAAAATATATATGTAGATATAAATATTCAAGTAAGAAGTCATATCATAAATACTTTAATTAGTTTTACCTGCTCGAACAAGTGTGGGTAGTCGCGTCGCATGTCCTCCTCGCGCTCCCAAGAAGCTTCCTCAACTCCACCTCTATTCCATTGAACTTTCACCAATGGAATCACCTTGTTCCTGAGTAGTCAATCAAATACTATAGTGCCTACTGCGGTTCGGCTCTGCATGCCCAGCTCTCTAGGTACGAGTTTTACCTCGACCACATCCTCGTTTCGATATTTATAATATCAAAAAGAGAGCTTAATTATCGCAGTAAATGAGATAGCAAAAAAATACATATATATATAACGCATCACAATACGATTTTCACAACAATTTAGTATTCACACAAATACTTTAAATTTACATAAAAAAATATCCTCAAATTTTGAGATATACGCATATATCGTCCTCACTCATACTAGGAAATCCTTAGCGGACTCTATACATGAATCCTAAGAAACTCTAGTCTAGCTCCACGACTCGACACAGAATGATCCTAAAGATACTGGAACTAGAGCTCTGATACCAACTGTGACGCCCCTGGGTTCACACAAGGCTGCAGTCCGAAGTGAAACCAGAAATGTCAAACCTGCCATGCACCACACCGTGCAATAACATGTTTC
>NC_033798.1:3596547-3599525 GCF_001876935.1 Asparagus officinalis | reverse complement strand
AAACTCCACGGGAGTTCAACTCCCGTGGAGTTGCAGTGCCAATTTTCCAGAGATCGATTCTCTGGAAAACTGGCACTGCAACTTCACGGGAGTTCAACTCCCGTGAAGCTTAATTTGTGCAGCAAACTCCACGGGAGTTCAACTCCCGTGGAGTTGCAGTGCCAATTTTCCAGAGATCGATTCTCTGGAAAATTGGCACTGCAACTTCAGGGGGGGGGGGGGGGTCACGCGCGCTTAAATAGGTGGCAGCAAACTCCACGGGAGTTCAACTCCCGTGGAGTTGCAGTGCCAATTTTCCAGAGATCGATTCTCTGGAAAATTGGCACTGCAACTTCACGGGAGTTCAACTCCCGTGAAGCTGCAGTCACAATTTCCAGAGATCGATTCTCTGGATTTGCTGACTGCAACTCCACGGGAGTTGAACTCCCGTGGAGTTTTAAGCACAAATTAAGCTTCACGGGAGTTGAACTCCCGTGAAGTTTAATTTCTCCATAAACTTCACGGGAGTTGAACTCCCGTGATGTTTCGGAGAATTTTTTACAAAAACCGACCTGTTTTCAGCGCTGGGCTGAAAACAGGTCGGTTTTTGCAATTATTATCGAAAACGGTCGTTTTTTGCAATTAAATGTTTAAAACGGTTGGTTTTGAAAATTTGTCCGCAGTTAATTACCTGTTTCACCCTCTCATCTGCAGAAATATTTAAGAAGTCTAAATACCCAAATCCGGCTTAAACAAGTTTAAAAAGACGTGTTCGATCTTGGAGTAATTTCAACAAAAGGGTTTAACTGGAAATTTATGGAAAAAAAAAGTGGAAGTTAAATGGAACGTTCTTCCCAAACAAATGGAAACCAACTATAGGGTCTAATTTAAACTAAACGGTAAGACTAGAGGGACTAAACACAATTTCAAATATTTGAGGGACTAAGCTCAAAATATGAAAGATTTGAGAGACCAATATGGCAAAACCCAAAAAATAAAGTAAATAATTTAATTAAGCGGGCTTCCGCGTCTCCCACAAAAGACTCGGCGCAATTATTAAATCTTTTTGTTTACATTAAAGCTGATAACGAGCTGCAACATTATTATTGTTATTATTTGATGAGAAGTGCAACATTATATTTGAGCATCGTTTTTCAAATAGAAATATAGCATGATGACATAAATGATCTCTTGTATTAAATCAAAGATTGAGAGCTAAATTAACGAAATGGATAAGTTAAGCTTAAACTATTAGGCCATGATTGTTTTTAATCCTAGGACTATGAGGTACTATAATTCTTTGTTGGGGATTCGAAACAATCAATCGAACATTTGCCCTTCCGGACCTTGTGTTGAAAGTAGAAAACTAGGAAATTCACCACAAATTAGATCAAAACTTGTAAAAGAGTAAAGGAGATAAACACACCAGATTTAACGATGTTCGGCAAACGTGCCTACGTCCTCGGGAGCCACACCACACAATTCTTTTATTAATTGAAGAAGAAATACAAGCTCTCAAACTAGGGTTTTATCTCTCTAAGATTCTCTCTCCTTTCTACAGTCAAAAAGCTCTCTTTTTGTGTTCTATCAAGCCCTAAAAACGTTTAGGTATATATAGAGTCCTGGAAGAAACAAAATCCAAAACAGATAAAGAAACTGGCCGACTACGTCGCGGTCGACCGTGACGGTCGACCAGGCAGGTGTCGGCGTCGACCCGCGGCGGTCGACCGTATCAAACGACAGAGCCCAAAAAATCCTACAGGGACCAAAACCCGAGGCCAAAATCCATTACAGGGGTTTGTGCGGTCGACCGCCTTCAGCTCCGGGCTCTACCCAGCTCTATGCACGTTCGCGGTCGACCGCCGCGATCGACCGTGCAGGCCTCCTCATGTTTTCTTGATTTTTTTTTCGTCTTTTTGATTCCAGCTTCGGCTTCGACTTTGGGTCTACACTTTAGACTAACATTCTTGGATTATAGTCCTAGGACTATATTATTTCTAGGACTATTTATGTTCAGTCTAATATTTATTTTCGCAGTCTTTCACTCGAGGTAAACTTAAAATAGTTCAAACCAGCGTTTTCTTTTAGAAGGATTATGGCCATTGAGACTAACATCATTATCCAAACGAACATTTTCACCCTCCAATCAACTAATATTATATTAATGCGTCTTTTAGCCAAAAACATCAAATTTTGGAAATGGCCTTGTCAACATGCCACCGTATACCCTTGATGATGCAATAAACAGACAGTTATGCTGCTTGTCATACAAAAGTTTTGATTAGCAAAACCTTTATCCTCCTTGAATTTTGGTAGACACGTCTCCACTAAAAAGATTCTGATAAAGGTAATTGTATATACAATCTTTTCATGAAACTTTTCCTAATTGATTTTTAATTTCAGAAATCTGTCCTTTATTTCACTCAACTATTATTCTGTGATGAGTGGGAAACATGGTTTCATGTGAACGCAGAGAATGATAAAATTTAAGAGTAAGCACTGCTAATAGCCAGACATTGCAGATAATAATTGAGATTATAGACACTTCAAGACATTTTAGAAAATCTCAGCTTGTTTATCTCAGCTTAAAGGATATTTTAGATAATAATTGAGATTATAGACACTTTAAGACATGTCCTTCACTTGAAAAAAGATCAAAGAAACATCTAAAGGAGAAACAAACACTTCAAAAAAGCAAAAAAAAAAACAAAAAAAAAAAAACCTCAAAAATCACAATTTAAGTCCATCCCATAATAATCCAGACCCTAAACCCGGCCGGCTTCAAGAAGAGTGGAACTGCCCCTCGACGGCGAGCTCCTCGACCAAGCTCCCGTGCCCAATGTGGCTCACCAAGGGCTCGCAACACTTGCAGGACATGAGTATCCCCTTCTTCCTCGCCACGATCACCGAATTCACCACCTCGTCCTCCGGGTGGTGCACGGACAGCACCTCGAAGCCTGCGAGGTCCTCCGTGTCCACCACCGGGTACAGGAAGGCGC
>NC_033798.1:3593957-3596537 GCF_001876935.1 Asparagus officinalis | reverse complement strand
AAGGCGCGCGCCCCGTGCGCGCTGCGCACCACCAGCAGGGAGTTCGGCTTCATGTGCCGCGCCAGATGCTCGATCACCCTCTTCTTGGTCTCCCTGTCCATGCCCACCAGGGCGGCCAGAAATACCACGTCGTACCTGCGCGGATTAATACGAGTTTTTCCGATGATGTTGAGGTATTGTACGTAGTACTGATCATTGGAAATTTTGACCAAATACATATTGTCATGCTAAGATATGCTACATTAATATAAATTTACAAGAACAAGGCATGGATTTTTTATTTTTTATTTTTGTTTCCTTTAAATAAAAACAACATTCTTAAAAAGGTTAATAAGAGTAAAAATTATAAGAAAATAGAAAAGGGTGGAATCTTCCCAAGAACAAATGCACATTTCCTTCCTACGCCAAATTTTATCATGCGGGTAAACTCAGACGCGCGCAAACACTAAAATAGAACCATGTTTCCAATTGGATTTTAAACATACCCGCTCAGCGCCCGCTTCACCTCCATCACGTCCGAAGTCCGGAACACGACCCGCTCCGCCAGGCCCGGATCCGCCTCCACCAACCTCCTAGCCTTCGCGGTCGCGGACGGGTCCAGATCGTAGTTGTGGAAAACCGTGTCCGTCAGATAGCGGGTCGCGAGCACGAGCGACGAGAGGGGGAGCGGACCCGACCCGACGAAAGCAATTTGGTCGGGAGAGGCTGTCACGTGACGCGACAAGAGGCTGAACTCCAGTTGCGTGAGTTGCTCGTAGTTGGAGTAGTAAGGAAACATGGTCAAATTGTTGAGGGGCTGCTCGTGAGACGATATGAGGGAGGAGTAATGAGACTCCAGGAGGCCCTCGGCCTCCCCGCACAGTTTGATGAGGCTCAACCTCATGGACTGGGCTTCGCTGGGGAGGGTGGAGACGTCGATCGACGAAGGGGGGATGCAGGTGAGGACTAGCTTGGTGAAGAGCCGGTTCACTTCGTCGGATGGAGAGAGCGAAGGCTGCTTCGAGATGGAGTTGTGGAGGGAGGCGATTGTTTCCACGAGCTGGAGCTCTTGCTGGTTTGCGGCCATTTGTTGTTGTTGGCGAGTAATCCGAGGAGAACGATCGAGGCGGAAAAAGAGCTGCGAGCGGTGTGTTTGAGTTTTGTGAGCACACTCCATGAACGAGGAGGGGTATATATACGCGTAGATAGAGAGGAGGGGTCGACTGAATTGGGAGAGGGCGGTTGCTTGTGCTTGGCCCTTTTCTTGCCTTTTTGGTCTTGGTTAGGTTGTTTTTGGTCGTTTTGCGCCTTCTCAGCAGTTTTAATTGCAAATAGACCCCGCCCTCGTAGTATAGATATTTTGAACCTACCACCCCGTAGTTTCACCTATGAGGAGAGACCCTTGGCATATTTTTTGGCCCTTCCTTACCATGGGTGAAATTTTGGCAGATATCGTCCTCCCGCTAGTAGAAAAACCACAAATCCAGACGGAACAACCTAGACGGATTTCCTACTTTCTTCTAGGTTGATATCCGTCTAGTTTGCCCCAACCTAGACGGAATCAGACTAGACGGAGCAAGCCGGACGGAATTCCGTCTAGTTTTACTAACCTAGACGGGAAATGAAGCAACCTAGACGAAAATTTCCGTCTATATTGCTCGTTTTTCTACTAGTGTTCGTTGAAATTAACGAATCCACAGTTGAAATTCTTGAGTCTACCTCAGGGCAAATGAGACAGAAAGAAATTAACCTAGGGGGTCCATCTGCAACAATGAAACCACAGGGGATTAAATCCAAAACGGTGATACTACAAGGGGTCTATATGCAATTAACTCTTCTTTTTTTACGTGTTTCGCTTAAATCCCTAGTCGAAGTTTTTACAAAGCACGAACTATGGCTTAATTATTTGATAAAATAATCCCCGATAGTTTTTAATAAACCCAAGTGTTAAGGTTTTGACAACATCTCTGCTACAAAACATGGGCATGGGCGAAATTGACGCGCGATAAGCTTGCTGATAACACAGCGTACCTATGAAACTGACGGCGAGGTTGAATGCGGAGCGCTAATATAAAAAATTACGAACATGTAAAGTACACGAAACGACATAAACATTTGGATTCTCCGGGGAATTTTGCTTTCACACGGGATGCGGCAATTTGGGCGCAAGAATTTGATTCTCCCATCCCTTTCCTATTCACACAGGCCATTTTTATGGACCACAAAGTGATTAAAGATCAAAAACTTTAATCATTTGGCACAAACTTAGCGATGAAACTCAATGTAATTAGCATACAGGGGGATCCTAGAGGGGACTAAAAAAAAGGGGGAGTTGACCAAATCCTGCATTCTATCATAAAAATGTTCATGTTCCCTTGAGCATCATCTTACGAATGGGAATATTTGTGCTCACACTGGCGCATCCCATATCTTGCACATATATCTAGAAATGCAACCTTCCCTAGTTACTCGTGTGGTATCAGTTGACAGTTGAACGGATCTCACGAGCCATCTTCAAATCAACAACAGAGGCCTATAAGTTAAAAATAGGGTTAATTCCGAACAGACCCTTGCCGTATCACCCAATTGCAAAGAGGCCCC
>NC_033798.1:3561488-3593947 GCF_001876935.1 Asparagus officinalis | reverse complement strand
AGTTGTATTCGTTGTAAATAGACCTCCTGTAGTTCTGCTTGTTGTGAATAGACCCCTTGTAGTATTGGCCCAAATGCAAATACAACCCCCTAAGTAAACTTTTACGACTCCTTTAAAAGTTCGAAAAAAAAGCAATTGGGTGTCTATCATCACCAATAGAAGTTTTTTTTAAGGGGGTTCTATCTGTCTCCTCAAATATTTTTAACAATTTTAAGAGCCTTTTTTTTTTTTTTTTTGCTATGAGGGTCTATTTGCAACAAGTAGAACTAAACTACTCTATTCGCAACAAATAAAACGATAATGGGTCTCTTTACAATTAGATGATACTACAAGGGGTATGTTTGCAATTAACCCTTAAAAAAGCAAAGATCTCATAGGGAATGTTGTACCAATTATTGCTAGGATGTACTCCTATGACCCAAGCCCAACTGCTTATACATCTAGACTCTGAAATCTAGTCTCTCTCTGATCAGCATCTACATAGAGCTACAATCCAAACAAAATCAATGTGTTAACATGATTTATGCCTTAGCATGGTCAGGGGCCTAACTACCTCCGCCAAAAGAATGATGAGTAATAGATCAAGTCTCTCGATTGAGAATCCTTACACTGACTTGCGCGGCAGAGGGTTTTTGGTTGGGACCAATCCGCAGCTCCTCTGACACGCTTCTATGTATTCAAGAAACCTAGTCATCGGAAAACAGTTACATATCTCTAGAAGCCAAACACATCCTATAGTTCTGCTGTTTGGATTCTGTCATGTCAACACCCGCTAATCCCCGATCATTCTTTAGTATTAATCATATTCCCATCAGAAACAAATACAAGTAGAGCAATCACTAATCATCACACTCTCAAGCTTTTTTTTACATGAAAGGGTGCCACTAGACCAATGCCTACAGTGAGAAGTTGGGACTTCCATTTGCAACAATTTTCTCTTGCTTTCTCCTATTTATGATAAAAAAAATGACCGTCCAATTGTAACTTTACTCAAAAGGGCCACTTAGGAAAAGGATGGAATGACTGAAGAAAAGGGGTGTCGACATAATCTTGACATTTTTTAGCACGAAGTGCAAGTCTCAGAAAGTGCCTCCCCTTTTATGCTATGTTATTCCCCTGCAATCACCCCTTTCCATATGATGAGGACATTGTGTTGATGAGATGCACTGGACGTATTGATAATTTATAGTAGGACTAGTTTCAGATACACCCCCAAACCATTACCAAATTACGGACAGACCCCCGGATTCTCAACTCCGTGAGCTTTCACATTTAAATTAGTTATATGTAATGGTTTATGAAGCTCATATGTTTCAGTTCATAAAGCCCCCATCTTACCGTGAAACTAACGGAGTTGAGAATCCAGGGGGCTTATCCGCACCACTAGAAATGCAGGGGGGCTATCCGCAATTTGGTGATACGACAGGGGGAGGCCAAGTGGCCACCTTCTTTACAAAGATTGAAGAGAGCCCTATACGTGACTATCCGACGCAGAGATGCAAACTTTTAATCACTGTGGGCTCCTTTTCCTTCCCCTCTTTTTGGTGGTGTTGGTCATCATCCAAAAAGCATCAAAAGCAATGGCCAAGGTTATGTTAACCTTTCCGGTCACCAGTCGTCAGGGGCGGATGTAGGATTTTAGTTTTGGGGGGGCCGCATACAAAAGATAGATAAAAAAATTTCTTAATGCAATTTTATTCACAAGAGATACATCACAACCCAAACAAAACGAGTATAATAGCCAACGCCAATATCTCCAAAATATTTCAAAAGAGGAAGACAAAAATTATGTAGAAAATATTCAAATAAGCATCATCTAATTTTTTATAACTAAAACTTCTCTAACTAAAAGGAATTCGACGTTCCTTAAAATTTTCAAACTCTTCAATGATAGCATCAATGCTCAGACTTTTAGCAATTTCTCTTTCAATAAACACCGTTAATGCGTCTGAGAGGAAATCATCCTCCATTTTGTTTCGAAGGCTAGTCTTGACGTATAGGTTTTGAGATAAAGAATGAATATATTTTAATTTTTAAGGGAGGAGGTTTTACAGAAACCATCATATCTTTTTTTCCCAAAATTTTGGGGGAGCCGTGGCCCCCCCTGGACTGTATATAGATCCTCCCCTGCCCCTGCCAGTCGTCCGCTAGGGGCCTGACCGAGGGAATTCAATGGAAAGAGGGGTCCCGCTGTAATAAGTTTGTCAGGACAAAACTCTTGTGTCAAAAGTTTTTCTTTTGTCTCCAGAAAAAATTTGTTGGGGTCTACCGTTTACTGTCTAGTTAGCAAACCTACTTCGTCAGAAAACCTCGCCACAAAATATGGAAAGGTTAGGATTTTGAAAATTTCTATTTTTATCATAATTCTGAAATCCTATTTCCACAGTCAAAACAAACTTCTATACTTCTCTTTAAAGTAAGATTGCACTACCCATGGCGTAACAGTAGAGAAGATAAAGGGTATCAACCGAAATCAATACTAATTAATAAATAAAAGAGGTTAAAGCAGCAAATCCTACGTTAACAAATGAACACTGAGACAATAAGAACGTAAAGGAAAGATTCTTATGTGAATGAAAAGAATGGTCGGTTGGAGTGAAGATGACATAAACTATTGATAGAGATAAGATTATAGTGAAGAACAATATGACATGAAACAAGATAAGATGAGATACTGTTGAAGTTGATTGCAGGAGATAGAAACTCATCTTTGTCAGAATCACAAGAGTAATATGCTAAAAAAAAAATCCAGTGAAGACCACATAATATCATAGTTTCATAACTCAGTAAAGTTTAGAACTTCACAAAGTTATCCCAATTGTTCCGACTAACCATGATCAACGCTTACAAGTTTTTAAGTTTTCTTCACTTATGCTTACACCCATCCACCCTTTTCATTTTGCTGCTTAGATGAGACCTCAATATTCAACAATATCATGTTGCAACAAACCCCCTTCGCTACATCATGTTTTCAAGAAATCAAAAAAAAAAAAAAAAAACATTTCTACCATGATAACTAATGAAACCAGTAGTCTTCTAGTGAAGGTGCGTTCTTCATACATTTGATCAGATGTCTGCATCAAAATTCCAGACTAATTACACAAAGGTTCGAGGTTTACGTTATCCAATGATTTCTTCCCTATTTTTCCCGTTCGACTACCAAATCTGTGAAAATGTATATATGGGCATTTGAAGAAGAAAACTACAATATAAGATCAATGGTTTCATTAGCGGTCATAATGAGAGGTCTCTTTTGTTGACCTTTTTTTATGAGGGGGCTTCTTGAAAAATATGATCTGTTTCTCACTTGTAGCCATTGTTGGCCGAAATTGTGTGGTTGTGAAACTTCAGCATTCCCAAGTTTGTCTATAATACCCTAATATCAACCTTACGTGAATGATGCTTCATAGGCAAGAGGTTATGAACAAGCAAAGGATGCTCGAAATTGCATTCAATGAACAGAAATAAGTCGAATGTCTGTAACAACAATCATGGCATACAAATGAGCACAAGTAATTTCTCAACTAATCGAAATAAAGGAATAAATAAATTAGCGTATATGTCCAGTTACCAGAAACTGAAAGGCCCCATTTGAAAAAGAATGAATCAAAGATGGATACATTACTAGACCTGATGCAGGGTAATTTTGCCTGGGTGTTGTTATTCCTTAAATCGGAATGAGGGTTGTTTTTCAAGTAAGCTTCATTATGTTTGCTGGTCAAATCTCCATGGCGCTCAAGCTTGGTACACGTGGGGGCCATGTCTTATTGTGCCTTTATGGAGAAAGAAATATACAATAATCTGCAGCAAATAGCCATAGGACGTAGCCTGATTAGGGGGTGCATATACGGATGATAAGCTATACAGTAATTATTCTATAGCTGAATATTCCGTAATTTGACTAATTAGTATGTTTGAACTCACAAGGAAATATTCATTATACATGCATATACAGGCTTGCCCAAAAACCTGATTTTCAATAAACAAATAAAAAGACTTATGCACACTAGTTTTTCTTTTTTCAGAATTCCAGCACCCAACATTATTTATCGATCCAATCCAGTCAAATTACAAAACATTGTACACCATTAAGCTTGTTTAGTACTCGGATCTTTCGATACGTTAATCCAATCATATATCTAAAAAAGGAGGCTAATTACCACTTAGTACCTTATGTGAAAACGGCGAAGGAATTGTGAAAAACGTGAAGATTAACCCAAAACAGACTCCACCACACCCTGGTGTGGTGTCTGTCATGGATGTGGTAGAATCTGTCCTGCACCACACCCTCTGTCACACCCACGGTGCAGGGTGTGGCAGAATCTATCCTGCACCACACCCTCTGCCACACCCATGGTGCAGGGTGTGGCAGACTCGTTTTTAGAATCCTCCTTTGTTTGGGATTGTGTTTTATTATAAATAGGACCACGTTTTTTAGAGTTTTAAAAAGAGAGAAAATGAGAGAATTAGCATTGTTTTGAGCACTTTGAGAGGGAGATATTATGAGGGAGTTGAGAGCTTTGGTTAGGGTTATATTTGAGTGATTTTGTGAGTTGTAACCCGTTGTATTTCTCCTCCATATAGTGAAATCTCCCCATCCTCTCCCCGTGGACGTAGGCAATTTGCCGAACCATTTGGTTTGATTTGTTGTAATTGGCTTGGTTTGTGCAAGTGTGTGGCTTTCTTCTTCCGTGATCTCAAGTTCGTTGTGTGTGCGTGCAACGCTTCCGCATAAACGCACGACAAGTGGTACCAGGGCTCAGATTTCAGATCTAGGGTTTTGGATTAGGTGGAGGAAGATCCAGTTGGAAGCTTGGTTCTTGGAGTTCTAGGCTTTGGTGGAGTTAGGGTTTGAAGTTACCGTTGAAGATCTCGCTTTCCTCGTGTGGTTAGGAGTTCTATTTGGAATCCAATCTAGGGTTCAGTTGGGTAATTTCTTATTCCTTTCAAAGTTTGAATCTTTCCTTGCAATTTGGAATTTGTGATTATGGGTGAAGAAGTTGGTGAAAGCAGCAAGTTGATCGGCACAGTTCAAGTGGGTTTTCAGAACACTAAGATTAGTGTAGTGAAATATAACGGCAAAATCAATTTTGTTTTGTGGATGAGCGACGTACAGGATGCGCTCAATGCTCAAAATTTAGAGGAGACCATCATGGTCGATGTGAGGCCACCTAAATATGAAAAGTCGGTATGGGAAAAGATAAATAGGAATGCTTGTGGGGTGATCAGGTCCTGTTTGGAACAGGAGCTGAAATATGATGTGATTGGGGTAACGTCTGCGATGAAGATGTGGGAAATTCTCAACAATAAGTATCTTACGAAGAGAGTTGATAACATGTTGCATTTGCTGCGTAGGTTATTCAGATTCCAGATGTCCCGAGACACCTCGCTTGCGGCTCATGTGAACAACTACACTAAGTTGTTGTCAGACTTGGCGAACGTAGATGAGAAGATCACGGATGAGTACAAGGCTATTATTCTTTTGGGCTCCTTACTGGATGAGGAGTATGATACATTCGTGCTTACGTTGTTGAACAAGAGATCTTCTATCACTTATAGTGAAGTGACTAACGCATTGACGAACTACGATTTGAGGAGGAAGGATAAGGAGACTTCCCGCGCTAGTACTTCAGGAGAGGCCTTATCGACGAGAGGTAGAAGCTCATATCCTAAAGGTGGTAATAGAGGAAGGTCAAAGTCAAGAAGCCGCCACCAATTAGCAAAGAACCAATGTGCATTCTGTAAGAAACATGGACATTGGAAGAGAGACTGTCCGAAGCTCAAGGAGAAGGAGGATAGCAAGAAAAAGGGCCCGAAGGCCAATGAGGTGAACGTTACGAAAGGCGATGATTCCGATGATTCGTGTTTTTCTCTTTTGATTACTCCGGAGGTGAACCATTTGGATGCATCGGATTGGATGATTGATTCTGGCGCTACTTATTATGTAACTCCTAGGCGAGATTGGTTTTCATCATTTGAGAGACTCGACGGGGGTGTTGTTGTCATGGAAAATGATTAGGCGAGATTGGTTTTCATCATTTGAGAGACTCGACGGGGGTGTTGTTGTCATGGAAAATGATCAATCCTGTGGCATTTGTAGGATAGGTACTGTGAGGATTCAGATGCACGATGGAGTAGTCCGTGAGTTGAAGGAGGTGAGATTCGTTCCTCAACTGAAGAAGAATCTTATCTCAGTTGAAGCTTTGGAGGCGAAGAGATTCAGGGTGACCTTTGAGGATGCTGTAGCGAAGGTTACTAAGGGATCTTTGGTGGTGATGAAGGAAGTCCGCAGTTGTAATTTCTATTATCTGAAGGGGAGCACCAAGATTGGCCAGGTTGCTTCGGCTATTTCAGAGGCGGACATGAGCAGACTTTGGCATTACAGGCTAGGGCACACAGGTAAAAAATCACTGCAGGCATTGTGCAAGCAGGGGCTATTGAAGGGAGCCAAGAGTGGTAAAGTAAAATTCTGTGAGCACTGTGTACTTGGCAAGAAGATAAAGGTGAAGTTCGGGACGGACATTCATAGGACGAGGGGTATCTTGGACTACGTGCACACAGATATTTGGGGTCCCACCAAGACGGCATCACTTGGTGGTCGACATTGGTTCGTCACGTTCGTTGATGACTATTCTAGGCGATGTTGGGTGTACACACCATGAAGCATAAGAGTGAAGTCCTAGATTTATTTGTGGAGTGAAAGAAGAGATTAGAACTGCAGACTGGGAGAAAGATCAAGACGTTGCGGTCCGACAACGACGGCAAGTATACTTCAGACCCCTTTCAGCAGCTATATCGAGATGAGGGCATAGAGAGTCACTTCACAGTTAGTCATACACCGCAGCAGAATGGGGTGGCGGAGAGGTTAAATCGATCTTTGCTGGAGAAGATTCGATGTTTATTGGCGCATAGTGGTTTGAAGAAGATCTTTTGGGCTGAGGCACTTTCTTATGCGAGCCACCTCATTAATAGGCTGCATTCATCTGCGATTGAGGGGAAGACCCCTATGGAGATGTGGTCGGGAGAGACAGCACATGACTATGACCAGCTTAAGGTATTTGATTGCCCTGCATATTATCATGTTAAAACTGATAAGTTGGAACCTCGAGCTAGGAAGGCCATATTTGTAGGATTCAAGCGTGGTGTCAAGGGATACAAGCTTTGGGATCCAGTTGATAAGAAGATTGTGCTGAGTAGGGACGTCACATTCGATGAGGCTTCTATCTTGAAGCTTCCCAGCTCTCATCAGGTGGAGAGCAACCCGACAGAGGAGATTTCGCAGGTGGTGGAGATTGATGCAGCTCCACAGAGTCCAGATGGTGCAGTATCCATTAGAGTGCCGATTGAGGTGACGCTAGACGAGCACGACGGTGATGCGGAGGATACGGATACTCATGAGCAGGATCAGGGACCGATGGCTCAGGTTCATGATTCTATTGCGGTTCGGAGACAGAGAAGAGACATACAGGTGCCAGCACGGTATGCCGACACAGTTGCATATGCACTTCCGGTGGAGAGTATCGATGAGATGGTACCTACTACATTCAGAGAGGCCGAGCAGAGTTCGGAAGCTGATTCGTGGCAGGTGGCTATGCAGAAGGAGATGGAGTCCCTTCATAAGAACGATACATGGGAGCTTGTTGAGCTTCCAAAGGGGCGGAAGGCGATTGGGTGCAAGTGGGTGTACACGAAGAAGGAGGGCATTGAGGGCACTCCAGTGAGGTTCAAGGCTAGGTTGGTTGCGAATGACTATGCACAGGAGGAAGGTATTGATTACAATGAGGTTTTCTCTCCGGTGGTGAAGCATTCTTCGAATCGGATTCTGCTAGCTTTGGTGGCACAGTATGGATTAGAGTTAGATCAGTTGGATGTGAAGACGGTATTTTTTCATGGTGATCTTGATGAAGAAATATATATGACTCAGCCATTGGGATTCCGAGCTACAGGGAAAGATAAGTTGGTTTGCAGGTTAAAGAAATCGCTATACGGTTTGAAGCAATCTCCTCGACAGTGGTATAGGCAATTCGATGGTTTTATGCTTGGTCATTTATACACTCGGAGTCAGTTTGATCCTTGCGTGTATTTTCGCAAGTTGAGAGGAGGTGCGTACATTTATTTATTGCTTTATGTCGATGACATGTTGGTTGCCTCTAGTTCCAGGTCAGCTATAGATGAGTTGAAAGTTCAGCTTTCGAATGAGTTTGAGATGAAAAACTTGGGCGAGGCGAAGCGCATTTTAGGGATGGAGATCGGCAGAGACAAGAAGAAGAACAAGATTTGTTTGACACAGGTGGCTTATTTGAAGAAGGTTCTACAACGATTCCATGTTAGCATGGATACGAAACCAGTTGGTGTACCTTTGAGAGCCCATTTGAAGCTTTCAGCTGGCCTTTCACCGAAGTCAGTTGAAGACCGTGAGTTGATGACGAAGACTCCATATACGAGCGCAGTTGGGAGCTTGATGTATGTGATGGTATGTACGAGGCCGGATTTGTCACAGGCGGTGAGCATGGTGTCAAGATACATGCACGATCCAGGAGTGGGTTATTGGGACGCCGTGAGATGGATTTTGAGGTACATTCGAGGTACGCTCAATGTTGGTTTGGTTTATGAGCGGAACACTACAGGTGGGCAGTTATGCATTGGATATGTTGATTCGGATTATGTCGGGAATTTGGATAAGCGTCGGTCTACTACGGGATATGTGTTTACTTGATCCGTGCGCCGGTGTGTTGGAGATGCACCTTACAGTCTACGGTGACTTTGTCTACGACGGAGGCAGAGTATATAGCGGTTACGGAGGCTGTGAAGGAGGCTATTTGGCTTCGAGGACTTTTGGAGGAACTTGGTATATCGCAGCGGTCCGTCACCATTTATTATGATAGCATGAGTGCTATCTATTTGGCCAAGAATCAGGTTTTTCATGCGAGGACGAAGCACATTGACGTTCGTTATCACTTCGTTCGGGATGTTCTTGAAAATGACGATGTGGAGATTGTGAAAGTCCACACGAAGGATAATCCGACGGATATGTTCACTAAGGTGGTTCCGAACAACAAGTTTGATCATTGTCGAAACTTGTTACACATTCGTGATTGTTGAGGTCGTTGACGGCCATTTGGATGAACTACGGGTGGCTTGATCCCTTGGGAGAAGAGGTACGTAGACAACCACATTGGTGCAGCCGAGTTTAGAGAGACGACACATTGGTGCTCATGTTGGTGTCGGCTCAGTGTTGGGAACACTTCGCCGAGGTGGAGAATTGTGAAAACGGCGAAGGAATTGTGAAAAACGTGAAGAATAACCCAAAACAGACTCCACCACACCCTGGTGTGGTGTCTGCCATGAGTGTGGTAGAATCTGTCCTGCACCACACCCTCTGCCACACCCACGGTGCAGGGTGTGGCAGAATCTGTCCTGCACCACACCCTCTGCCACACCATGGTGCAGGGTGTGGCAGACTCGTTTTTAGAATCCTCTTTTGTTTGGGATTGTGTTTTATTATAAATAGGACCACGTTTTTTAGGGTTTTAAAAAGAGAGAAAAGGAGAGAATTAGCATTGTTTTTAGCACTTTGAGAGGGAGATATTGTGAGGGAGTTGAGAGCTTTGGTTAGGGTTATATTTGAGTGATTTTGTTAGTTGTAACCCGTTGTATTTCTCCTCCATATAGTGAAATCTCCCCATCCTCTCCCCGTGGAGGTAGGCAATTGCCGAACCACATATATCTCTGTGTTTGGTTTGATTTGTCGTAATTGGCTTGGTTTGTGCAAGTGTGTGGCTTTCTTCTTCCGTGATCTCAAATTCGTTGTGTGTGCGTGCAACGCTTCCGCATAGGCGCGCGACACCTTATACTTTCTCCTACTTTGCACTTTTACACCATCACTTGTTTTTAGCAGCACTTGCATAGCCTGAAGTTTCTAAAATTGGCACTTCAGTACCTTCTATTGTGAATATGTGAACATGCAATAGATTACCGATTGTAGCATTGTCTATAACCGAGAAAAAAATGCTTCTATTCACAAAAGTAAAAAAATCATAAATACTCCAACAGCAAGCCATCCAGCTTATACTCTCTTCATGGACCTAGCATACCTAGCCTACCTAAATAATATACTTCCTATCTTTTCATTTGAGAACGAAATCGCAGAGTAAGAGCCTTAATCTGCTAGTATTTTTTTATCCTGTATTGGTGATAATCAAAGCATGATATCAGAGGAAACTCTGAAATATCTTAATTATACTAAATCCCTCAAGAATCATTGAACCACAAAGACAAAATTAGCCAAGAATATCAATCCTACCAAAGTAGCGATCTTGTCACTGAATGAGATTCGTCCTGCTCGAGCCCTTCTCTATCTGGAACACCTCCACTGGCTGTAAAAGACTTCTTCTCAACATCCTCTGAAGTGTCAGACTTAGGGGCATCGAGATCAACAGGCTTATCTGAATTATCTATGCAGTAAGTCTGCAGCCACCTGTCAGTTTCCCATAGCACATGCAAGATGCTCTCTCTCGCAGAATAACCGTGACTCTCAAAGGGAAGAATCACCAACCGGCAGAGGGCTCCATGGCCTTTCAACGCATTGAAAAACCGATCAGACTGGAAAAGGGAGAGAGAGAAAAAGACAAGGAAAATAGCTATCAGTAGCATGAAGATAAAGAATTAGAACGAGATACAAAAAGATATCATGGAAATCGGGGACCAAGAAGTGTGGTTATAGAAAACTGTAATTATGATTAACTAGAGAATGCATGATTGAATTTGAGAGCTCAAATGGTTATGCCAACAGAAAAATGCTCATGGATGCACAACTTCAACAAAAAATCCCACATTTTTGCAACGGTTTTAGCTAATCAATTGGAGTTTCAGTTACAGCTCAGATTTGAACTTCAAAAGTGACTAGCATTAATAGTGGTATTATTTTCTTTCTAGGTCCAACGCTGCATAGAAAATAAATAAGTAAATATTATAACGGAAACAAAAAAAAATTTGTCGCTCATTTCATGTTGAGATTACTATTTGTAAAACCGCAACTCATGTCCCCTTTGATGCTTATTGGGTGTTATATTGCAAAGACAAAAATTCCAAAAGTAAAATGAAGCATAACTTACTGCAGTAAATCTATTTAAAAAAGGTTCCGAGTATAAGAATACTTTGCATCTCTGAAGATATAACTCATGTTTAATCTTTATGAAGTGTGATTATAAATACTATTAATTTGGAGTGGTTATATGCGAAATATTTATCACACTTAAATATTTAAGTTCAAGTTTGATATTTAAGTTCAAGTTTGGTTAGTTTAAATCTCACGAAGACCGAAACCAAGACCATAAAGATATGCTCTAAAACACTAAAACACAATGCTTAATGCTTAAATTATTTGTACCGCTATGGCTGTAGCCAGAACCAAACTCAACAAAGTAAGGAGTTGTTTGGTTCGTTGCTTCATTGCAATCGTAATTGCCATGCAAGTGTAAATTGCAAGCAATGGCAATTGCTATAATGCTGACGCATGTAGTTGCAGTTGTTTGGGGCAGTTTTACAATTTTACAGTTTACAACTCCAATTGTGTTAGGTGGTTGATTTAACAAATCATGTTTTTTTTTTTTTTTTGAATTTTTCAAAACCCCATTGCGGCTCAAAAATGTTGCCACTACATCTTGCATCCAAATCTGCATTAAGTTGTTGGCTACAATAGGAGGCATTGTTGCAACTGCATTTATTAGGTAATAAAACAAACAACAATAACTGATCCAAAAGGTCCTAGTTGCATGCAGCTCCAGAGAACCAAAGAACCACCTATAAGAACCAAACTGGTTGGATCACTTCTCTGAAACCTTAGCAACACATCAGAACTATTCTTCATTTCCTCTTCCTTTTTCATCATTTTCACACGACCTTGGTTCAAACAAATTTTCCTAAAACCGAACTTTAACATGATTCTGATTGGTCATGGTCAAATTCGGCACCATACTCCTGAATGTTATGCTCTTGACCAAGTTTTTGGGACACTCTTGTAAGAGAGGTGAATTGCAAGAGCATAATACTTCATGCCGACTTTCAACTATTTAGTTTTGTTCCCAGGGATTTTAGAACTTCTAATAGTTATTTAATATGTGCTTAACCTTCTTTAAAATGTAACCTATGGACTCAGCTCATCTACCTCATTTACTTGTCTGAGCGGTGTTATTAAAAAAAAACTTTTGTTAAGAAAGAGTCTGAGAAATAAATGTAAGGAACAAATCATTTCAGTGCTTTATGAAATAAAATATTAAAACTCAAGAAAGAAGAGCCTTTGCCTACCTGCATTGTCAACGTTCCAGAGTTGTTATCTTCTTCACCATGAATTAGTAGAATTGGCTTCTTAATTTTGTTTGCGGACATGAAAGGGCTCATCTTGACATAAGTATTGGTAGCCTCCCAAAGTGTTCTGTCTTCGTTCTAGATAGAGAAAGCCACTAACCATTAAAGACATTCCATATAATAATCAGAGAACAATTGTCCCTTAAAATTAATCCCTTAAATCTTTACTATTTTCAGTAGTCCCTAAAAGAGTTTTTCCAATGTTGGTCCCTTAAATCTTTACTATATTTAGTAGTCCCTAAAATCATTGAAATTGCTACTAAGTCTCCTAATTCCAAAAGGTTAGCCCCTCAAATCATTGAAATAGCTATTAGGTCCCCCAATTCCTATAAGTGGCTTCAAATTAATCCCTCCAATAAAGAGTAGCAATAGCAAGATATAAGCCTAGGGGATCCAATAGTAATTTCAACAATTTTATGACTAATTACAAAATATTGTAGATTTATGAGATAATATGGGGAAAAAACCTTTCATAAGTTTATAAATCTCTCAACCTGGAATCCGAAAGGTGTTAGCGTCCTGTTGTAAGCTCCAGAACGAGCAACACCGCAGCAGAAAAGATGGGGGGCATGTGCTAGGAGATTAGCTGTCATAAATGCCCCATAAGAATGACCCCCGATAGCAATTTTATTGGGATGTGCCACCTGAAAAAATCAAATGCAAATAAGATAATTTATGTAGAAAGGATCAAATAATATTCTGATAAAATTAATGAAGCTCACCCCTCTCCTTATAACTTCCTCAACTGCAGCCTCTGCACTAGCAACCAGTTGCTCAACATACCTATTCAAACGCCATATTGAGACAAATTTAGTGACAAGTCCAGAAATATCTATTTGATTTTCAGCTAATGAGCAAGTTCCAATTATTCTTTCCAGGGGAATATGGGATAGCCTTCAGAAATAGTTCAAGCAGATAATATTGGATAATATTACTGTCTTTTGTCCTGTTCAATTAACATTCAGGCCAAAAACAATTTTTTTTGTTAAAAATAAAATAAATAAATATTAAGTTCGTTTCAGCATGGCAATAAATAAAAATATTGAAGTTTCCCCAAATCAAGTTCTTGGCATGCAAAAAACTGAAACACTAAATGTATAGTGCTGGCTGCAGATTTGATCAAGAATGTAAGCATACCAAAAATGCTAGCATTATTCTATGTACAAATCTTTCTCTTCAACATTTGCCAGCTGCCAAAAAAACTCATTTTAAGATGATTAAAGCATGAAGTTGATAATAAATAACCCAGTACCAGGCAGAAGAGCTCAAGAATTATTAGTATATACTATATATAGCATTTGTCACCAAATTAAATTATTTTACAGCATTGATCCCTGAATTTCAATAATCCTAAGCTAAATAACATAGTGAAGATAGTAAGAAACAACTATACCAGCATACCTATCATTTGCCTCTTCATCGCCCTCCCCAATAATGGGGATTGTTGGTCCAGATAAAATAGCAAATCTGTAAGGAAGAAGATGGAGAAATTTCTCATATGTATTCAACACGTATATAATTCAACATATCAAGAAAGGAAACGTATAATCTGAATTCAGTAAGAAAATTAAAATCTCCAGTTAACAGATAGGAGATGTATATTAAGACACACAACACATTAAGTTTCTCAGTATCTTCAGTGCATGAGAGATTAAGAACACTCGTGACGTTATACAAATATATAACAATGGGGGTGGTTCATCATTGACATGTGCACTAAGAAAGGCAAGATATTCAAGGAAGCATAAAAACAACTGCTTCAATAGTGACAGGCTGCTGGCATAACAGTCTTAGCTGGCCTAGCCCCACAAACAAAAGTAATTTACACTTATCAAGGGGGTTGAACATGGTATAGTGAAATATCAAATAGTATATTGTTGGACTTCTACTCTATGAAGAAATTCAATCATAAGAGGTAAGTAATGTTCCTTGTGCATGTCATCAAGCAGACTTCAACTCAGGATAGGTCAAGAAACCCCTTTTCATCTTTTATTTAACAACTAAATATCAAAATTTCTGTCTCCTTTTCCACTAGTTTCTCCCTTGATCTTATCCTCTGACTCGCCCCCAAAATCCTCATGCCTATTTCCCATAACTACAGCCCAGCCCCTTAACTGTATTTAGATGCTTGTCTTTAAAGGCTACTTTAGAGAAATCAAATGTGCATTCCAATCATGTGCTCATCTCGTAAGTTAACCACATGCGATTCTCCAATATATCTTCCATAAGCTTGTTTATCAATTTCAACCAGAAGAAATGAAGAACATACGAGCCTTCAATGGCACTAGTGTAAGAGGGGTAAAGACTTGTGAATTTCTATCAGCATATGTCTGATAATTTCAGTATATTTGCAATAACATGTTAATTTTAACAGACAAGTCGGCTATCAGAGTTCCCCTTGTTCTTACACTTTGCTAATCTTCAATATATGTGTATTTTACAAAAAATAAGAAAATAACTACTCAAGAAGAGTGAGAGATATCATACCCTCTAGCCAACCAAAGTAGAGGTGATGTTGGACCTATGCCAGCAAACTCATTAGGAGAGCCGCGAACTTGACCAGCTGCATCTTTGCTTTTAAACTCTCCAGGATAGGACCAAACTAAACAAGGAAGAGGCCCATCTTTCGAGGGATTGTAACCTGGAGGCAAATAAAGTGTAGCGGTAAGTTGAACACCGTCCTTCCTCTGATACCTGATCATTTCCTTTTGCAATGAGGCCAATTGTGGATACGGATGCGGAAATTTTGTTATCTGAAATGCTTTTTTTTCTGGCCAAATTTGTACAGAATATTGTGTGTTTTCTGTTTTTGACTCTTTGGAAGTAAGTATTTTCAATTGATCCATGTCCAGTTCTCCATCATTGTAATCTGACATCAATGCAACAACAGTTTCATAATATTTTTCCTTGTTGCTTTCCCATATACGCTCTTTACTTCCTGTATTTCTGCAAAAGAAATAGTAGTTTCCTTTGTTATATAGCAGAAACCAGTAATTTGGTCAAATGAACATATTAGAAAATAGAAATTGACTTACATATCAAACAAGTCGAGGAATGGAATATTTCCTTCTGGGGTTGCACCATTTCCATTGAGTAAAAGATAACCCCCCTTGTCTTGCCTTTTAATCTTAGCAATAACATAGGTTCCCGACGGTGTTCTCCTTAGCATTGGAGATCCAGGATCAGAATAGACATCTTCTGAAGATCTATCAAATAATATGCGAGGATTCACCTCCTTGTTGTCTGGAGAGATCACCCATGTTCTAGTTCGCCTTGTTTTGTACCAAGATTCATACACTAATGCAAGAGAATCATCACACCAAGAGATACCTCTGCCAAAAACATACATTTAAACTATCAAATGGTAACCAACAAGAAAGACTGACTTCCAACTTTGGGTTCCAGTGAGTGAACACTTCTACGCATTCAAGTCCATCAAAGAGTGTTCCAAAGATAAAAAGAAACTAAAGTAAACGGAGGAAAACTAGAACTTTTTGACTTATAATACTCCATAGCCAAACCATGCAGGTTGGAAAGACTTTGATGGGATGAGGTGCCAAGACATCTGAGGACAAATTAGGCTAATCCAACAAGGCGGCCAGATAAGAAAAGTGCATGCTTGCATCTAAAGTGAAAATTTTCATCCAAAGTTCTAAAAAGAGTAAGATCAACATCTTAAATAACCTACACACCAACCAGTACAATGGATTACAAAGATTTTGAAGAAAAGTGCATGCTTGCATCTAAAGTGAAAATTCTCATCCAAAGTTTTTAAAAGAGTAAGATCAACATCTTAAATAACCTACAAACCAACCAGTACAATGGATTACAAAGATTTTGAAGAAACTCCAAATGTATAAGCATATAAATAACAGGAAAAAGCTGAACACTAGAATAAGATAAAGGGCCACAGAATACAGAAATTGGCGGGGACAAGTATCCAAATTGACTACCTTGTTAGGTGATTATCTACCTAGAAACAAACAAAGTAGAACTTAAAGATATTGAATTTTCCTGGTACAGTGAAGACGCCAGCATGTGCATATACTTCAAGTAAGCACTGAGCAAATACCAAAAGGAGAATGAAGTTATAAGGTGACACCATAAGCAAAATACGTAGATATGCAACAGAACATTCATTAATTTGTAAATGGAGTGCCGGAAGTTCTTAGCAAATATTTAGACTAAAACAACTAAAAGTGATGGACCAATTATGTATTTCTTGTATACATACCCATAGCGAAGATCAAGTTTATGCAAAACTTCAGGTTCTTCACCATCTGCAGGCTCAGCAGATTGCATATAAACTATATCACGCGGAGAAGCTTCCACCTTTGCATCCCCTCCATCTTGTGTCTCCACCCTAGCAAACCAAAATCAGCAATAAGGATGGAAAATTAAGCATTTTCAAGTATGTAGCAGAATATAAATTTTGAATTTCACATGACACAAATATGAAATACCAAGCATAGTATTCTAAACATAACGAAAGCTAGTATGCATGATTAGGAGTTAATTATATGGTTGTCATTACGTGTGTTAACAAAGAAACCATAGGAAAAGTCTTATTGTCTTCTGGAACTGAATTCAAATGCAGTCCCTCTCATATCCATAGTTTAGATAGCTGGGATCCATTACAAACTCAAGGGTCAATTTCAAGCTGACGAACAATTGTAACTTCTTGTTCCACCATAACAGAAAAATTTTGACTGTGAAAGGCTTAGCTGAGGATGATGATTCATTTCTTGGTTTCCTTTTAATGTTTAACTCATCACTTCAAGATTATGAAGTGAACTACATCTACTTTAAAATGTTTGATTGAAATTAATTATTAGAAGAAAGAAAGTCTTTATTATGTGCTCAGCATCTTGCTATGAGGCATCACAAACAATGGCTACCAACATATCAATAACACTGCCTCAAAAGATCTAACAGCAACCAATTTCATGTCATGTCTTTATAATATTTCTGCACAAGCTTTATTGCTTTATAGTATTTCTGCATAAGATTTTTATTACACATAGTAGCTTGTTAAATACATCTTAGATTGGATATCTTATGCGTCTTTACTGCAAGTTATGATAAGAATGCTTTGTGGTCCTAACAGAATTTCTAAGTTCAGCATTTTTTACCAAACTCAAGTCTAATAAGGATATATCTGGAGGAAAACAATTATACAAAAGCCAAGAACACAAAACTACAAACATAATTGTCAACAAAGATTTCATCTGTCCAAAGTTGACAAGCAAAAAGTACAAGCAAGGCAATTATGAAAATCTAAGACTACATCCTAATATTATATATATATATATATATATATACACACACACACACACATAGATACATATATGTATATGTATGTATGTATGTACATATGTATGTGTGTGTGTATATATACATACCTAAGCTATGTAAATATACATGTGTACACATATGTAAATATACATGTGTACAACATATGTATATATACCTACGTACACATATGTATATATACATGCGTACACATATGTATATATACATACCTAAGCTATAGCAGTGATGAAGCTTGAGATTACCAGTAAATAGTTGAAGGCTTGTCAGCCCTCCAGTTAATTGACCGTTTCCCCTTGCGCACACTGTTAAAAGCAATTGGGATATCTTCAGCAAGAGGCAAATCACAAATTTCTCTTACAAACTTCCCGTCAGTAGTCCAAAGCTCAACTTTCTTTGGGAACCTTCCACATGGTACAATGAAAGAATAAGGCCTATGGATTGAGGTTACTAATAGATAGTTCTCATCAGGTGAAGGATCTAGCGATGTGTACACAGCCGGAGGACCAATGGGCTTCATTGTCCCATCTAAAGAGGCCAACACTAACTGTGAAGTGGCATAATAATCGAACAAATCTTCATCATATTCATCTTTGAGAAGATCCTGGAATGTTCTAACTTGAATAATGTTTTGTTGTTCATTAGATTGAATTTTTGGGCCAGAGGGAACCAAGGGCTTCTTAGGTGGTGCTCCACGAGAAAGAGGAATAGTGCAAACCAGTAGCGTTGAACTATCGATCCAAGTATAGCTGTAATAGCCATCAATAGAAAAATTAGGACACAAAAGAAAAATAAGTTTAGCCAAGAATGGAAACTGAAAGTTACTTGTCAAATATTGCATTTAGGTATATATCTGGTGATTGGAAAAGTGGTCTAGCTTTTCCTGATTCCACATCAGCAACCCATACTCGTAGCTTGCTACTGTTATCTTCCTACTTAAAGATACAAAATGTTAAACAAGAATTAGGTGACAACAAGATGAACTAGCAGCTTAAAGTCTCATCTTATTACCTCATCAACTCGAATACTGAAGGACAAATGCCGACCATCACGTGACCTGGTTTGGTAAAAGGAAATAATTAACAACAGAAAGCATATGGTTTATGCAATAGTGTTACTTTAAAGTTTAAAGAGAATCAAGTATGAGAAACCAATAATCTAATAGATAATATGTTAAAATGCATACAAATAAGACTAGGAAAGCAGGATCCCATCCCTGAAGAAGAGAGTGAAACCTAATGAGAAAATCAGCTTTTCAACTAGCACGTATCTAGAAAATTCCAGCAATGACGATAGCCAATTTACACGATTTTAATATTTTAACAAAGCAGGGGATCACAAAAGAGCCCTCATAATAATCTAAATCCTATTTTTGGCTACAAACTAGTTTGACCATGCAGCATAAAACTTCACGGAAAGCTTGACCAAAGCACTTAATAGCTGCGAAATTACGTGAAAAGAACTATATGGCTCTCAGATCCAAAGATACTGAGATACATTTATAGGAGAGGATCAGAAGTTGGATGCGTTCTGATGCCTCTCAATAAAGCTAGCAACAACACGAAAATTTAGGAATGAGCTTTGCATAATTAACCCAAACTAGAGATAGTAGGCATATAAAAGAACCAAGTTGGAAATTACCAGCTAACGAAGTTGATCTTAGCACCATCCGGGAAACCATGGACCTCTGTTTCAGGACCTAACGTGCCATCATCAGATAGAGAATGGATCCCTATCCCGGTGTAGAAAGACCTGGGCACAAATTTCAAACTCAATCCGAGATGCATAATTTATCATTTTAAGTTGAATACAAATTTCTCAGGATGAACTATATACATTCTGCTCCGTGCATTATAACTCCCGTCAATCCGCACACCTGCAAGTTTCTCCTCGGGTCTTGCAAGATCTGATAAAGGCGGTAGAGATCTTCGCTTCAGGAAAAGGATCTTATCCCTGTGGGGCGAAAATGACAACAGAGGAAGAGGAGGTGCATCGACAATATCTCTGATTTCTTTTGGAGGAAGACGATATCCATTGGGTAGAGATGAATTGTCTACAGAAAATAAAACCACAGGTGAATTAATTGGTTAAACACTTAATTATTTGAGTACCAAACAGCCGATATCTGCGGCCTATCAACCAATTATCTACACCAAATGAAACCACAGGTGAATTGATCGGTTACGACTTGATTATTCGTGCATATCAATTATACATGTTAGGAGGACTAGCACCAATGTGGACATATCTACAAGATTATACTCTCAAAACCCTCAGTTGGCATAGTAGCTAGTATAAATCACTGTATAGCATGCGAAATCTTGAGCTAATCAAAGGAAAATTATAATCCGAAAAACTTGATCATAGACTTCAGCACATTTAAGAAGTATCATATACCAATCAAAGGCACAATTAGATAAGTACAAAGCAACAATTATTTTTGCACGTGAAACGTGAGCACAATTTCACGACAACCATTATCAAACCAAAACCCACATAAAAGTTGTAGAATTACAGAGACCCAGATCATCAAGATACAATCTTTTCAGTCAAAATCCAAGCATCTTAACAAACGAAAACTACCCACATAAAAAGAATCAATGGGTACCTTCTCCTTCTCCCTCAACGGACCCATTAGGGTTAACCGCGCTCTTCTCGGCAAAAGAACAGAGAGGCGCGAGATTTGAGAACCTGGAGACGACGCTGGACTTCATGGGCTTCGTTGGATTCCTGCGATGGAATCGAAGAAAGCAGGTTTTTGGGATTTGAGGAGGAGAGAGAGGGAGATTGTGGGTTATAGAGAGGAGAGAGAATCGACTGTAGACTCTATTAAGCAGCATTATTAACTTGATGAGGGTCTCTGGTCACTAGCTTTTCTACTGCCGCTTTCTTTATCTCCTTTTTTTTTTGTTTTTTTTTTTTGGTATATCCTTTTGTTGGCTTCTTCTTTTGGCCCCCCTCATTGGTAGTAAGATATTTTGTTCATGCTACGAATTGCTATTCTTTTATTTAGTAGTGTGCAAGGTGTATTTTTTTCCCGCGACAGCAATCCCGGTTTTAACTGATACAGTGTTTTTTTATTTTTTTTGAGGTACAGTCATATCCCACCTCTGCTACAGTATTCTCCTGTACTACAGTATCTTTTTCAAAAATCCAGTTCCATGTTTGCTACAGTGCTACTGCTATAGTAAATACTACTGTGGTATTTATTGTAACATGAATAGTAAATCTTGTGTTCACCCATTTGTACGGAAGAGAGATGTGGTTCGCGTGAATGAATCTTTTTTAGTATCTTTTCATCTTTACTCCCTCTCCCTTTTTTCTATAGTTTCACCTTTCCACTTTAGCATTTGTGTTCGTGTCGTCTTGTTGACTATAGATGAAGGGCAATTTTCAAAAAATCCATTAAATTTTAGAGATTTTGCACAGAACCCCTTGAACTTTGTAAAATTGATTAGCGAATAACACGGTTGATTGATCCCTTTGGTCCTGCTGTACAAAGGCGAAAATAGGATAAATTTCATATAGGCCCCATCCTTCATCACTATTGGGGGTAGAATCTTGAACTTTAACATTGTACGGTTCATAGTTTTTTATAGAAAAGTCCATCTATTTTGTAAACTCATGTGTTAAGCAGTTTATAGGTTTTTTTCACTAATTTTAAAATTAAGGTTTTTTATACTGATTTAAAATTAAGGTATCAAGAACCTGTATCTATGGCCATGTTTTGAAAATTAAATATTTTTGATAATATTATAAATAAGTTATTATTGTCTATTATGCGTATGCTAATTTAAAATTACAAATTCGTAACAATCATACACATGTGTTTTCTAACTAATCAAATTAACAACTTTCCGACTGATTCATCTATCCTTTCAATTTTTTCTGTAATTTAAAATTTTGATAAGGGTCACAACTATTTTATGATATGATATATAACATTTTTTTTTCCAACAGCTATGACAATTTTATTATAACAACTAGTCAAATTAAAGAAGCATAAATGTCAAGTAAATATAGAGAGGGAAAAAATATATTTTCAAGAAAGGGTTTAACGGGTGCCCTTGTGCACACTTTAATTTGGATTAGGTTGGCTATTTATGGACAATCTCTCCAATTAGTGCTTAATTGCAATTAAGGATTATATGTCTATTAATCCCACCATTTATTGATTATCTCAACTCAATTAATGCACAATAACACATGATAATTCGTAGAATTTTCTCCCTCATTGTTCTCTGTCATCACGAGCTCCTATTAGACTATCAACAATGGTTTTGTTTTTCAACACCCTACTTTTTACTTTTTAACACTCCACATCATCTTCTCTCTCTTCCACCTAATAATTCAACACCCACTCAACTTTTACACTCTACAATGGTTTTTGTTTAATAAAATTCAACACCCTACCCCACCACGTTTAATAAAATTAGAGGGAAAAAATGAGTTTTTTTTTCTGTGTCCAAATGAAATGAAACAAGGCTCTATTTATAGAGTATAAAAAATGATGAATTTTGGTGAAAAAAAAAAATTCATTTACTATGAAATAATTGACCCCAAATAATTAGAGGGAAATAATTGACCGCCACGTGTCCAGCGCGGGCTCCACTCCCTCCTCTTTCAACATGTTGAATTCTTCCAACTCTATTTAATCCACCTCATTTTCAACACCCCCATTACACCCATTCAACTATTTAATTCATCATTCAACTACCCCATTGTAACTAGCCTTATGATCAATAAGAATAGACATATGATAACTCGAACTTGGATTTTTCCATAATCAAATAACAAATGTATTGTTTTAATATTTGATCTAATGCATGGAATTTTTTTTCATTTGACTTAAGGTTTGACATTTTTCCAAATACATAAAGTCTGACAAAATAAAAAATGTACGTGAAATATGTATTTATATTGCTGAACTTATCAATAAACAAACATAAGAATACTTACTTAATATACAAATTTTGTAGAAAATAAAAAAAAATTATATTTACCTTGAAGTTACAATGCAATTAAACTCTTCTTTTCTAAAAATAAATCGTGTTTTGTTTTTGTTTTTTATTACTTTGAAGGTCATATGTCACCTGGAGGGTAGTAAGAGGGGGGAGAGAGAGAAAAAAATTTTCGGTGCTTTGACTTGAAACGATTAATAAATGGTAGAATTAATGGGCATGTGATCCATAATTGCAGTTAAACACTAATTGAGGGGATTATCCATATACAGCAACACTAATCCAAATTAACAGGTGCCCAGGGACACCTATTAGAAAAATCTTTGAAGAAGAAAAGTACTTATAGTGGCAGCTAGCATGTCTGATTTCAAAAGGTAGATTTTATTATAGCGATTGACTAATATTAAATGAAAAAGAATTACATAAATGCAAAAACACGATGTAGAATAAATATTAAAAATTTAAAGTAAATTATAATATTTAATTAGTATCAGTTGATTATAATTAAAAATATGGTAAAATTACACTAGACTCCAAGAACTTAATACAATGAAACTTCTTGGGGGTTTAATGCAATTTACCCTTAAAATAATAAAAACCGGCTTCAAGATGATAAGTGCTACGACTGCAGCGATAGGATCGAGAGGGGGGTGTGGTTGGTGGTGTGGTAGGGGGTGTGCCCCTAACATTATTTAAGTGCTACTAAACAAGTTCGATGGGCACATAAATAAATTATAGATTAAAAGGTTATTTGTAATTAATCTAGATTAATATCCCTGTAACTTGTGAAGATCCAAATGCATCTATTGAGATTCTTACCTCACGGAGATGAGTCAGAATACTATTATTATTTTATTAATTACTTAATTAATCAATTAGTTGCTAACAACAAAGCTATCGAGTTAATTTAAGGTGAAGTGACGATTTAAGAACCGTGGGTAAACTTTTTACATGTTTGGACATTTAACATTTTTACGAGAAATATGGTCCTGTTCAATATTTATTATTACGATAATTTTTTTTATATCTGAGCGATGGTGCTATCTTTTCCGGTCACTTTGCTTGGCATGGTGCTGAACTTGATGGAGTTCTTTTTGGTGTTAAAACGAAAAATATTATAGGTATGTAGTGGAATAAAAGAAATTTTGAGGGGTTATGATGCAAAAAAGAACAAAAATGTTTTTTTGGTGGAGCTCGATCAACAATATGTACAACTACAAGTCCAACAACCATCACACTTTTTAAATTTCATGTCCTATAGAGTCATGCATGCAAGAACATAGTAGTAATGCTTTAGGCGCCCAAAAATTCAGTTAGGAATTATTCGCATGGGAAGAGGCACAAAAACTTTATGGATTGAAGCTCCCTAATTCCTAAACACTAGTCGTGAATACCGTGCAAAGCACGACATATTATTTTTTCCTGCTACAGTAATCCCTATTTAAAATTTTTTGGGCTGCTACAGTTCTCGCCTCTATTACAAATTTTTAAAATTGCTACAGTATTCTCGTGTACTACAGTGTTTTAAAAAAAATTTGTGATATCCAATTTCCTGGTTGTTGCATTGATAATGCTACAGGAAATTTTATAGTAGTATTTACTGTAGCATGAATAGTGAATTTTGAATTCTTCCATTTGTATAGAGAAGTAGATTTTATCTCAATTAAACCCAATCCAACCATCGAACTAAGAAAATAACAACATGAAGGTCTTTTAGCAAATCAAAGGACTTTTATGAGAAACGAAGGAGCTTTAAGGAGAAATACATTGCAAAGTAAAAATAAATAGAATGTATACTGTTGTAACCCGAGCAAAAGCTCATGACGAGGTATCTATTGAAGAACACAGACTTTCAAGTCTAAATATACAGTACTAGTTAGCACGTACCAATTAACGGATTGATCAAAACTGTGTGTTTGGTAATCAATGTGTTTTTTATTTTGTTTTTGTAGAAAACACCATGCCATGGTGTTTCTTTTTCAAATGTGTTTTGAAAACACCATTTTTGTCAAACTAGTTTGACCATTTATATAGAGGCAGTGAGCGGGCGGCGGCGGCGGTCGGGTGGCGGTTGGCCGGCGACCGACCGACGGGCCGGCAGGCGAACAGACGACCGTCAGCTACCAGCGGGTACGGCGAGTGGCCGGGGCCGGCCGACGAGTGGCCGGCGCGGCGGCCGACGAGTGCGGGTGGCCGGCAGGCGGTGGCAGCGGCGGGTGCCGGCCGATGGCGAGTGCTGCGGGCTGGCGTGGCTGCGAGCTGGCATCAGAACAGTGACGGTGGTGGCGGCACAACGAAAAGGGTGGAGGGTGCCCGGCGCGCGGCGCGGACAGAGGGTGGGTGCCGACCGGGTGCGGGTGGCCAGCGGGCGGCGGCGGTGGTGGCGGCGGGTGGCCGTGGCCGGTGGCCGGCCAACGGGCGGGCGACGGGCGCGACCGAGGGCGTTTAGCGGTGGCGGCGGTGGCGGGCCGGGGAGCGGCGGAGGTGGTAGCGGTGGTGGCGGCAGGTGGCCGGCGGCGGCGGTGCGGACGACGGGCCGGACAGTGGTCGCGGGGTGGCGGCGGGCCGGTAGCGACGGGACGAGCGGGGCGGCGATGGCGCTTAGATGAAAAAACGGAATCTCAAAACACCTTTTTTGATCTTTAAAAAAATGTTTAATTTTTAGATTTTGTAAATGGACAAGTCAAAAAAATGCCTCGGTTGTCAAACGCGTTTCTTTGTTTTTATTAAAAAAAACAGAAACGACAAAAACGTCACGGTTGCCAAACGCTCCAGTGAAAGAACTATGTTTTCTTAAAGTTATATTATATTATATTATATTATATTATATATATACTCCCTTTTAAAAGTGGTAGTTGTGGAATGACTTTCCATGGACAATATTATACCTATTCTTTTTTTATATTATATATTCTAATCCTAATTAAACTAAATTAAACATCATTATTAATTAATTAAATTGTATGCAACTTGTCAAATTTGTTTAATTTGGTCTCTAAAACTTTTTACATTACTCTGATGTGGTCAGCTTAATTCAAGATTTCAATCAACTAAATATTTATTTAAAATTTTCACCAAAGAAACTTACAATTAACCCCCCCACCCCACCCCAAAAAAATCTAATAATTATTAAAACATGCCGAAAAAATAAAAAATATAAAAAACACGTTGGACATTGGAAAATTTTAAACGGTCCAAAAAACAATCAATAATTATATAGGATAACCAAAAAAGTTTAAAATTATAAACAGACCACTAAAAATCGAAAGTTATAGAAAATGACCACATAAATAAAAAAATATACAAAACCTAAAATTAGAATTTTTTAAAAGTCCCATGAATAAGATGTAATTGTAAACAATATCCTGATAATTAAGAAAATATAAATAGTCCTCAGAAATTTAAATTTATGGAAAACACCCCAAGAATCCTAAAATTTAAAAAAAACACCCTAAACATCTAAAATCTTTCTATATATAATATTGCCCCTATTCTTTTTTATATTATTTTCTAATCTCAAGTAAACTAAGTTAATTATCATTATCAATAAATTATATCATATGCAACTTATCAAATTTGTATAACTTGGCCCCTAGAACTTCCAACGTTATTATGACATGATCAACTTAAACCAAGAATGCAATCAACTAGATATTTATTTAAATGTTTACGAAAAAAATAAACTTACAAACAACCTGTAAAAAATCCAATAATGACTAAAAGAAAAAAAATTTAGAAATTGCAAAAAACCTTGAACACCAGAAAATTTTGAATGGTCCAAGATAAAATTAGTAATTACATATGACACCCTAAAAAGTTTAAAGTTACAAACAGACCTCGTAAAAATCTAAAGTTAGAGAAAACACGCGAATAAATAAAAAATTTATAGAAAACAACCTAAAATTAGATAATTTTGAAAGTTCTCTGAATAATATGTAATTATAGACGATATCCTGATAATTAATAAATTACAAATGACCCTCAAAAAATTTAGAAATTACATAAAACACCATAAAAATCCTAAAATTTTAAAGAATACTCTAACAGCCTAAAATATTTCGATCATCCTTTTGCTTAACCTAAACAAAAAAGCCACTAAAAATTCAAAAATAATAGATGCCTTGTGTTTGTTGGAAAAATTGTAAAGAAGAGAATAAAGAAAATGTGACTTTGATTCCTTTGATCTCGGTTACAACTTGATTACAAAAGAGAGGAAAAAGAATTTGATTTTCCCCTTTGTTTAAAACTGGGTTCTTCTTGGCAGCAATGGAGTGCTTCCTTCGATTGATTGCGTCGAACTTGCTCTCCGTTGACGATCCGACCGTCTTTATCTCGTGGGAACGATGAACTTTCGTGGAAAGTTTTATGAATAACTCTGAATGAGTTTAAGAACTCTGAACGAGTTTGAACTCTGTGAATAGAGTTGTTGGAACCGAAAATTCGGTTAATAATCAAGCTGTTTTTCTGTTGTTGAAGGATTCTCTCAGATTTGATGATGAAGAATCCAACCTTTGATCTGATTATCAAAAAATCCCGATCCTTTAACTCTGTCGAGTTTGTTTTAGAACTGAAAATCTCTAACCTGTATGGTTTAGATCTTTTGAATCCAACCTGTGTGGTTCAGATGCCAAAAATCCAACCCGTAACTCAGTTGAGTTCGTTGAGCTTTTTATAGAAGGATAAGAGGTTGTAACTGACCCCTATATCCGCTCCTACGTGGGCGAAAATCCCTCAGAACGTGGGATAAACGGTTTTGGAACCGTTCGACTTATGTTTGAATAAGTCAAACGCCCATTCTGGCGTTCAGAACCTCTACTTCGTGTTCTTTGAATTAAGACGCGAAGTTGGGTGTTAGCTGAACACCATTGAACGCGAGGGTCGCTGTTGGTTGAACACCTTTGAACGCGAGGGTCGCTCACGTTTGGCTTGTGCATTGTCGACGCGAGGGTCGCCGTGGCTTGACGACGCGAGGGTCGCCGTGGCTTGACGACGCGAGGGTCGCCGTGGCTTGACGACGCGAGGGCCGCTATGGCTTGACGACGCGAGGGTCGCCGTGGCTTGACGACGCGAGGGCCGCTATGGCTTGACGACGCGAGGGTCGCCGTGGCTTGACGCCGCGAGGGTCGCCTTCATTTCCAAAGTTATGACGCGGGGATGACACCCGCGTTTCAGAAGGAGTTAGCTGATTTGTAACTTCTTCTGTAGAGCGTTGCAAGGACCGTTGTTCAATAATCCTAGCTTTAGCTGTTGTGGGGTGTGAAAGCCGTCAGATTGTAACTTTCACTGTAGATTGTGAAGACTGCTGCATAGAGTTTTCATCAGTTGTCGGAAGTGTCGTTAAATTGTAACCTTTCTCGATCTATGTGAAAAGTCCTCTATTTGCCGCTTTCGATCACCGACCCGAAAGCTATTTGATTGTAGCTTTTGTTGTAGGAGCTAGACGGGAATCAACATCCATAGTGTCTTAAAGATGAATATTCGCCCATAGCTCTCTACCAAGCAACTATTCGACTATATGTTTCGATCATCGACCCGAAAGCTATTTGATTGTAGCTTTCGTTGTAGGAGCTAGACGGGAATCAACATCCATAGTGTCTTAAAGATGAATATTCGCCCATAGCTCTCTACCAAGCAACTCACCAACTGAGTCCAACTTTTTATTTCTGAAATCGTCCCACTGCTCATCAGCATCTCTAATAGTTGCTACGATATTAGCCATGCTGTTGTCACAGCCATCAAGATCAATCATCTCAGAGGTGAGGTCGCGTTTGTGGCAATTGTGGAGTTGCGGATACAGTGATTGGGAAGTCGTCTGATTGTGACCTCCGTTGTCGGAGCTTGTTTGAATAAGCTATCTATTGTGATTTTTAGACAGCCTACAGAACCCCCTCCAAAGTTTTCGAAAGTTCGCGGTTGACTGGGACGAATTTTCGGAATACTTTGGATCCCAGAATTTGGTGGATTGATTGCTCTTCCCGCCTGATCGAGTCAGATGATTTCGCCGTTGTTGACTGTACTCTATCTGTACTCCTCCAACAGACTCCCCAGTGGAGTCGTTTGTTTCTTCCTGGCTTTGATCGCTTTGGTAACCAAGAAATTGCTGTTCATGGTGGTCTCAACACAGAGATGCCTTCTGCATTTGAGAATTGGAACGCGTGGGTGAGCCCAGCGTTGGGAAATTTGAACGCGCAGGTGAGCATCGCGTTTGGAAGCTGAATCAACTCGAACGCGAGGGTCGAGTTTGGGCGGGCTGATGGCCTCGAATCCCGTCCGTTAGGATTTGACAGCTCATAGCTGTCTATAAATAGACCGCTAGGGGTCAAATCAAGAGTCATTTGACTCTTCTTGAAAATTTAACGAAAAAGAAATTTCGTTTTCATCTCCGGCGAAAACTATTCTTCTTCTCCGACGAGATTCAATGGCACCAAAGAAGTCCTCCAAGTCCGACGTCGCTTCCAAGCCTGATGCCGCTGCGGTTCGGGGATCTGCACCGTCGGTGCCGACCGGCGGCGCCGCTGCTCAGGCGAATGTGACGCCCCAGCTTCCTTTGATCGGTGGTGAGTACGACCTTCGTGGTCATTAAACTTGCTCCGGCAAGTTCTGATCTTGAAATTAACGAGGAAACTCGTTCCCATAACGCGGGGCTGGACCCCGTCGTTTAATCTTCTTGACGAGGGGTTTAACCTCCGCGTCTCAGATTTTTGACGCGAGGGTCGACCCACCCGTCTGAACTTTTCTGACGCGAGGCTCGACCTTCGCGTCTGAGATTGTCTGACGCGGGGTTCGACCTTCGCGTCTGAGATTGTTTGACGCGGGGTTCGACCTTCGCGTCTGAACTTGTTTGACGCGGGGTTCGACCTTCGCGTCTGAGCTTGTTTGACGCGGGGTTCGACCTTCGCGTCTGAACTTGTTTGACGCGGGGTTCGACCTTCGCGTCTGAACTTGTTTGACGCGGGGTTCGACCTTCGCGTCTGAACTTGTTTGACGCGGGGTTCGACCTTCGCGTCTGAACTTGTTTGACGCGGGGTTCGACCTTCGCGTCTGAACTTGTTTGACGCGGGGTTCGACCTTCGCGTCTGAACTTGTTTGACGCGGGGTTCGACCTTCGCGTCTGAACTTGTTTGACGCGGGGTTCGACCTTCGCGTCTGAACTTGTCTGATTTTGAGTTGTCTAACTCTTTTCTTCTTTTTGTAGTGCGCCATACCAGCGAGCCTCTTCTTTTTCGCCACCACTTTGGACATGAAGGTGGTGCAGACATGAACATAACTTTCAGCTCGCGTTTAGAACTCCCGGTTTTCCGGATGAGGGAGAAGAGTCGCGTGGAACTGATCACCCAAGCTTCTCATGACACTCTCAGGACGTTGGTTTCGGACGCTCGACTTGAAAGCCCAAGCCGTAAGCCCATAACCAAACCTGGATATCTCTTCGGGGACTTTGTTGACTTCAACGCAAGCACTGCTTATGATGGGGGCTATAAGTGGCTGCGGAGAGTTGAGGAACGCAACCTTTTCTTGCCCAACATGGAGAGGATGTTCCCCCTATCTTATTTCCAATGCGCTTCCGTCCCGAGGCGTATGGATTGGCCCCTGGTTAAGGATCAAGATGGGGTTGCTCTAGGAGCTCTGACTTTCTATGGGGTTCGCCCCGTTGGTTATAATCGGCAGGTGACAGCTTTACGGCCGAGTTTATTTGCTAAGGAGTATCCCCTTGGCGAAGCACCCAGTCCGGCAAAGACCTTCGTTAAGAGATTCCTGGAAAAGAAAGGAGAGTTTCCCGCGCAAGGATTTAGAACTCCTGGTTGGGTTCATTCTCCGGCGGCGGGATGGTGGGCCCAGATGACCAAGTTTGTTCTGAAGGAATTAGAAGCTCCCCTCGCTCAAGCTGGGTTGCTGGTTCCTGTGCGGGCTACTGAATTTGGGATCGTCCAGAGCCACTTTCATTTCTTCTCCATATTGGAGAAGTATAATCCTGATAGTTGCACTTTCTTCACCCCTGTGGGGGAACTAGGCTTCGCCCTTCACGAGATGCACGAAGTCTCGGGTCTTATTCTCGGGGATTTGCCGTATGAAGAGTTCGTTCCGGGCTCGGCGGAACTCCAGATTTTAAAGAAGACCAGTCCGGAAATTTATGCTACTCTCTGGGAAGTCATGTGTCACTTCCACATTTGCATGCAGCTGACGGGGGTCCGTGGAGGCGGTATTAAGCAAGTGTCTTGGGCGGAATATTTATTCCATAACTTGACCACTAAGGGAGCTTCAGTGACCCGCTTGCCTGCCAGTACTTTGGAGGAGGTTCAGGCTCGTATTGACGACGCTACCTCCCATTACACTAACGAGGCCAAGGAAGATGTTTTCCCGGCTAGGGGTGAGCATCGGTCGGTTCGGTTCGGTTTTTACCAAAATTTGAACAACCGATCCGAACCGCCTACAATTCAAAACCGAACCGAACCGTTGTAAGTCGGTTCGGTGCGGTTCGGTTCGGTTTGTTCGGTTCTAACTTCATCAAGTATATGGTTTATACAGCTTGGACCAATGTAATTTAGAGGTGCAAACATATATCTGAAATCTGAATCATTTTAGATGATAACATATCAAGTTTCAATCACTCACAAGTCTAAGCACATACTAAATTGCAATTACTGGAGTTCCAATCAACATAAAGTCTAAACTAATCAAGTTTCAGACAAGTTAGTGCTTAATATTTCAAATCAAGTTGCATTTACTGGAGTTTCAATCAACACAGTTACACAAAGTCTCAACGGATTGAAGTCACTGAAGACTGAAGTACTGAACCAATCATCTGTACTATTACTACTAGGTCTCATTGAAATAGCATCCAAATAAACAGATCAAGTTTAAATCAACACAAAGCATCAAGTTTTCTTTTGAAATGTTACTGGACTACTAGAAACAACATCAGAATACATTGAATTTTAATAAGCAGTCGCCATCCTCATCTTAGCCCTGCAATATACAAAAAAAAAAGCAAATTAATGAGAGCTTGTGTTGCTGTTCAAGGCAACATATCATTTCCAGTCTAAAAACAAACATCAAATTAATGAAATCTTCAAAAATGTACAGACATGCAAAAGCTTAGATTATAAAGAAAAAAATAAGAATAAAACTTTCCAAACACAAGGTGTGGCTCATTCTTATACATATGTATATGCTTTCATTGAATCAAATACCAAGCTTTTGAAGGTTGGAACAAGACAAGGGGTTGAATGTTGTCATTGCTTTTGAAGTAGCGAGTTTGGTGCATAACAAAGAAATTCGTGGTCATGTTTAAAATGTTGGCACTTGGCAGAAAAAAAGAGAGGATAGAGGCGTTTTATGTTCACTAGCATAGTTAATGTGACTTTGTTTCTCAGTGGAGGAGAATTAGAACCTGTTCATATCTATCCTTTAGAGAAAAGAAAGAAACAATAGTAGTAGTTTCAAAAATGTTTTTTGCCCTTTGTCGAAGTATTCTATTGGTGAAGTTGACACTTCAAAAATAGATGCCTAGCTAGTCTCTGTGTTCTTTTCTGATCTTCAAATGAACAGAATGGAGTAAAGGTAGAACCTCATCTCCCAGTTGTTCTTTTGTTCTGATCTTGCGCTTCAAGCAGTGATCTCCCGATCTCTGGTCGAGTTTCCTACTAAATAAATTATACTTTTGCTAAAAAGAGATTAATTCAAAAGCAAAAAAAGGCACCATCTTTCACGCACGCAGATAGAGAGCGGGTAATTAGAAAAATGGTGTCTGGAGACGGAGAAATCCTAACCGTAGAAGTAGACGGAGGGCGGTGACGGTCCTGACGGAGACGGAGGGAAGTAGGG
>NC_033798.1:3539557-3560488 GCF_001876935.1 Asparagus officinalis | reverse complement strand
AACTTCGGTGGATTATCGTGTAGAGAAAGTATCTAATGGACCCGGTTCATGATATTAAAATGTACATCAAACGGATAACAGTCGGAATCGGATCATGAGCCTGTGGTTCGTGCACCGATCCAAGGATTGATAACATTTCAGTACCCATTCAATGTTTGGGATCAATAGTTAAACAAGAGATTAAATTAATTTCGTATTTATCAGTGGAGCGAAAAAATAGTTTGGGGCTAATCATGGTTTGGTAAATAACTAAACGCAAGCTTAAAATTAATTTCGTTAGGTCAGTTTTTCACCTTATTAAACCAAGTCAGGACCGTTCCTCGTCCCCCGTCCAACTGAATGCTGGGTATGTTAATGCATAATTTACTTACGGACGTGAAAAGGTAAAATTAGGGCTTAATTGCACTTAAACGCCCTATAGTTTCTCCTACTTTGCACTTATATACCCTCACTTTTTTTTGCGGTTCTTATATACTCTAAGTTTTTGAAACTTCCACTTAAGTACCCTTAATTATGCTGACTTGTTGATATTTAAGTGTCAGTTTTAAAAACTTTAATTTATTTATCTGCAAGCTTTAAAAACTTCAGGCACATAAGCGCTGCAAAAAACGAATTGGGGTACATAAATATAAGTGAAAGTTTTAAAGTTTTAGGGTATACAACTGTTGCCGAAAGCAAGTGGAGGCGTATAGCTGCAAAGTAGGAGAAACTACAGGGTATTAAAGTGCAATTAAGCCTCAAATTAAATGAAGTCGCTGCCTTCGCTGACCTTGTGACGAACTTCTTAATGTTCTGCCTAATGAGTCGGAACAGAACTGCTATTGCCTCCATCGTATCTTATAAAATGTCATTTTCGTCCTTCCATTTCTGGTTCTGTAAATTAATATTTGATCCAACTACTGTACTTTAATGGGACATAAATTCCTTTATCGTTGTTGTTGCGCTCAATCATGGTGGTAGTTGGATCCTATTAATATGACACATGTATATTTACCAATATGAGGGGAAAAAAACTTTGTTACAGGGATTCAAAATATGAGACTAACAGGAGACATGTGAAGTGTCCTCGTAATGAGCTGGATGACCAGCTCATTACGCAATAGGAGGGGGACACCTCATGTCCCCCTGTTAGTCCCATATTTTGGGTTTTTTAGGAATTTTTCAAAAAAAAAAAAAAATGGTAAAGTAAAAGTGTTGCATGAAAAGAGTGTTGCATGACTATTGACTAGGCATTAATCCTATAATCATAAAAATGAGCCCCTGCCAAAATTCCTTTGTAGAGCAAACAAGTTTAAAGAAGGTTAGAGAAAGGCATATAATATGGGTTTATTTATCATATATGTAATGACATTAATTTCTTATTTTCTATCTCTACGACCTTCATGCACTACGAGCATTAAAGATGCTATGATGAATGATGAACTTGCAGATTAAAAAAGTTCGAAAGAAAAAAAAAATTCAGGCTAATGACCATGGGAGTATGTATAATGGTTAAGCTAAAACAAAAATACAAATACTTATAAATAGTTGCAGCTTAGTCTGTGTTCAATCAAACATTTTGTGCCTATAATTTAACATTTTCCTTTTAACTACATTTATCATCAGCGTATCTTACTTGCAGGTTCAAATTCATGATTTGGTTTTTTATTTTTTTTATTTTTTTATAACCACTTCAGCAAGCTTTCTTCTCATTAATTTGGCAACAAGCAAGCCACTTCGTGTCTCAGTTATGCGCTAAATCAAACTTTGATGAGCATGTGCTATGTGACAATTTGATTTAGGAGTAATTGCACATAGAACCTCAGCCGTATCACATTTCGGAGCTTTTACCCCTGTAATTTGATTTTAGCAGACGAAACCTGTTGATGTTAAGTAACTAAACAGTCAATATATCGGGGTGCGATTGAGGATGGGCCGCTCACTTCTTCGAATATCCGGTTTTGAGTCTAGTAGTTTTAGCCTGCACAAGTAGAAACTCGTGAGAGGACGGGGCTGGTTTCCCCGTTATACATCCGACGATCAAGTCAGCTGGTGAACTTGAGTGGGAAAATAAAGAACTCCGCGGGTTATTTAGTGTAGTGCAGTGTAATATGCAGATATTGCTTGGAAAATAAAGATCAGATGTCCAAAAGTCCGATCAGATTGAAAAAAGTTCAAGATCGAAGATCTAAGACCGATCCCTTTAGTAAAGAATAGTACCTTTTATTTATAGTGGTGCTGAAAAGGGTAGAACAATCACTTCAACCGAGCACAGGAAGGCGGTAAGCAGGTATGATCTGGCGGCCGCGTCAGCACCTACTTTACACGTGTCAGTCGGTGAGTGGAGGAGGGATCACCTCAGCATTAAATGAGAAGCAATTGGAGGCATGACGTGGTCCGATGAGTCATGAAAACTATCGGGGCTAGAGGTATGATGCGTCTATCAAGCATTAAATGTGATGCTGACGTGCTGTTAGCAGGAGAGGCTCGAGGTTGAAGTCATACTCTAGCTTGATCGGGAAGTAACACTTTTTAAGTCGACTTCACAAGGCGTCAAATAACTAGTCGAGTTCGCTCGTGATGAGTCATCTTCGACGAGAGAACCGACAAGTAATGTCATTCGAGTCGACATAAAGAGATGTTGACTCGACGGTCGGCTACGTCGGGATCTTTGGTTGTTTTAACCACCAATTTGACTTGAGCGGTGCAAATAAGAGGGACACATGTCCATTATTGACAAAGGACCATACTTAAGCGACTGAAAACACCATAACAAAACTCCAAGCGAAAATTTTGAATTCTTTTACCCCTCGGGGGCCATTCTCTTTTCTCCGAGGTTGGAGGAGTCAAGATATTCACTCGGGGCTCTATTGTCAAAATCAAACAAAAGACGCAATGAGCATAATCACTTCTAAAGTGCAATTTCTAAGTGCAAGCAACCCTTTGATTTATACTTACTCATAGCAAAAGCAGTTGAACATGAAATAAAAGCAAGGAAAATTATATCAAAAATTGGATTAAGTTGAACAATGATAAAACTTGGCTAGATTATACCCTCTCATTTATACACCAATCCTTCAGCCCCTAATAATAAAGGGGTCAAAGTCAACAATTTCAAGGCCTCAAAGCAAATTCCTCAAAACACAAAACTTGTCAGCTTGGATTGAGAAACATTAAGACCCTTTCGAATAATAAAAATGAAAACAAGCTCAATACTGTATAATTTCATGTTCACCACTGTTTTTTCCCTTTCCTCTTCTTCTTCACACTGCTACTTCCCTTTGGGCTCCCACCATTTTTAGCAGTAGGGCTCTCGCTCGTCGATCCACCATTGGTCTCAAAAATGCCCGACTGTGTCACACTCTGTAACCAATCGAATAACTCTTCCTCTGTCATCGACTCGTCAATGTTAACATTGGGCATCGGTTTGCTGCCTCTTTGGGATGAACTGGCTCCCTTTGTATTGCTACTGTTGTGCTTCGAGCTTAGATTTGTGTTTACATGGAAGCTGGCTCTGTGGGTGTTTGCAGGACATCTCATCCCCTGTGTGAACACATTAAGTAGATGTCTGATATCTAACTGTACTTAAGAAATTGTTGGAAAATGAAGAGGGTTAATTGAACATAAATCCCCTGTAATTTCTATGTTTTGGACTTACTAGCCCTGTAGTTTCATTGTTGCAGATAGACCCCCTGGGTTATTCTAATTTTTTTTATTTTAAATTTTATTAACCTAGATACACTCACTAATTTCACCAAGAGGCAATATCTGCCAAATTTTTACCAAGATAAGAGCGTGAAAACAATTAAACTCAGGGGATCTATTTGCAACCATGAAATTATAGGGGTAATAAATTCAAACATCAATAGGGGGGGGGGTCTATTTGCAATTAATCCTAATGTTACCTAAAATAGAATGGCAGATCTGATGTCTGAAACTTTACCCTTTTTGTTCTCATTTTAGACTTGATACTCTGTCGTTCAAATTAACCTAAATGATTCCCAAAATTTCACCAACTCTAAAACTTTAGTGTCCTCCGTCACATGACCTTTAAATATTTTGTTTAAAAGTCATCATGTGAATAACACGTGATATATTTTTCGACTTTTACCCTTATTTTAAAAGGATTCCCCTTTCGATCCCTTTCTTTCTTCTTCAGCTATTTAACATAGAATCCATTTACAACATAAAAGTCTAATTCATTTCTTCACTTGTCCCAAACACATAATCGAGAAATTTGCTAAAAAAATTCTCATTCCTGATTCCCGTATGGAAAGGTGAGGTTCATTTAATACAATGGTTATTGGTCTATCTCTTGGTAGCTCATTTAGGAAAATGAGCAACAAACACATACTCATGTTTCCGCATATGGACACACGCACACGTACACACACACACACACACACACACATATATATATAAATATATATATATATATATGATTCAATTCCATGTAAGTTGTTAATACATTATCATTATGTGCATAATCTGTTTTATTCTTCATGATCTTCTTGAACGAAGAAATAGTAGAAATATTTTTCGTACGACATTGCTTGTCACTTGATTCTGGTCCAAAGGAGCCAAGTCTACACTGATATTATTAACTCATTAAATGTTAAATGCGCAAGTCAACATATGCAACTTTTATAGGTTCTATTATCTATGCATTTTATCCACATCAGATTCATCTCTCTTGCTGATCAGTGTCATTCAATATTTGACAGCAAGAAATTACAGAGCTATTTTTTATTTTATTTTAAATAACACAACCTGAGATCGAACTCAAGACCATGGGAGCCATATTGGAACCTCTAAACCATTCGAATCACTACCGGTAGGTTAATTACATAGCTGTTTAGATAAAAGTTTCCTCCACGAAAGAGAGGAATGACTAGCTATCCCACACATTCATATACTAGTCAAGAAGCGGAAAAAAAATAAAGTAAGACTAGTTCGCTAAGGATTTGGTCCTTGACACTTCGCAGATCACTACTCAATGGCACATCTGAGGTTGGTAGCATGGCCAGGCCATCCTTCTCACTTCCCCTTGAACCCTTTGCATGCCATTTAACTTAAAATACCTACCTGTGAACCACTGAACCCCCACCAGTCAACTGATCATGAGATTGTGAGAATCCATCAATATACCAAAAATAGAGAAAAATAGAAGTAATGTAAGGTACAAAAGTAAACAAGGGCTTAGCTGTTTGTCTTGTGCTTTTGGGGAGCTAAAATTTGGAACCTCTTTTTTTAGCTTGTACAAATACATCACCAAGCTCTCCTTACGTTGTTTTAGTCTACCACTTGGAATAATACCTAGAATTTACCTAGATAATAGAATACATAGAGTGGTCCTTTTGAAATTCAAGTACAAAACTAATCGATGGTTCATTCAATAGTTCAGCTTTAAATTCCAAATCAAATAAGAAATATGCTCTTCAATGTGATGGCTAACTTAGGGTTGTGACTATCTTGTATATATCTAGAAGATTATAACATCTTTCTAACATAAACCACCCAAAAGAAACTAATTACATGAATGGGAAAAGAACAATGATATACAAAAACTTAACCATGAAGCAAAAGAAAACTTAACCATGAAGCAAAAGAAAACTATGTACCTGGCAAATGAACCATTCAGTCACGTTGTAAATTCTGCCTTCGGCACAAACATATGCACATGGTGCATCCACCTGGAACATTATGTTCTTGTTAGATGCAAGACAATTATTATCAATCACTAATTTTAAATGTCCTAAAATATAAAGAATCTCAACAATGACATATTTGGCACTAAGGTGTGCAACACATAAACATAAAACTTAGCCAACATAAGAACAATGGATATTCTTACACCTTATATATGTAGATACCTAATAAACATTGAATGAAAAAGAAATGCAATAAATTGTTTTTACCTTTTGCAGTAAACCAAACAAAAATGGGCTGGCTGATTGTTCAAGCCATCCATCACCATCTTTAGCTTGATGAAAATCATTGCAATCCTAGATAAGGGGAAAATTTAACTGAGGAGCACTAATACAAATGAACAAGTTTCATAAGAATTAAGATCAAAACAAAAGTTGAACCTGACACCATCTTGCTTGGGATTTAGATCTCCCTGTACGAGTCCACTTATGAAAATTACCACAATTCTTGCAAGCTATTCTTCTTGATTCTTCAGGGTTGCCTTCATCATCAGCCTCAAAATGAGTGGAGCCAGGACCGAAGATGTTATGCTTTCCAGTCTGCATGACAAAATTTAGCCACCTTTGTAACATAGGGATATCTATATAGTTTCTATATTAATGAACTCAAACAACTGAGGGATACACTATGGCTTTGAGCTAAATTAGCCAAAGAAACGGACTGCATGAATCCTTTTTCTCCATTCAATGTCGTTAAGTTAAACTAACAATTACTATGTCCTTTCTTATTACCTCAATCCATGTTTCTTCAGGTTTACTCGTAGTTTCCTATGCATCAATAAGAACCACCTTGGACAACATACTTATTGGTTTCTGCATATGTGTAACTTCTCAATCGATTTGCCTTCAATTTCTCAAGGTTTCGAGCTACCTAAAGGCTATAGCTTCTTACGAATCCACTCATTCCTTATCCTATCTTTTAGCATATAATAACTCTCCTGTTTCAACATTTTGGACAATGGTTTCAAGCTAGATTAAAAAAAGAAACAGACTACATCAATCCTTTTTCTCCATTCAATTTGTTAAGTTAAACTAACAATTACTATATCCTTTCTTATTGCCTCAATCCATCTTTCTTCAGGTTTACTTGCAGTCTTCTATGCGTGAATAAGAATTACTATATCCTTTCTTATTGCCTCAATCCATCTTTCTTCAGGTTTACTTGCAGTCTTCTATGCGTGAATAAGAACCACCTTAGCTCCTGACTAGCATACTTATACGTTTCTGCATGTGTACCATCTCAATCAAATCGCCTTCACTTCATCAACGTTTTTAAAATGGATCCACTCATTTCTTATCATATCTTTTAGCATATTATAAAACTTCCGTTTCAACATTTTGGACATTTTTTTTCAATTCCCAATGTTCAGATCCATAGTCATGGTCATCTAGGCATCCTACAAAAGTTCCCCTTCAACTCCATGTTTATGATCATTGATCACATGATACTTTTTCCTCTAGCTATCCTTCTTTAACTCTAAACATCACTCCTAATCTCATGATAATGATGGACAATAGGACCTAAGTAAAAATGATCATTCTAAGGTATTCCCTCATTCTTCTTGCAGCTTCACTAGAGTGGTACTCCATTCTGTTGTGCTCAATCTTATCCAAACTTCACTAGATTTACACTCCTTACTCTCTGTTTTCGCTCTATTGATTCTAAAGTGTTTAGAGTCTAAAACTTATCACCACCTTCATACTTTGATAATTATTATTCATCTGTAAATAGCATGCATGACAGTAATTCATGTTAAAGTTATTTAATGACTAAGATAAGGACTTGTATCTTTCCTTGGTGTATGCATATGGTGATAGGTAATAGCTTTGTCACCTTATTGTTCTCATGCAATTTATTATCTAATACATATCTAATCTTAATCATGTTAATGATAAGTTAATAACAAACTACTAAACACCTTTCTTTTAAAACCTACCACATTATCTCCCCATGAACCCTATCATAATCTTGAACCTGTATGCAGAATGCAGATCTCATTTCTTCTCTCCATATCTCTTCATCCATGGCCTTCATAACTGCATGGCTTCAATGATCAACCCCCCTTCAACAAATTGATTCCCAAACACCATATCCATGTTCTTTGCACAGTGTATCTTCCAAAGTAGGACCATTTGTGTCACGAACTTAACTTGACGATAGTACGTATATCTTTGTCTCTCTTTATCTTATATATAGATGCCAATAAGATTCCTTCATCCTTTAGGCATTTTATCATTTGATAGTTTTACTGATAGCCATGCTAACTTATCTTGCCCCCAGCGTTTAACAAACTTCAAGCATATGAAGTCCAATAGCCATCCTTTTCATTTTCTTTAAAGCATCATCTATACCAATGAGCTTAATTTTGCCACGATGTTGTAGTTCTTAAACTTATTGGTTCTATATTACGTTCACCTGAGTGATTCTTATTAAACAACTAAAGAGTAGCTCCTCAAACTTTCTGTAGCTTCTTCTACTTTTTACAAGGATTTTTTTTATCTTCACACTCTCAATGTTACCCACAAGTTCATATAAAGCTGACAAACGTTTTGGTCCAAAAAGGCATGGTATGGAACTGACCACAAGTGTAGAGGTGAAGAAAGAGAGGTACCTTGCTTGAAGCACCTTGGAACCTTCGGAAATAGTTCAAAAGCTCCTCCCTCCTTAATTCATCATCATAAGTTTTTCGTTTCAATGTATCTAGCAGAACCTGCATACAAGAATTTCATAATGAATAATGCAGGGATTGTTTCCTTGTTCACAAGAAAGTAAGTTCTTCACTTTCGCTGAAGAAAAAAGCTACATGAAGTATACCTCGTATGCATTTTGAAGTTTCTTGAATGCCTCTGCAGCTTTCTCATTACCCATATTTTTATCTGGATGAACCAGCATAGCCTGGAAAACCCATTCGTGGATATAAATAGTATTTCTGACTGGAATCAGTGATTATGATTGAACATCTGAATGTTAAAAGTTATACAGAGAAAAGAGTATCAAACGTTTAAGGCAAATTACCTTCTTTCTATATTCCCTCTTGAGCAAAGATACATCTACGTTCTCAAAGCGGGTGAAGCCAAAAGCTGAATAGTGATCATTGCAGTTCAACAATCGAAGAACTTCACCTTCAGAAGTTAACTCTGCATCACATCCACTAGTTGAAGGAACAGCTGAGCTTCTGGAAGCAGACGAATCAACAGATGATGAAGAATGTGAAGGTTCACCATAGAAATGTCCTGCTCCAGTAGGAGTTTGCTTATCTTGTTCTGAAGAGTAATAAGATCCTTGTCCTTGCTCATTAATGTTGTTCTTTAGGAAGTATGCAAGAATATCACTCGATATAAAAGATAGGTTCAATCCCAAGAGTAAACCAAGCCACCCAACATAGCATTTGGCACAATACACAGAATATGTTGTTGTGATCAATAGTGCAGCTCGTTCATGACTCATAGCAAATGAGCTACCTGCAAATGTAGAAGTTAGAAGGTGTTAGTCTACAGTGAGCGTACTAGATAAATACCAATCCAATTCCAAGAGAAGGTAACAAAAGTGAACCTCCAACACAAGTGATAAGTAGTGTTGTCCAAAAGCTTCCATATAGCCACAAACTAATCGCTGAGAATATTGCAAGGATCAAAACCCCTAGGGCCAAGCCAATAAATAATCCAACAACAGCAGAAATAACCTGCATAAGGTAGAAAGAAGTAAGCTTAAAAAAGAAGTAATGAATCTAATGATAGCCAGAACAATGCAGACGAACAGCCAGATATAGATCATGACATTCAATATTTTGCAAGTCATAAGAAGCACTAATTTTCAAAAAGACCATAACTAAATCAAAGAAACCAGTTTACTTCCAGTAATATATACATAGTTTCTTACTTACAGCATATGCATTTTATCCAAATTGGTGTCTGTGTGCGTGTAGAGTCGAGCTATGCCACTATTAATTGTATCCAAAATATGGATATTATCAATCCAATTTTATAATTTGGATCTCAAAAGTGAAAATGAACTGTTAGATATGATATTTTACACATTAACTATCTAGGAACAAAATTTTGAAGGATTTCAGCACATTTTAACAAAACAAAATGTAGTCAAAACCAGTGCTTCAAAATTTTCACAGAAGTTGCTAAATTTTTTGCTCCTTAGACATAGTTAAAAGACAATGGAACAATTAAAAATTTTGTTTCTAGATGGTTCATGTGTATTAAATTGCATCCATTACAAATTTTCAATTTTGGAATTGAATTTTTAGATTTAGATTGGTAGTCTCCACATATTTTATACCATAGTCGCGCAATTCCCTGGACCCCCCTTCAAACCGTCATATAGTTCCTACGAACCAATTTCCGATACATGAATCAGTTCCCAAAAATTAGCATACCGCTTATAAGTATGTAGTCTCCACATACATTTTCAAGTCGATTCCCTCCGATACAAGAATCAGTTCCCAAAAATTAGCATACCGGTTATAAGTATGTGATGCGTAAAGTCTTCTAAGTGTACATGCGCAAGATGCAATGCGACATGCGCAATCAAGTAAAGGTCAACAGACAATAGAATTTATGTGTCAATTACTTTACTATAACTAAATACCTATGTTATTAATTTTGGATATATATGTTATTAATTTTGGAAGTCAAAAATAGCCCATAGATGAATTTTGTAAGTGATGAGTACAGAAGTTTAAGCTCACACAGAAAAAGTTTTTGCATCATTACGCCTAAGAATTTCCACATACATGTATACTTCACAAGTGAATTTGGAATGTCACGATAAATCAAACAAACCTATCTTCTTGGCCTATATTTAGGTCAGCATCCTGTCTCACCCAAACTAAAACAAACTTAGACAAAATTCCACATCTTGATACCTTCTGCTCTTAAACAGGAGTTTCTAGACTATCTGTTTCTAGAACATGCAATACTGTCAGCTAAGGTGTACCTCTTAACTTTTAAATGTTCATTCGGACCTACCTTGAGGCTTGTCGCCAAAGAATCATGAAGAAAATTAAATAATGACTATATATGAGATGCTTTTGCTATCCTTTAAACATATAATGTGCATGCCAGAATTTACATAGAAGCTGCAAAATAAGGAGATAAAGCTTCTTAACTATACTTATAACCTGAAAGGAGAATGAAGAAGAAAAACAATATTGCAATGCAAGCAACTGATAAAAATAAAAACAGCAAGAACTAAAATGATTTATATATTAGCAGAATGAGGCAGTTCTATACCAACCATGACAATGAGAGCTTTTGTAAATCCAACCATTGAGACAATCGACAGGATGCTGCACCAAATAACTGTAAAGAAGGATGTTGTACCCAAGCGCAGTAAAGAACTAATACCCCGTATATTGCAATCCAGCCAAACCACTGACAGAAGAAGTACCAACTGTCCAAAGTGCTTAATCCATGTCCAAATAAATGGATATACATGTTTGATTTGAACAAGTATGTAATCACGCCCGTTGCAAATATACATTTTGAAAATTAAAACTCGCGGTTTTTGCTGCTCAAGCCATCCATTGGCTGCAGTGAGGACATCTAAAGTGAGAACTCTTAATCTCTGACCAGCCACTGTAACTGAAGACCAAATATGACCTGCCATAGTTTCCATAGACAAGCCCTCTGACATGTAAATATTTGGATTATGATTGCTTCCAAATAGTACTTCATCATTTTGTCTTCCTTCACTATCCTCATTTTGTACATTGCTCAAGGATTCTACTGTTTGTTGAGGTTCAGGGGTCCCAACTGACTTCTCTTTGCAAGGAAAATGCTGTTGTCGCTGCTTGTTCTTGTTTTTCTTACTATTTCCAGAGATTACCCTTTCTCCGGTGTCAGCAGTATTTTGACTATGAACTTTTGACTTTTCTTTCTCTAAAGAAACATTCTTATGTTGGTTTCCTTTTCGAACCATGATATATATAAAACTGACAATATATGCTGAAGAGAGTTGTGCCCAGTTTCAAACTTTAGACAAAGATTGATATACATCCATCCATTCAGTTTCCAAGTGAAAGATTTGCATCTGTAAACCCAGATGACGATTCATCATGCAAAAAACAATGTAAATAAGAAAACCATATCTAGCAATAAAATATCATTAATCAAAAATTCAGAAGCAGTAGAAGGTAACCAACTGATTCGTTTTATCACAAATTGTCATTATAGTCAGTCATAATTTGTACAGAGACAAAGTTGGAAATGTTGAGACAAACCTTGCTAAAAATCTATACTATACTAATAAAGTAACAACCTGGTTGCATATTTTTGCCACTTGGCATTTTAAGGGGTCTAATATTAATGACTAATAATCCTTTTATCCACCATCTCATCTTAATCCACTACTCTCAGCGTCTTGGAAATCTCTATCCTTTGACCCCCACCAACACCCAAAAAAAATAAATCTCTTTCATTCTTTCCCAACATTTCTAATATACGTACAACAATATTAACTTAAATTCCGTACATCGCATGGGTAACAACTAGTTTTCAATATAACAATGCACTGGGCATGTAAAGTTGAGAAACGATAAAATCTGAGGACTGCTTATTGGCAAAAACCAAATATGGACAACAATATTATATTCCTTAATGAAATCAGACTCATAGTCTAAAATGGGTGCAGTACATCCACAGATATTATAAGGTTACATTATCTGCTTTGGAGGTTCTAAACCAATGCTTATCACTAGGAGTTACCAAAAGACTGGAATCGGTCGTATACTCAACGTAGATGGCTTTTGAAGTGGTAAAGTCATCTTTCACTTCCTGAACTAAGTCCACAGAAAGGAAGGTCTTAAATGAATCAGTAAGCCAAGTCAACGAAGAGATACGCCTTCAGTTTGCACATCTAGTCACAATTAGACACTTAACACTGACCATAGGGACATGGACGACTGTTTCTCCTGTGAGATTCATGTCCTTATGAAAGTTAATTTTAGTTGCAGTTTTACCTAGTTAGTGGCTGCAATAGCGAAAGAATACCCATACCTGATCCTGGACCTAGACACAAACCCAAAAGAGAAATAGATAGAAACCATGCAAAATTCTCTGTTCCATGTCAGAGCAATCTTCCTCACTGAAGGAATTTGCACTTTGTGATATAATGGAAATGATAGGGAGAGCATAATTGAAGAAGAAGAAAGTTAACTGCCATTTGTCAGCTGTGCACACGATGATATGTTTTCTAACAGACATTACAGACCCACTATGATTCATTTTGATACCTAGCTACAACCAAACAAAACTTAAGCACAAAATGCAACATATTGATACCTGAACTCACCTAACCCTCTCCAATTCACTACTTACCCCTTTCTAAACTCGGATAACCAACATAATGATTCTTTGCCTATTAACTTCAACCTAGGTATCACATATCAGCAAATGAAACACTTGGCTTCTGTGTGTTCGACTCAATCATTTAACTCTTCTGAGAAATAAAAAATTTCCTTATGGGTTTAACATGTGTCTTTAGCGAAATACTGGGTCTGATTCAATTCAACATTCCTTGATCAGACAATCCCAACGATCAAATAAAGATGTACGATAAGACATTATTAACAAGAACAACCAACAAAATAAACGTGGTGACAAAAAATTCTTTCGGATTTTTCATTCCCTCACAGGTCCGGAACAACGGTTTTGCCTTAACTGAGTCAACTCCAATGCGATTTGGAAATCATTTTACCAAGCAATTTCTTTCCACACAAGCAAACATTACTCCTCTAGCATGCAGATAACTCTATTCCAAACCACAACTTCCTCACTGACAATCTCGGATTTTGTTTTAGCACCAATCCTGTCAAACTGTAAAAACTTCCAAGGGTCCCAAAATTTTCCCCAGAAACTAGCAAACAGTGAATAATTTCACAGAATCCAGAAGCAGAATGAAACCCAAAAAATCCCAAAGACCCTACTCGATTCGTCAAAATTCACAGTTTCTAACAACTACCCAGATCATAAAACCGCCCAAATAATCAAACCCAGGCGCCAAATCAACGGGTTCCATGCATAAGTACATACCCTTAAATTAGGTATTTCGCGGACAAAGCAGACTGCGGTGAAATCTAGCCAAAGGGGAAATCAATCGAGACTGTAGAAAGAGCAATACCTAGAAACCGCGCCCAAGATTGACGCAAGGTGAAATTTTTGCTTTCCATCAAGAGTTTTGGCCCTTTTGGGGGACTGAAGAGGAGAAAAAGAGCGGACGGGAAATTAAAAAAGGGGACTTTGTCTCCTGCATAAAATGGTCTCGATTAGTTTGTACATATCTATTTCCCTGTAGCAGCGCCACATGGGATCATCGCAACTGTGCAAGTGGGCCTCGCCCAATTAGATTCGATGGGCTGTCAACTTTTGGGCAGCGTTTTTCTGGTTTGAGTGGAGATCATGGTTATTTTCAATATTCTATTAGAGTTAATTGTGGATGGACTTCCTTTAGTATGCGAATAGAACTTTTTTTAACAACTTTAAGGGGCTGTTTTGGTTGGTTTCCTAAAAATAAAGAAAAGGAAAATGATATATGAAAATCAATAAAATATTATTTTTATTTATTTCTATCCTTAAAACTTATCATAACATCTAATAAAATATTATTTTCATCCCGCAACTCATCTCATATCATCTCCTAAAATAAACCAAACACAAGAAATGGGTCACATCATCCAACTCATCTCATCTTCATCTCATCTCATCTTTAAAAATCATATGCATCATCCAATAACATGGTGACAACTCATTTCTTATATACCGAAATTCAAGAAATATATAAAACAAGACCGAAAAAAAGTTTTCCCCTCATATCTATCCCATAAATCTTTCATATTTTCAACTAGTCCTCAAATCATTAGATTACTATTAGATTTTTCAATTCTTAAGTTATTTTAAAAGTAGTATCCCCAACCACTCAAATTAGTATTTTGAAATTATTTCCTCCAATTAAAAGCAGAAGTAACAATAAAGAGCATTAATTTGAAACAACATATTTTTTGGTCACGCACTAGGCTCATGACATATTAGACTTTTAGCGGTGTTACTTTAAGGGTTTAAAGTGAAAATTATTCAAAGGGGTTTAGTTGAGAAAAGAAGTTCAGTGGTTTACGTGTAAATCCCCTCAAAGTTAAGGGGTGTTTCGTGACATTCAAATAGATAAGGGGTCCATCTAATAACGCCTAAATAAAGGGGGGTTTTGTGAAGTTTACCCATGACTCGTTGGGGGCGTTTTTGTCAAAGTTACCTCCACCCTGACCCTGGTCTTCCCCGTTGCCATCCATCGATTTCTTCTGTTAATCCTAACCCTAACCCTAACCCTAACCCTAATCGCGCACTCTCCAGTGATGAACGAGCAGCTGAATCCGGTTCTCACGGTGAATTCTATATATCTTTTCTATCGAATAAACCCTAAATATAAGAATCTAATATAGAATTCAATTAAAGCCATTATCTTTATGTTCATGTAGTTTGACATTTAAAATTGGTATTCTGAATGCAATTTAGTTTCAGCTAACTTTTTTTTGCACTTTGATAATCAAATTGATGAGGAAATGTGGGTTGTTAGGGGAAAAAAATGTGTTTACGGTAACGTTGAGCTAACTGATGAATTTAAACAAAACCCAATTTTCTTCCTCACCCTTTATTTGATTTTCCTTTTCTGTTAAAGTGTTTCTTGCTTTCTGTTAAAATTGCCTGTTAATAGTTTGCTTATGTCAACAGCTTTCAGTGTTTCCTTTGAGGGAAAGAACCTCCTCAAGGTTGGAGCTTGCTTGACTAATATTGAAAAGACCGGCGTCTTGTTTATAGAAGAGTTGAGTGGATTGCAAATTTGGTTGTGGTAACTGCTATGATTTGCTAAAATTCACAATGCAAACAAGCAAAGTTCCGGAAAAAGAAATCATGTTTTGACTCTAGTGGCATGCTTCATAACAAAGAACGTTGACAATTTGAAGCTTCACGGAAATCTGTGATTTTGAGACTATGACATGAAAATTATATTCGCTATTCCATTATTTGGCTTATTGTTCTCATAGTATTGTTAAAGCTACATTTGTTATATTCTTTTCTCCCCGTCACGTGAATTCCAAATCACTTAGTTTTTAAAACTTTTCCTGTTATTACACTTAGAAAATTGTACATTGTCCAGTCTCGTCAGTTTAGATAAAAGTATCATCAAACATAATGCACAATGTGACTTTATTCTGCATACCATTGCCATTCATTCACAACATATGAAAAGAGAGAAGCATTTAATGTTGATAATTTGTCTTAGTCTATGGTGATCAATGACTATGTGTCACCTTGAGGAGTTCTCACGCTGATTACTACTCCATCGCACATATCTTTGATGGTAAATAATTTATACACTTGTTGCTGTGTAAATTCACCACCATTATCTCTCTAGGCATTATGCCATAAACTTCTGTAAACCAATAAAAATGTGCTATCTCTTTTATTCTCTTTACATCTCCCAATCAACCATTTCGATAAGGAATAGCTTTCAAATGAAACAATGATGCTCAGAGCAACCGGAGTATGTCTTGAATAAGGCTTGGGAATTTACTGGGTTCATTCTGTGTCTACTAAAGAATTGCCTTCTATCTCCACTAGTTTTGACCATTCTAGTAACACTTCTAAGGCAATATCCCTTTGGTGTTCACATGTCCCTTCACGTCCCATGTTTTAATTGCTAAAACTTTTCTTAATTATGTCTTTTGTATTATTTTCTCTTGCTGATCAGGAACTCTCAAATTGTCTCATATACCATTAAATTCCACAATCTGCTATGATAGAATCATATACTTTCAAACGCCGTCCTGCTGATACAGATATAACACATATTTTCCACATTCATAGTGATCACTAGTAGTATGCCTGTCCAATGTTTCTATCTTTTAGGTTTGATCAATCTTCAGAGGCAAAACACTTAGTTACCAAAGGAATTATTAAGTCTCGTACTTTCTGACCTTTCTTCCAATTTGTACTTATTTACTCATATACACCGTCAAGATTATTCTACTTGGTTGAGATTAAACTATCACTTGTTCTAGCACTGATACTGAAAAATTCTTGAGATAAGAGGCAAGTCAGTTAATTGCAGAGACACTATGAAAGTTTGATTCTCTACATTCTTCCCAGTTGTAATTGTTTTACTCTGGTTATGTGTTGTCCTCTGGTTCATATTCCACAGTCATCTGTTACTGAGCCCACAAAAAGAAAACTTTTGTTCCTGCCCTGAAATTAGATATTAAATAATGGTGGACTGGGAATGAAAACACCTTTCCTTCTCCCATCCATTCTTTATTGTGTTACAGAATATCGAATTCTGAAATCAAGGAAAGATACTGAAAAATAGAATTTCTAATAGACATACTTTCTTATATTTATCAGAGAAGAATAGAGATTTATGTTGCGCGCAGCGGAAATTTCGGCAGCACTTCGGCAGCACAACAAGAGAGTCAGGTCGCAATAAAAATTCTTGTTTCTCAAAGGGAACAAGAATTTAAAGCCTAATATCTCATCAAAGTGAGATATTAGCTCTTCCTCTCGTCAGCTCTAGGACTGCGCGTCGAGGGAACCTAAAAGCTATTACAAATCACACAAATAGCAGTACAACCAAATTTTTACGTGGTTCGGCAAATTGCCTACGTCCACGGGACAAGGAGGGGGGAGATCCACTAATAGAGGGAGAGAATACAAATAGGGTTTATAATTACTCTCAAACTAAACCCTCAAACAAACTCTCAAATCCCTCACAAAATCTCTCTCAAAAAGGATGCACAAAAAAAAACCCCTAAAAGAAAAGCCTCTTCTTTTCTTTTCTTTTGCACCTTCTCTGTAGCCGCAAAGAAATTCGCAGCCGCCAAAACTTCACGCGCTCCCGAAAACCTCCTGCACAACCCCAGGAACAATATTTGTTCCTTTATATAACCGGAGAATCATGCGGTTTGTGGCCAAAAAATGAACTTGGGCTCACGCGGAAAAGCCCACGAACTCTATTCTCTCACTCGTAAACGAATTCATGGGTGGCCCCCACACCCACGTGATCACAATTCTCCACCTCGGTAAAGTTTTTTCAAAACTGAGCCGACACCAAAGCAATCAAATATCCCACTTGTTGTGTCTAGTACGAACGCAATCCACAACAAGTCGAGAACCCGAACAAGAGTCCAAACAATCTCACCCCCATCAACTAATCCAAACCGGCTGCATCAAATATGCTGCCTACGTATCCTCTTGCCCAAGGAATCAAGCCGAACGTAGTTCATCCAAATGGCCGCCAACGGCCTTAACAATTACGAATATGCAACAAGTTTCGACAATGATCAAACTTGTTGCTCGGAACCACCTTAGTGAGCATATCCGCCGGATTATCCTTCGTGTGGACTTTCACAATTTCCACATCGTCATCTTCAAGAACATCCCGAACGAAGTGATAACGAACGTCAATGTGCTTCGTCCTCGCATGAAAAACCTGATTCTTCGCCAAATAGATAGCACTCATGCTATCACAATGAATAGTGACGGACCGCTGCGATATACCAAGTTCCTCCAAAAGTCCTCGAAGCCAAATAGCCTCCTTCACAGTCTCCGTAACCGCCATATACTCTGCCTCCGTCGTAGACAAAGCCACTGTCGACTGTAAGGTGCATCTCCAACACACCGGCGAACGGGTTAAAATGAACACATATCCCGTCGTAGACCGACGCTTATCCAAATCCCCGGCATAATCCGAATCAACATAGCCAATGCATAGCTGTCCACCTGTAGTGTCCCGCTCATAAACCAAACCAACATTGAGCGTACCTCGAATGTACCTCAAAATCCATTTCACAACGTCCCAATGACCCACTCCTGGATCATGCATGTATCTCGATACCATGCTTACTGCCTGTGACAAATCTGGTCTCGTACATACCATCGCGTACATCAAGCTTCCAACCGCGCTCGCATATGGAGTTTTCGACATCAACTCACGATCTTCAACTGACTTCGGTGAAAGACCAGCTGAAAGCTTCAAATGAGCTCCCAATGGTACACTAACTGGCTTCGTATCCATGCTAACATGGAATCGCTGTAGAACCTTCTTCAAATAAGCCACCTGTGTCAAACAAATTCTGCCCTTCTTCTTGTCTTTGCCGATCTCCATCCCTAGAATGCGCTTCGCCTCACCCAAGTCCTTCATCTCAAACTCATTTGAAAGCTGAACTTTCAACTCATCTATAGCCGATCTGGAGATAGAGGCAACCAACATGTCATCGACATAAAGCAACAAATAAATGTACGCACCTCCTCTTGCGAAAATACACTCAAAGATCAAACTGGCTCCGAGTATACGAATGACCAATCATAAAACCATCGAATCGCATATACCACTGTCGAGGAGACTGTTTCAAACCGTATAACGATTTTTTTAATCTGCAAACCAACTTATCTTTTCCTGCAGCTCGGAATCCCAATGGCTGAGTCATATATATTTCTTCATCAAGATCACCATGAAGAAATATCATCTTCACATCCAACTGATCTAACTCCAAACCATACTGTGCCACCAAAGCTAGCAGAATCCAAATCGAAGAGTGCTTCACCACCGGAGAGAAAACCTCATTATAGTCAATACCTTCCTCCTGTGCATAGCCCTTCGCAACCAACCTAGTTTTGAACCTCAATAGTACCCTCAATGCCCTCCTTTTTCGTGTATACCCACTTGTAACGAATTGCCTTCCGCCCCTTTGGAAGCTCAACAAGCTCCCATGTATCGTTCTTATGAAGAGATTCCATCTCCTCATGCATAGCTACCTGCCACGAATCAGCCTCCGAACTCTGCTCGGCCTCTCTGAATATAGTAGGCACTAACTCATCGATACTCTCCACTGGAAGTGCATACGCAACTGTGTCGGCATACCGTGCTGGCATCTGTATGTTTCTCCTCTGTCTCCGAGCCGCAATTGAATCCTGAACTTGAGCCGTCGGTTCTTGATCCTGCACATTTGTACTCGTATCCTCCGTGTCACCGTCGTGCTCGCCTGGCGTCACCTCAGTCGGCACCTGCATGGATACTGTACCATCTGGACAATGTGGAGCTGCATCAATCTCCACCACCTGCGATGTCACGCCCCGCTTCCTAAAATACCAGGGAATCGGAACGTGAACAAGCCCGTGACGTATTAGATCGAGAAGAAATATACGCTTTTATTTTTTTTTCTTTTCTTCTCAATCCAATACGTTAAGCGTCTGAAAATAAATACAAAGCGAAGTCACAGGTCCCCGATCAAAATCAGTAAGAATATAATGAACAAACTCAGAATAAATAATACATATCACAATGGGATATCATCCAAGACATAAAATACGGGTCAAACATGTCCTTATACAAATCTGAATAAATGAATGCTGAAGAGATACAAAATACATTGATCAATTAGAAATGGAAGGTAGTACAAAAGAAACGGATGACCAATAACTAAGCTTCAGCTTCTTCTGCTCCGTCTGCAGGGCTCTCCTGCTGAGAATCCTCTGGCTCCTGCTGAGCTGAACCTGTTCTTCTCCTAAGTCTGACGTACACCAGAGGAAACAGGTGTACGTCAGGGTGCATGGCACACGGCAAGACCCCACAAGAAAATAGAACGAACGAAATTCCGATACGAAAAACGATACGATAACAGAAACAACAAAAGAACATACAACTGAAATCCACAAATCAACATGAAAACACTACTAAATCATGATAACATAAAACATCCAAAACCGATCAGGTAACGAGATCATGTCGCTAGGAATCAGTCTAAACATCCAAGTGACAAGGTCATACAACTAGATGGAATTAATACTTAAAAATCTACAACATGAGACGTAGTACGTCGAGCGAAATAATCCAAACAAGGAAACCCTCATGTATATACCATATGTCTCAAATTGTAGATAATTAAATATTAACCCCGATCTATGTATGAAAAGAAACACAACTGGCCTACATCTCATAAGAATCATACTTAGCCAAGAATCGAGGTCATGTAACTAACTATTTCATCACTCATCTCAAATAATCAACAATCTCAATATCCCTGCTCCTCAGACCCACCCCAGGCCGAAACAAGACGCTGGCGCGAGCCTGGAAAACAAATAATAATCTCGATATCACCTCACCTCAGACCCACCCCAGGCCGAAACAAGACACTGGCGCGAGCCTGAAAAACAATCAATAATCACAATATCACATCACCTCAGACCC
>NC_033798.1:3532866-3538548 GCF_001876935.1 Asparagus officinalis | reverse complement strand
TCGAGCTGGGGCTGACTGGAGGAGGGCCTCGCGTCGGTGGGTGCGGATTTCTGGCTCGCCGAGGCCGGACGCGCGAGCGAGATGCGCCGCTGTTCAGCCGTCGCGGCGCGCGCGCACTCGGGCAATGGCGGCATGGTGTCGTGGGCCGTCGTTCGGACCGGCCGACGGCGTAACTCGGGCGTCGGCGCGTCTGGCTGGTGCGCAAACTTGAAACTGGCGAGGAGGACGGGGAGGGGAGTTCGACGGCGGGCCTGAGGGCGTCGGTCGGGCGGTGGAGTTGGAGTTCGGGTGGAGGCGAGCGGGTTGTCGTTGATAGAGGAAAGTGAAGAGAGAGAGAGAGAGAGAGAGCTGTTGTGTTTCTTGGAGAGAGTGAGGGAGAGTTAAAGAGAGAGAGTGAAGAAGAGATGATGATTGATGAGCTGGTGATATGAGAGAGAGAGAGAGAGTGAGTGAGTGAGAGAGAGGGAGAGTACGTGTGAGTGATTGGTTAAGTGAGAGAGAGAGAAAAAGATAGATTGAGGGAGATTGGAGAGAGAGTAAAAACGACGGAGAATTTAATGAGAGGGATTGTGCGGGATATGGTGGTTGGGAGGACGTGGGTTGAGAGCTGGGGGGAAACACGAGGCGGAGGGTTTTGCATGAATTGGGGAGAGGTATACAGAGTGAACACCGATGAGAGAAAAACACATGGAAAAATATAACAATAACAATGATGAATAATTAACTATTTATTTAAAAATTTTACCAAAACAATTAAATTTATAATTAGCAAAACTTATTAAAATAACATAATATCGTATTTTTAAATCGTAGAAAATTCTAGAGAAATTGGGAAAAATACAAATACTCTTTTAGAAAAATAATATTTAATATTTAAATACCAGAAAATTATTTAAACCCGTATTAGAAATTTACGGTCATTACATCCTACCCCCCTTAAAACAAATTCCGTCCTCGGAATTAAAATAAAAGTAATGTAGAAAGAATCCAAGGACAGAGATATGGAACGATATCCATAAACAGAGGAGAATGTAAAATAAAAACAACACAAGGTAAGATACAAGATGTGACAGCTAAAATATCGCTATCGATAAAAGTAATGTAGAAAGAATCCAAGGACAGAGATATGGAACGATATCCATAAACAGAGGAGAATGTAAAATAAAAACAACACAAGGTAAGATACAAGATGTGACAGCTAAAATATCGCTATCGCATTTTAGACTCGTAACAAAGTCCCAATAAATACTATGATACAAACATATTTAACTGTGTGAACTTGTTATACCGTACTTGTAAATATATAAGAAATCTAATCAATATAACGTATAAGATAAACAATAATATAGAGTCAAAACAAATAGGTACAATATAAATAAACAATCATATAAAGTGAATCATACAAATAATATACGAGCATTCATAGAAACAACGCAGAAACATATTAAGTAAGAATAAAATCAAGTAAGAACAATAAATCTAAGGCAAACACAAAAATAAGTCAAATACAATAGAATAGACATACACATAAACAACATAATAAGAAAGGTCAAAAAAATCTAAAATACATAACAGTTTAAACAAAACATAATAACATGGTATGACAATGGTTAATCAAAACAAAAGAAATTTAATTATGAAAATACAATCAATACAGGTTCAAACTAAAGATATTAAAAACACAATGTAAGATACAAAATCAATAAAAACGAGTAAACGAACGAAAACAAACATCAACGGGATCATATAACAAAATAAAATAATATATAATAAATATAAATCAAATATAATAGGAAAACAATCATAAAGCAATTGGAATAATACATACAAAATAAACACAAATAAAAGAAAACATATTTAATTGTTGAAATGATAAAAAGTAATCTGAAACATAAAAAAAAGATACAAAGATAGTCAAGTATAAGTAGCTAAACACAAGTATTAATTATACAATCAAATAATCATGTAAAGCAGCATGCAAAATTTAGCAGATAAATAATTCATTACACAAATATTAGGAATTTACAAATTGTAGACACAGAAATTAGAATATGACAAATAATATAATTATGTAAAAATAAGCAGCACAATGCAAGTGGAATATTATAAGGTAATTGAACATAAACTAAAAAGATATGATATACAAAACAACACAAGTCAGATAATCATGGAAGGTCAAGGTGATATGACACAAAAACATATAAAAATGAATTATATGTAGTATATCACATCAAAAACAAAACAAATAATTATAGACGTATATCACAGCAATAATTATCGAAACACACACTTTATATAAATATTATGACTAAATAAATGAAGCAGACTAACATGGACAAAGAACAAAATAAAAAGTAAGTATTAGAATGAATAAGAAACTGTATATAGAAAATAAGTAAGCAAAACACAAACAAAACTACGAAAGATGAAATGATTGATAAATTAAGTCAAACAATGATGATAGATGTAATTGAAAGTAAAGAATGAAATGAGTTATACTAAATGAAACTACTGATGAAACGTAAAAGAAATAACTATGTTAACTAATAAATAATATAACCCAAATAATACAATAAACTAATAAATTAATAAAATTATAGATAACATAAAACGACATACAAGAAAACATATAACTTGATAAGTATCCAATAATAATGGTAATAAAACACGTACATGAAAAGTAAAATGTGACCAAAATTATGTGGTAACATACACAGCAAACATGTATAAATACATGTACAATACATAGAATTAATAAAATAAATGCAACACAAAATAAAAATAACTACACCATAACGTGACTACTAACAAAAATTATAGCAAAAACATAATAAATATTAAATCATAATAAGTATAGCAATACATAAATTGAAACGAAAAGAATATGAGCAAGAATACACTGCATAAAATATAAAACTCACTAACTACGAAAATATTCCGACTAAATACATAACCATAATACAATATGTAAAAAATATAAAAATCAAAGCTAAACAAACACACATTGTAACAACCTTTAATAACCCTATACACAAACTATAAGGTCGTAACACCGCATACTCACACCGAAAAATAACAACTCCTATTTGAAGAAAATATAAGAATAAAACGATATTGATATAATATGATCTACGAAAAATACAAAATAAGAGAACGAAACAGAAAATCAACACGATGTAAAATAACACAAGTCAAAATAATAAAAAATGCCAATCTGACAAAGAAAAACATAATTGAGGGACTCAATGCATTCAAATAAGTAATGAACAAGTTGACAGTATGAAATTCAAAATAAATTAACACATATAAAAATCGTAGAATACACTGTAACATAAATGCTTACTAGCAATACTAACACTCACAAACATACTACTAGATAAAGAAGTATAATATATAAAAACAAAAACTATAAAAGGTAAAATAGGTATATAAGCAAATGAAAACATAAGAAGAGCATAATTCTGTATAATAAAAACACCAATGCATCGTAGATAAATATAGTTACACAGTTGATACTATAAATAATAAATAACTACAAATCAATAACATCGTAAATATAATAATCTAAGTGAATACACTATAATAAAAAGAGAATAGTAATTATAAAAGAATAAAAGTAAAGCACAACACAAGTAAGCGAAAATAATGAATAGAGAATGAACAACAACTAATAACACAATAAAAGACGTAATATCTAAAAATATCATAAAATAAATACTAAAAATAACACTCGTATACAATGTATTTTGTTTCAATGACAAAATAATATATATCGAAAACAAAGCAAACAACAACAAATATGCAAATACACTATAAACAAACCATGAATAAAAAATATACATACTTACAAACGCTATTTAAAATTACCTCTTATTTTAATTATAAAAGGATAATAATTAATGATACGAGATAATGTAATACATAGATAATTAATAACCCAACTCCAAACTAACAATATGAATAAATGTTTGAATATCAAAACATAAAAACATTACTCTTAGAAATAACGAACCCAATTGTGAACATACTAAAATAATCTACCAAGGCAAAACTGACTGATAGAAAACTATATATTGAAAATGTGTAAGTAATGATATATATATTTAATGAAAAACACACAATATAACAATGTGTATGATATATAAAATAATATAATAAATAATATAAAAATCAATACAATCAACGATATATAAGTCAAATCAAAGAAAAATAGTTGTAAAAATAGTAACATTTGAAATAATGACCGATACGAGGAAGATGAATTATAGGAAGAGAGCGTGTAATCACGAAGCGATGGGACAAAAACCGAGGGAAACTCCGGAGTCAAAGAGTGATAAGATAGGGACGAAACGAAATCTATCAGGAAAATAGGATAAGGGCTCAAGAATAGTCTCACGGATGAAATATGATATGTATCTAAATTGTCTATTATATTCTCACTGGTAGGAACTCGGGACCGTGACCTGCATGGGCCACCAAAAAAACCTGTCACGCCCTGCTTCCCAAAATACCGGGGAATCGGGACGCGAACAAGCCCGCGACGTATTAAACTGAGAAGAGATAAGTGCTAGACCCCGTCTTCTCAATCTAATACGCTAAGCGTCAATAAATACAAACGAAGGCACAGGTCCCCGATCACAATCGGCAAGAATATAATAGACAAACTCAGAATAAAAAATATCATATCACAAATGAGATATCATCCAGACATAATAATACGGGTCAAACATACCCTTATACAAAACTATCTGAATGAAATACTGAAGAATATAAAATACACTGACCAAATGGAAATGGAAGGTAGCACAAGGAAAAATGAGGACCAATAACTAAGCTTCAGCTTCTTCTACTCTGTCTGCAGGGCACTCCTACTGAGAATATCCTGGCTCTGACGTATCTCCAAGATGGACCTGTACTTCCTCTAAGTCTGACGTACACCAGAGAAAACAGGTGTACGTCAGGGCGCATGGCGCACGGCAAGACCCCACAAAAGAAAGAACGAACGAAAACACAATGCGAAAAACAATACTATAACCGAAAAGACAAAAGATCGTGCAACTAGAAATCCAACCAAATCAATCAAGTAACAAGTCGGTCATGCAGCTAGTCATCAGAATAATCATCCAGGTAACAAGATCATACAACTAGATGAAATTAATACTTAAAAATCTATAACTCGAGACGTAGTACGTCGAGCGAAATAATCCAAACAAGGAAACCCTCATGTATATACCATATGTCTCGAATTGTAAATAATTAAATATCAATCCCGATCTATGTATGAAAAGAACAACACTGATCTACATCTCAACAAAACTAACAAAGTCCACCATAAAGCACACAAGCAGATTATTCTTGTTTTACATGTTATTTGAATTGGGGAAGAATATTTTGATGTATATAATCGGGTCCCCGTAAAGTCGTCCGGGGGCCGCCTTCAAGTCAAGTATTGGCCCTCTGGCCCATGTAAATAACACTCACGATATCACGATAACAAGAAAGCGATGTGCCCGTTTATATACATGCTATATTCTCCGTCCAATCCCCCTTTATAACCCCATGTTTGTCATATTAATTACACAACTGTACATGAAATATTATGCACTAGCTACGGAGTTACCGTGGAACGACTTCTGTAAAACTATGAACATAACCGTGACCCACAACACGTCCGATCAAGAG
>NC_033798.1:3524683-3531686 GCF_001876935.1 Asparagus officinalis | reverse complement strand
AACTGGCGAGGAGGACGGGGAGGGGAGTTCGACGGCGGGCCTGAGGGCGTCGGTCGGGCGGTGGAGTTGGAGTTCGGGTGGAGGCGAGCGGGTTGTCGTTGATAGAGGAAAGTGAAGAGAGAGAGAGAGAGAGAGAGCTGTTGTGTTTCTTGGAGAGAGTGAGGGAGAGTTAAAGAGAGAGAGTGAAGAAGAGATGATGATTGATGAGCTGGTGATATGAGAGAGAGAGAGAGAGTGAGTGAGTGAGAGAGAGGGAGAGTACGTGTGAGTGATTGGTTAAGTGAGAGAGAGAGAAAAAGATAGATTGAGGGAGATTGGAGAGAGAGTAAAAACGACGGAGAATTTAATGAGAGGGATTGTGCGGGATATGGTGGTTGGGAGGACGTGGGTTGAGAGCTGGGGGGAAACACGAGGCGGAGGGGTTTGCATGAATTGGGGAGAGGTATACAGAGTGAACACCGGTGAGAGAAAAACACAGGGAAAAATACCCCTTTAAATAATTTAAAAAATATCATAAAATTTATTTAAAATAAATATTAAAATTTATGGTCAAAATAAGAATAACAATAACAATGATGAATAATTAACTATTTATTTAAAAATTTTACCAAAACAATTAAATTTATAATTAGCAAAACTTATTAAAATAACATAATATCGTATTTTTAAATCGTAGAAAATTCTAGAGAAATTGGGAAAAATACAAATACTCTTTTAGAAAAATAATATTTAATATTTAAATACCAGAATATTATTTAAACCCGTATTAGAAATTTACGGTCATTACATGCGATATCTCCTCCGTCGGGTCGCTCTCCACCTGATGAGAGCTGGGAAGCTTCAAGATAGAAGCTTCATCAAACGTGACGTCCCTACTCAGTACAATCTTCTTATCAACTGGATCCCAAAGCTTGTATCCCTTGACACCACGCTTGAATCCTACAAATATGGCCTTCCTAGCTCGAGGTTCCAATTTATCAGTTCTAACATGATAATATGCAGGGCACCCGAATACCTTGAGCTGGTCATAATCGTGTGCTGGCTTTCCCGACCACTTCTCCATAGGGGTTTTCCCCTCAATCGCAGATGAAGACAACCTATTATTGAGGTGGCTCACATATGTAAGTGCCTCAGCCCAAAAGATTTTCTCCAAACCACTCTGCGACAATAAGCATCGGATCTTCTCCAGTAAAGACCGATTCAACCTCTCTGCCACCCCATTTTGCTGCGGTGTATGACTAACTGTGAAGTGTCTCTCTATGCCCTCGTCTCGACATAACTGCTGAAAGGGGTCAGAAGTATACTCACCACCGTTATCGGATCGTAACGTCTTGATCTTTCTCCCAGTCTGCAGTTCCATTCTCTTCTTTCACTCCACAAACAAATCTAGGACTTCACTCTTCTTCGTCATGGTGTACACCCAACAACGCCTAGAATAGTCATCTATAAAAGTGACGAACCAATGTCGACCACCAAGTGATGCAGTCTTAGTGGGACCCCAAACTTCTGTGTGCACTTAGTCCAGGATGCCTCTCATCTGATGAATGGCAGTCCCGAACTTTACCTTCGTCTTCTTGCCAAGAACACAGTGCTCACTGAACTCAATCTTTCCACTCTTGGCTTCCTTCAATAGCCCCTGCTTGCACAATGTCTGTAGTGACTTTTCACCTGTGTGCCCCAACCTATAGTGTCAAAGTCTGCTCATGTCCGCTTCTGAAATAGCCAAAACAACCTGGCCAATCTCGGTGCTTCCCTTCAGATAATACAAATTTCGATTGCGGACTCCCCTCATCACCACCAATGATCCCTTAGTAACCTTCGCTACAGCGTTTTCGAAAGTCACCTTGAATCCCTTCGCCTCCAAAGCTCCAACTGAGATAAGATTTTTCTTCAGTTGAGGAACAAATCTCACCTCCTTCAACTCACGGACTACTCCATCGTGCATCCTAATCCGCACGGTACCTATCCCACAAACGCCACAGGATTGATCATTTCCCATGACAACAACACCCCCGTCGACTTTCTCAAAAGATGCAAACCAGTCTCGCCTAGGGGTCACATGAAAAGTACTGTCGGAATCAAGCATCCAATCTGATACATCCACATGGTTCACCTCCGGAGTAATCAGTAGAGAAAAGCACGAATCATCGAAATCATCGCTTTTCGCAATATTCACCCCATTGGCCTTCGGGCCCTTTTTCTTGCCATTCTCTTTCTCCTTGAGCTTTGGGCAGTCTCTCTTCCAATGTCCCTGCTCCTTGCAGAATGCACATTGGTTCTTTGCTAATTGGTGGCGATTTCTTGACTTTGACCTTCCTCTATTACCACCTTTCGGATATGGGCTTCTACCTCTCGTCGACAAGGCCTCGCCTGAAGTGCTAGCACGGGAAGTCTCATTGTCCTTCTTCCTCAAATCGTAATTGGTCAATGCGTTAGTCACTTCACTATAGCTGATAGAAGATCTCCCGTTCAACAAAGTGAGCACGAAGGTATCATACTCCTCATCCGGTAAGGAGCCCAACAAAATAATCGCCTTGTACTCATCCGATATCTTCTCATCAACATTCGCCAAGTCCGACAACAACTTAGTGTAGTTGTTCACATGAGCCGCTAGCGAGGTGCCTCTGGACATCTGAAATCTGAAGAGTCTTCGCAGCAAGTGCAACCTGTTCTCAACGCTCTTTGTGAGATACTTGTTGTTGAGAATTTCCCACATCTTCATTGCAGACGTCACCCCAATCACATCATATTTCAGTTCCTGTTCCAAACAGGACCTGATCACCCCACAAGCGTTCCTATTCATTTTCTCCCATACCGCCTCTTCATATTTAGGTGGCCTCTCGTGGACCATGATGGTCTCTTCCAAATTCTGAGCATTGAGCGCATCCTGTACGTCGCTCATCCACAAACCAAAGTTGATTTTGTCGTCATACTTCACCACACTAATTTTAGTGTTCTGAAAACCAACTTGTATTGTACCCGCCATCGATTTGCTGCTTTCACCTTCTTCTCCCATTGCAAACTAACTCCAAATTGTAGAGAGAGAACAAATTTGACAGAATTAGGAACCACCCAACTGAATCCTAGATCGGATTCTAAATTGATCTCCTATCCACACGAGGAAAGCGAAATCTCCAATGGCAACTCCTAATGTTATCTCCACCGAAGCCTAGAACTCCAAGAACCAAGCTTCACACAAAATCTTCCTCCACAAAAAAAAACCTAGATCTGAAATCTGGGCTCTGATACCACTTGTTGCGCGCAGCGGAAATTTCGGCAGCACTTCGGCAGCACAACAAGAGAGTCAGGTCGCAATAAGAATTATTGTTTCTCAAAGGGAACAAGAATTTGAAGCCTAATATCTCATCAAAGTGGGATATTAGCTCTTCCTCTCGTCAGCTCTAGGACTGCGCGTCGAGGGAACCTAAAAGCTATTACAAATCACACAAATAGCAGTACAACCAATTTTTACGTGGTTCGGCAAATTGCCTACGTCCACGGGGCAAGGAGGGGGGAGATCCACTAATAGAGGGAGAGAATACAAATAGGGTTTATAATTACTCTCAAACTAAACCCTCAAACAAACTCTCAAATCCCTCACAAAATCTCTCTCAAAAAGGATGCACAAAAAAAAAACCCTAAAAGAAAAGCCTCTTCTTTTCTTTTCTTTTGCACCTTCTCTGTAGCCGCAAAGAAATTCGCAGCCGCCAAAACTTCACGCGCTCCCGAAAACCTCCTGCACAACCCCAGGAACAATATTTGTTCCTTTATATAACCGGAGAATCATGCGGTTTGTGGCCAAAAAATGAACTTGGGCTCACGCGGAAAAGCCCACGAACTCTATTCTCTCACTCGTAAACGAATTCATGGGTGGCCCCCACACCCACGTGATCACAATTTACTCCTATGGTGCAACCTTTAACTTGACAAGAAGATAAAATGAAAAATATTGAATATCAACAAATTATTGTCTTGGAAATCTTGTAATCTGAGGAACTAAGAAAATGCTTTCTACAGTTTACTATATATAGAGTTTAAATATCATAATAGCTGATGTATTCATGATTCAAGGGGTCAGGTCCACATCTGTTTATTTATAATTTTATACTGGAGATTAAACTATTGCTGCCTTTGCTCTTTCTGGGATTGTATTCCGTAAGGATCATGATATGAGTGTGATTATATACAAGCACTTTTGAATACTTTATACTTCTAAAGTGATTACGTTATTCTAGAGTGCTAATATCTCAGCCTGGTTTGAGTATCTGCAGGACGCTGAAACATAATTGAGAGATCCACTACGAAAAAAACGACTAATCCAGAGAGATGACACGGCAGCGAAATCTTCTGGTATGGAAACTGGGAATAACTAACTACTCCACTGCTCTCAAACTCCAACAACATCTAGCATCTGAAAGAAAACTCGGTAAAATTCCAGATACCATCTTGTCTCTTCAACACCCGCCAACATATACACTTGGGAAGCGAAGAACCAGTAACAATCTACTAATCCCTGAGTCTGATCTCAAATCCGTCGGTGCTGAGCTTCACTACACTGAAAGAGGAGGGGATATAACATTCCATGGTCCTCGTCAAGCTGTACTATACCCCATTATTTCCCTTAGGGATATTGGCTTTGGTGCCAGAAAATACGTCGAAGCCCTTGAATCAACAATGATAGACTTAGCGTCTGTATACAACGTCAAAGCACAGAGAGGAATGAAATGTGAGACCGGCGTTTGGGTTGGAGATAGAAAGATTGGTGCAGTTGGTGTTAGGATATCTTCAGGTGTTACGTCCCATGGATTGGCTTTCAATATTGATCCTGATTTGAGCTATTTTAAGCATATTGTGCCTTGTGGGATTGAAGGCAAGGAAGTAACTTCCTTGAGAAAGGAGGCGGAAGTGGAGATTCTTGATGATGAGGTGATACATGAGCAACTTATTCAGTGCTTTGCTAAATTGTTGCGTTACACTGATGTTCAATGGAGACAGGATATGTCGATGTTGTTTACTGATTATGAAGTCGATTGAGAGGAAATTGTATTTGCCGTGTGCATTTGTGTTGTTATCCCTGGAAATTCTTGTTGTGGAAAAATCTAATGCTAATTGCTTTTATGATGAAGGGTTTTCTATTGTATTTTTGAGTACTTTTTTGAATTCTTAGGAAGTATGAATTGAATGATGATGAAATTCTCTGCAGATGGTGCTATTCTTATGAAGTACATTAATTAAAGTGGGGCTTAGTGTTAATGATACAATTATTTATTTGTGTTACAAGAGCATGGTCACCAAAAGCGTTTGTAGTCCAACGGTTAGGATAATTGCCTTCCAAGCAATAGACCCGGGTTCGACTCCCGGCAAACGCAATACGTTTTCATTTTTCCACAGAAACAATTGAAGATATTATTTTTGTTTTTCAGTACCTTATAAGTTTGCCTCTCCTTTATTATCATCATAATCATGAATTATAGAACAGAAAACTCTATGTAGAGCGAACATTTCATTAAACTTCGCTTTTCTGACTTCGATTTATGGGTATATATTCTTGTTAAGTTTACACTCAGATTCAAACAAAGTGAGGGAATTTTGTGATCTAAATGAGCGAATAAATTATATCAAAAAATAACAAAAATTAAATAGATAGAGCAAATAAATGATTCGAAGGTAAAATGATAATATAACAAGAGGTTGAATTTGGAATAAGTTTATCAATTAGATGACTTAATAACAATTGCAACGATTTGGGGAACTAAATTAAAAAATATAAAAAATTTAAAAGATCCGATATCTGAAAAACCATAATATAATTAAAATTGAGTTGGATTACTATTAATAGTATCCAACATGTTAGTAGCATCAACCCCACTTTGAAACTCACAACTCAATATAAAAAATCTAAATCGGTGGATGTGATTTACTACATATGAACCATTTATAACAAAATTCTAAAGGACTTCGATGTGTTTTGAATCGCGTATCAATATCAATAGACGAAATAATTAAACAACTTTATCAGAATTCTAAAACATTGATTTTGACGACATTTTATGTATGGGTTAATGATGTTGAAATCTTATTGATATTTTATTTATAGATAATTCATGTGTAGTAGATCACATTCACTAGTTTGGATTTTTATTCTCATATTTCGATTTTTAAGATTGGCTTGAAGTATCCTGGTGTTGAACACTTATAATAGTAGCCTAGCTCAACTCATATAATTATACTTTGCTCAACTTCGTCTTCTAGCAGAGCACGGGAAAAGAAAACTTCGGCATTAGTGAAAAAAAATCTCCTTAATCATTAATTAGTTTGCATGCCTAATTTTTGCGCTGATGAAAAAGGAAAATTAAGAAAATATTTATTAAAAAAACGGATAATAGGAAATAAGGTTATTGTACCACAAGGTTCTACACTGTTTTTATACTCCCACTAACAACAATGTGGAGTCTTTTCTCAGAATTTGTAAAGAAAAAAAATTATGAGTCACTATGGCGCCCACTAGGGTTGCACTCGGTCCGGATATGGTTCGGGTATGATACTTATCATATCGATATCTGCTTACCCATCACAGATACGGACACGGATACAGATATACCTTGGTAAGAAAAATTCATAACCATATTCGCTAAAATCGAATACGGTTACAGATATACATGCGGATATGCATACGGATAAAAAACAGATATGATAAAACTAGATAGTACGGAGGAAAACATAGTTCATGTGATACAAAAAGAGTTCGTTAATATGTTCATTATAATAGAAAAGTTAAGACTAGACATCTTGATCATCAAAATTAATCACAAATCCATAATCTAATAATCGAAACTATCGTAAGAGTATGACTAATATGTATTCAGATATTTCGGATGCGGATACAGATATTTCACTACATAACCATATCCGTAAACATATCTTATCGGTTATAGATTTGAGTAACCATATCCGTATCCTAACGGATACGGTTACAGATATTTCCTCGAATACGGATACGGTT
>NC_033798.1:3512317-3524673 GCF_001876935.1 Asparagus officinalis | reverse complement strand
GTGTAGAAATATAATAAATTGTTATGTATGGTCGTCGTTACTCTTTTGCAAATGACAATTTCTGTGAATTTCTAAATCCACGCAGTTGGTAAAATACATCCACGGGTTAGGATTCGCAGCTTTACCCGGCTCAATAAGGTCGTTATAGATTTTCACCCGAAGCCCATCACAAAGCCCATTAAAACCGCGGGATTCAATGTCTGAAATCTCAATCCCCTCCTCGTCTATGAATCCCGCTAAAATTCCACTAAAACCCTCGATAAGTCTCCAAATTCTTGAAACCCATCTCAAAAAATGCCGCAGTCGCAAGCAATTCCTCCAAATTCACGCTCAAATGACATCCTCAGGCTTCATCAAGGACACGTACGCAGCGAGCCGCCTCCTCAGTTTCTCAACGAGCTCTCTTTTCTTCAGTCTCGATTACTCCCGCCAAATCCTCTACCAGATCGAAAACCCAAATGGGTTCTCTTTGAATGCACTAATGAGGGCCTGCAATCAGAGAAACTCCCCTCAAAGTTGCCTCCTTTTGTACAAGCTGATTCCGAGAAGCGATTCGTTTCCTGATAATTACACTTACCCGATCGTAATGGAGGCGTGCAGTCTTCGGTTATCGGCGATTGAAGGGAGAATGGTCCATACCCATGTCGTAAAATTGAGTTTTGATGCGGATGTTTATGCTGTCAATAACTTGATTAGAATGTATTCGGCTTGTGGGCGTTTGGAGGATGCGCGGGTTGTGTTCGATAACAGTCCTGTTCTGGATTTGGTTTCGTGGAACACAATTCTTGCTAGCTATGTTGGGATTGGTGATGTTGAGGAATCGACGAGATTGTTTGGTCGAATGACGGAGAAGAACGTTATTGCGTCGAATTCTATGATTGCTTTGTTTGGGAAGACTAATCTTGTTGATGATGCTCGTGAGCTGTTCGATGAAATGCCTGAGAGAGATGTTGTTACTTGGACTGCTATAATTACTTGTTATGAGCAAAATGGGAAGTTTGATGAGGCTTTGGAGGTTTTTGTTCGGATGCATAAAGAGGGAATTTTGATGGATGAGGTTGTGATGGTTAGTGTTTTATCTGCTTGTGCTCAGGTGGCTTCTAGAGTAGGAGAATTGATTCATGGTTTGGTAACTAAAATTGGGGTTGGAACTTATGTTAATCTTTCAAATGCATTGATTAACTTTTATGCTAGTTGTGGGAATGTTGACTCGGCAAAACTATTGTTTGATTTGGCAATGTCGGGTCATTATGCAGACCAAATATCTTGTAACTCTATGATAGCTGGCTATTCAAAATGTGGATTGTTGCTGGAGGCAAAAGATGTCTTTGATAAAATATCTTCAAAGGATTTGGTCTCGTGGAGTACTATGATTTCTGGCTATTGTAAACACGATAGATTCTCAGAGGCATTGTCATTGTTTCAAGAGATGCAAGTTGGAGAAATAAAGCCTGATGCTACTACATTGGTTAGTGCTGTTAAAGCTTGTGCCCACTTATTTGCCCTAGAGCAAGGAAAATGGATCCATGCGTACATAAAGAAGCATAGGTTTCATGTAAATGTATTTTTAGGCACGAGTCTTGTTGATATGTATATGAAATTAGGATGTGTTGATACCGCATTGGAAGTTTTCAATGAGTTGGAGGAAAAGGGAATTTCGACCTGGAACGCCAATATTATGGGATTGGCCATGAATGGGCTAGTGAATGAAGCATTCGAGAAGTTCTCCGAGATGGAGAAGTTTGGAGTGGTACCAAACGAGATAACTTTTGTTGGAGTTTTAGGGGCATGTAGGCATGTTGGTTTAGTAAATGAGGGTCGTCGCTACTTCAACTCCATGATGCATGTTTATAACATAGAACCTAATATTGAACACTATGGGTGCATGGTTGATCTCTTTGGTCGTGCTGGCTTGCTCAAAGAGGCTGAGGAACTCATCGAAAGCATGCCAATGGCTCCTGATGTGGCCACTTGGGGTGCTTTGCTTGGTGCTTGTAAAAAGCATGGTGATTCAGAGATAGGGGAGAGAGTAGGAAGAAGGCTTATTGAGCTTGAGCCTCAACATGACGGGTTTCATATTTTGCTATCTAATATCTATGCTTCAAATAAAAAGTGGGATGAGCTTCGGGATGTCAGGGGGAAGATGAAGCAAAAAGGGGTCATAAAAGTGCCTGGTTGTAGCATGATAGAATCTGACGGCATCATTCACGAATTCTTAGCGGGTGACAATTCTCATCCCCGGATGAAAGAGATTGAGATAATGTTAGAAGAAATAGCGATTAAATTGAAGGCAGAAGGATATGTACCCAATACTTCAGATGTAGCATTTGACATTGATGAGGAAGAGAAGGAGAGCTCTGTATATAGACACAGCGAGAAGATTGCTATTGCATTTGGGCTAATCAGCATCAGTACATTGGTGCCAATTAGGATAGCAAAAAATCTAAGGATTTGTAGTGATTGTCATGCTTCTGCGAAGATTATATCAAAGGCTTTTCAGCGTGAGATTGTGGTTAGGGATCGACACCGATTTCACCACTTCAAAGATGGTGTATGTTCATGTCAAGAATATTGGTAGTTAGTTTGCATATTTGGTATGTATATGGTTCAGGGATTAGTCCTGATTCTTGAACACAATGACATCAAAGTCCTCAATTTTCCTTTCAACAAGAAGACTGAAACTTATTCTTAGAGGATGCACTCTCCGGCATTGTTGATGGTGGAAGTGTTGATGTACTTCCCATCATGGATACACTCGGGCTTCTCCAAATTGAAGGTTTTCTTTTTCCCACTCATTCTGCATTATACTATTTGGATAACTTTTTCTCTGTAGGAATCAAACCTGTTTTAAATGAAAATTGGACAGTGCATTGTGTTATACTTATTCTCAAGGTTAAGCTGTTGCACTGTCTATGCTTTAAGTTTTCATTCTCTTCTCTCCATGGACCTGTGTCATTCTTGGTTGGGTTTCCCTTTTATGGCTATGCATCATACTAGATCAGTTTCCCATTTATCATTATTTTTTATTATTTGCTGAAAGATTCTTTTAAACAGCTCAATGAGATATGCTGAGTATTGAATTTCTCCCTAAGTACTTTCGGTGTTTGTATGATCTTAGATGTTTGTGGGTAGTTGTTCTCCATTAGTGATTAGTCAGTTCAAGGTTTCATCGTATTCCAACTCCAAGAGAAAAGTAATATTTATTATATGTGTCATCTACTTTCAGTGTGCGTATGATCTTAGATGTTTTGTGGGTAGTTTTTATCCATTAGTGATTAGTCTGTTCAAGGTTTCATCATATTCTTACTCCAAGAGAAAAGTAATATTTGTCATATATGTCATGTAAATTATTTGATAAGAGTGGGCGTATATTCATAGACATATATATATGTCAGCTAAGTTATTTGATAAGAGTGGGCATATGCTCATAGATGTCTGTGGGTGCTCTTAGATGTTTGTGGGGGGTTTCATTACATACCTGCTTCTCTGTGATTGCGGTGTTAATTGCAATGTAATTCTGTACTGCTGTAACAGTTCGGCCAATGGCAAAATACTGTTGTACTGTTTTCTGATGTCGAATAAATGCGAATAATACACCTTTAGGATTTTTATGCACATCAGTCAATGAAATCTAATAGTATCTTGTGAAAAAAAAGAGGGCTCTATATGCAACTGAGTTGAAAAGATTAGGGGCTTTCGTGCACCTGGAGTTAATAATTGGGAAATAGACAAGGATCAGAAATAAAACTCTTATGTTAGTCATGCAGGACCACGTGAGAACTTAAGTTAACCGAGTATTAACATTGTTTACAAACCAGGGGTTGATGCTCTAATTTACAAGTTCACGGATAATAAGTAGTGCAACCCTTTGCAATTAACCCTTGTTCTTATTTACTATGAATTAGAAATGCTGACTTGATGTTTATAACTTTATAAATGTGATTATCTGGCACAAAGAAGCATAAATGTGCCAGGTATTATCTTCATGACCATTTTTTTGTGGCACTCATGACCATATTTAAACAAGATGTCTTTAGACATACTCTATTTGAAATGTAATCTCAAACTCATGCATGCAGTTAAAAACTTCTAAACTAATCAACACGTTCATACTTGTACAGCTACTACAGTCATGTTAAGGTTTCCCCCCTTACCCATGATCTAAGATTATCCTCAAAATCTAAATTGTCACCTTTGATATCGTTAACATATAAGTTAGGATAACTTTAAAGAATTGAACAGTAACAGTTCAAGGATTTAATTATCAGACGAGTGTACATTTAGTATACATGCAATTGGTACTTTCAGGAGCAATAGAGAAAAATACTAATCTTCGGAGGGTACCAAAAAAAAGGTTAATTTCTAAACAAATCAAGTTCATGCAATTTTCTGCTCTATTTGCAGTGTTGAAGAGATACTTGGTGCCTCTTTTATTGAGATAGTTGCCTTAAAATGTATATTTCCTGATTGCCTTGTGCCAAATGCCAATGACTTTTCTTTTGCGTTCTCAAATATGAGTCCCATGTTCTGAAATAAGAGTCCTATGTTGTTTCCCACCACGAACATTTTTTCTCAGCATGCGTGCTTTTTCCTCTTAAGGAAATGAGAACCGATTGGCTGCGGAATTAGGAACATGTAACTCTGATATTGTATGTTCTATACAACTTATTTGACAATACCTTTTTTCTGTTGCATTAATTTTTTTTTTTGTATTTGTATAATTAGTTTGGTAGGCTAGCAAATTTTTCCGGATGCGTGCTCCGTGTTTGGACTGAAACATTGTGCAGCCATCAAAGAGTTTTGGATATTATATTTGTATGAGGAATGAAGGACATGGCAAAACCTTCAGTAAGGTCTTTATATGTGCTTATAATTTTCTGTGTCAGTACTTGTGTTTTTATTGAACTTTAAGCCATGAACTCCAGTGTTTTTTCAGTAAACCCTGTTATTGAGGCTGTGCTAAGTTTCAGGTTATGCTTAATTTCACTTCTTGCTGTTAATAGCTGTTAGAGTTTCTCTCGGCATCTTTCTCACTAATGGTTCCTTCGCAGAAGCTGCTGTGGGTTGCTGGACAGTGCATTACGATTGAGGACTGAGCTCTCGACTAATATAATCATATTGTCGGAGCGAATTGTGAATAACCAAGAACAGAACAAGGGCTCGATGGTATCAGCTTGGTTATGTATTCACGTGACCCAGAACTACATTCGGGCTAAGCTACAGCTGAACAGGATTGAAGTTGCGAGTTGTGTTTTGAGTCGCTGCAGCTCGATTTCATGTACAAGGTAAACCTGTTGAAGACTTTTGCTTGGGTTGCAGCAACTCAATAAACTCGTTGCTAACCGAGCAATTTTATCTCTTTCTCAACACGTTTTGCCCCTGTTTAGTTGTTCGGCTATCATTTTGTAGGTATTACTGCGGTGAAGGTATGTTGTGTTTGAAAGAATGAAACATTTGAAACATGTTTAATTGGAGGTTATTTGAAAATTTTCGGAAGGGCTTCCCTTTATAAAGGGGTTTTTAATTTTTTTTTGCACAATAGCACTAAAGGAGCGAAACTATTTAAGGAGGAATTTTCAAAACAGACCGGTTTTGAAATTTATTCCCAAAAAAAGACTTGTTTCCAACTTAATTTCAAAAAACGACCCAGTTGACTGAAACTGGGTCGTTTTTCGAAAAAAAAGTTCACAAACTTCACGGGAGTTGAACTCCCGTGAAGTTTTTTCTCATAACAAAAAGTTCACACTCTGTAAGTTTTTCTTCAAGACGGTCTCTAGGGATGTTAAATGGGTGGGTTTGGGTGTTAAATGGGCGGACCATAAATGGGCGGGCATGTTTTGCCCATTTACCCATTTATGACCCATTTAATATTTTCTAAATGGGCGGGCTTTTGCCCGCCCATTTAATAAACGGGCCGCCCAATTGCCCATTTAACTATAGTGGTTATATGTACATAATACTTTTGGGGTGTTTTTTGTAAACTTTTAGGGGGCTTTTTGTAAACTATTGTGGGCTTTTTGCAAACTTGTTGGGGCTTTTGATAAAATACTAACAAAGATGGGAACATAAACAAAGATAAACAAACAAAGGCAAACAAGTTCATGATTGAACCATTTACAAGCCTGGATAAAAGTACAGACCTCACACATTTGCAAAATTAACCTCAGATTTCCAAACCAAAACCAAAAGATCAATAACAACAAAATTGCGAGAATATTTAAATGAATCAAGATAGAAAACACAAGATATGTAAGGATCTGTATAAGATCAATAACTTGATATAAATGTCATCATAACTATCAGCAACACGATCACGATTAGTAAGGATAATCTATTTAATTACTTGATAAACTTGAAGAGTAATAAGTTCGTCTATAAACAAAATAGTAGCACAACCATAGTCCACTTATTTCCCATCTTTCAAATGTTCAGGCATGAACATGATCATGACAGAAGAAAGAAAAGAACAGGAAACAAACATAACACTCAGTTGGACTCAATAGCAACATTAAGAGTACTAAATGTCCTATACAATCCGTATGTATTAATGGAGTTTTATGCAATCCTTGTGGTGCAGCATGTAAGCCATGCCGCTCTATTCTTTGACGAAACACCCCTGCAGTGGTACAGATAGGTCGGAAAAGGAAAGCGCAGACCCTTATCTTGGTGGGAGTTCATTGAAATAAGTTAGCATTGGAGAAAAAAAATCTCAGTCCATCAAGCCACTCTTCAGTCAAAGACGTAGCATCGTCCAAAGCTACTTTAAACAATCTGCCTCTCACCGCACAAATCAAAAGGCTAACACACCCCAAGAAGCTAAGGAAACGAGAGAAAAGGATTGATCGGTGTAAATCACAGAAACTGTTCTTGATTTGAATAGAAAAAGAAGAAAAAGGTTGGGGCTTCAACAATATTGAGCTCGAGGGAGAGCTCACTTTGAAGGAGGGAGACTTGTCAGGATGGTGGAGATTAGGATACAAGGGGGTAGTTCTAGAGTTATGGGTGTTTGTTATTTGGTTGTTCTGCTGGTAGTTGTAGAAATAGAAGTGGGGTTATTTAGTGGGTTAAGAGAATGTTAGAGTAGATGATTATATATGGTTGTTGTGATGTGAATCATGGGTATGAATGAAAGATAATGCTGCCATTTACATCCCGGGAGATATGGTGGAAAAGATTTTCACATGCAATGACTTGATAGACTTCTTCATTGAAAATGAATGGTTGTACATAGGCAATACTATTCGTTTCTGGAGTTTTGAAAAGTAAGGCGATGTTAGTTCATGTGGTGTGTATGACTCATTCAGATTATTATTATTACGACAATGACGAAGACTTGGAAGGCTTTAATTTCAATGGTTGTACATACAAATCATGTTCATTCATTATGCATGTTATAATAAAATGAAAACTACAAGGGTAAGATACTTAAACAAATTTCTAGGATCAAAAAGTGGGTTTTTTTTTTGTTTTAGAATTCCATAAAACTTGTTTGTTTCAAAACAAATTTTAGAATATCAAATCCCCAAATAATAAAAAAGTATTATATTTAAGGATTTGTGAAATCCTCTTTTTTGGGTGGGATGTAGGGTGGATTTCAAAAGTGTTAGACAAATTAAGGATTTCAAATTCGAAAAAGTTCGAAACAAACAAAAATATTACAAATTATAGTATTCCAAATCCCAAAATATTATTGAAACAAACAAAGTTTTAGGAATCCCAACCCATAACAAATTACATATGGATTTCAAATCCGATGGTAAAATCCATATCCTAAAATTATAGGATTTGAAACAAACACCCCCTTAATGTATTTAACTCAAAGGAGCCCTAAAATATACCCTAATTTTTGTGCGCGCGTGTGATAATTGCTTTGTTCTTCCCAGGGGAAGCGATGACCCCCCTCCCCGTTCTCGGCCGAGCTCAAACCTCCCTCTTCTCACCTCCGCAAATCCCCAGATCCCATCCAAGTAATCCCCTCTCCTCCCTCAAAAACCCCCAACTCCACAAAAAGCGAAGTCTTTTCGCACGTGTCTCTTCTTCGGCCGGAGATCCCGTCGCCGCCCGACCAGCGGGACCCTCTCCTCCTCCTCCTGCTCCTCCTTCGTCTGGGCTCTACTCTGCCAAGCTGTACGATCTCACCGCGGAGAACGTGAACCTGGTGCTCGACGACGTCAGGCCTTACCTCATCGCTGACGGCGGGGGAACGTCGACGTCGTGTCCGTCGAGGATGGAGTCGTCTCTCTCCAGCTCCGAGGTTTGGGCTTTTCTCGTTGGTTACTTGACGTGGGTTTCGAGATTTGTGAAGGGTTGCAAATGGGTTTTTTTTTAAAAATGTATTTTGATTCTGTAGATGGAATTGAGTCTTAAAGATAGAAATTTGGTGGGTTTGCTTGATCCAAGGTTTGATCTTTTTCGTTGGGTTCGATGTTTATGTTTGATGTGGGTTTCGTTTCTTCGGCGACGATGAAACTGTTCCTTGGTGGAAAAGGGGCGGGGGGTTGTGATCTATTAGAGACTGGGTTGAGCCTTAAAAGCTGAGAGTTATGCGCTCATAAGAGTTGAACTGTTGTTTGTTTTGGTTTACTTCTTGTCATTTAGAGGGATAGCCAGTGGGATTTTGCAGTAGACTAGATTTCTACTTTAGAACACTATTCTCCGATTGAGTCTTACGGTTTGGGGAAATCGGGACATATCAACCTAGAGATTTGCATTCAAGACGGTCTCCAATCTTCTTGGAAATAGGATATTCCATAAGTTTTTCTTCAAGTATTACTAGGGCTGCTGAAATTAGCCATTTATATGACATGGTATATAAATGGCATATAGTACGTTATGGCGAACTCTATACAATCAGTGCTCGCTCTGATACCAAGTTGTCAGGGTCCAAAATTCTTCCCTCGACCTCTTCCTTGTCCAGCCATAATTCAGTAGACGCTAACTTACTGCAATAGGAGAAAATGAGAAGAAAATAGAAGGAAAAGAGAGAACAGAGGGAATATAGAGAAGCAGAGGAAATTTAGAAAAAAACGGAGAAAAGAGAAGAAGGTAGAGGAGATAAAGACAATATTATTATTCATTCATATCCAACATTCACATTACAACAACTATATATAATCTAAACATTCTCTTAACCCACTAACACCACTTCTATTTCTACAACTACCAACAAAACAACCAAATAACAACTACCCATAACTCTAAAACTATCCACTTATATCCTATTCTCCACGATCCTAATAGATATGGACCCAATCCAAGTTCAACAAGCAACAATAATTTGAGGTCAAGTGTAAGATATACGTTGACAGATACGAACCCAATCCAAGCCCAACAAGCAACAGTAATTTGACGTCAAGTGTAAGATATACGTCCAAGCAGTTATTCACGGGTGTAAAAAATTTAAAACGTGTATTGTATACTTGCACACCTGTATGCATAAATATATGTATATACTTAAGAAGTGTCCAAGGAGTGTCAGATATGGACACGGAACAGGAAGTGTTGGACACGGATATGGGAGGCGACATGAAGTGGTTGGGTAACCTAGCATTTCCCCTATCAAAATCATGAAGTCATGATGCGTAAATAGGATTATGATTATCTTGTGAAATTTGAATCCTAAAGCTAGAGTTTTGTGTGCTTATTCTATAGAATTCTTGGTTTCAACTGGAAAATAGGAAAAATTTTGATTGGATTTTCTTCTCAGGATATGATTGGATTTTCTTCTCAGGATATCATAAAAAATTATATGTTGAAACATAACGATGCTATGTCATTAATATGTGATACAGAGAACAACAAGCTTTCTTGAGGGAACTGTGCTATTAATTATAGATGTATGCATTCATCTATGTTGCACGGATACATGTGTGGGTGCGGACACGGACATGGGTGCGGCTACGGGGCATGACAAAATTGTAAAGAGTTAGGATATAGGGACACACCTATATACATACATATTGCAATTAATAATCTATATGAGATCCTTATTGTTTTGCATTCATATATTATGGGACTAAAATCCTTATACCATTTTTATATTTTCTTTATTGTGTAGATTATAAATTGAAAAGTCGCTCGTTTTTGAACTAGATACCCTAACAACCCTTTAAAATCATACGTATGAACTAGATACGTGGTAAAATGAACCTATCGTGAGTCCAACGAGTTGCATAAATTTGTGGTGAAGTGTACAATATATGTTTTAAGAAATGTATCACGAGATTTTGAAAACTAAAATATGTGTTATATAATTGAGTACAAGTCTGAATAAATGTATGTATATATTTAAGAAGTGTCCAAATAGCGTTCGACATGGACAGGTGTAGGCTGTCTAAAAATCACAATAGATAGCTTATCCCCCATCAACCACCGATGATGGAAGTTACACTCTGATAGTCTGTTTTCTCCAAATTCCCCCACCAATCCTCTTCAAATAGGATGGCGGGTCTATCAAAACTATCACGTTAATGTTTACCTCTGATAGTCCATCAACTTACCAATCCTCTTCAAGTAGGATGGCGGGTCCACAAAACTATCACGTTAACAGTTACCTCTGATAGTCAAACTCATCAGATAATGGCCTACCAGGTGATGTGCCTCTATTTCGACTTCATGGATAGTGCCTCACTAGGCGATGTGCCTCTTAATCAAGACTGGGGGTTGGTTACTTGGAATCCATTGGATTAAGAGTAACGAATCTTTCACATCGTCGAGTTAACATTACACTTCTGACGATTATCATCCCCACAGAGTATGCATTCAACTCGCATTACTCCCAATTTGTCACGTTAACAACATACACCTCTGACAATCAACTTATCAATCCTTACCAATAGGGTGATAGGTCCTAAAAATTGCTCAAATCGCAATCTTCCCCAGCAAGACACAAAGTCTTCAAAATCAAATTCAAATCACAGGTATCAAAACTCATTGTTCCTGATGATAAATTCACCTAGCAAGTCTCCCCAGCGAGACGCTAATTCCTAAAATCTTGTGCAAGTCACAAGAACACATCCCTCCTGTCACGTTAACATTATACCTCTGACAATCCACTTATCAATCCTCGTCAATAGGATGATAAGTCCACAAAGTTGCTCCAATCGCAACATCCTCCTGTCACGTTAACACTTAACCTCTGACAATCCACTTATCAATCCTCGTCAAAAGGATGATAAGTCTCACTTATCAATCCTCGTCAATAGGATGATAAGTCCACAAAGTTGCTCCAATCGCAACATCCTCATGTCACGTTAACATCAAACCTCTGACAAATTCACTTATCAATCCTCGTCAATAGGATGATAAGTCCACAAAGTTGCTCCAAGCGTAACATCCTCATGTCACGTTAACATCAAACCTCTGACAAATCCACTTATCAATCCTCTTCAATAGGATGATAAGTCCCTAAAGTTGCTCTAATCGCAACATCCTCCTGTCACGTTAACATCAAACCTCTGACAATCCACTTATCAATCCTCGTCAATAGGATGATAAGTCCACAAAGTTGCTCCAATCGCAACACAAATCCTGTCACGTTAACACTAAACCTCTGACAAAACCCACTTATCAATCCTCATCAATAGGATGATAAGTCCACAAAGTTGCTCCAATCGCAACACACATCCTGTCACGTTAACACTAAACCTCTGACAAATTCACTTATCAATCCTCGTCAATAGGATGATAAGTCCCCAAAATTGCTCCAATCGCAACATAAATCCTGTCACGTTAACACTAAACCTCTGACAAATTCACTTATCAATCCTCTCCAATAGGATGATAAGTCCACAAAGTTGCTCCAATCGCAACATAAATCCTGTCACGTTAACAATAAACCTCTGACAAAACCCACTTATCAATCCTCATCAATAGGATGATAAGTCCACAAAGTTGCTCCAATCGCAACACACATCCTGTCACGTTAACAATAAACCTCTGACAACAATCCACTTATCAATCCTCGTCAATAGGATGATAAGTCCACAAAGTTGCTCCAATCGCAACACACATCCTGTCACGTTAACAATAAACCTCTGACAACAATCCACTTATCAATCCTCGTCAATAGGATGATAAGTCCACAAAGTTGCTCCAATCGCAACATAAATTCTGTCACGTTAACACTAAACCTCTGACAAAACCCACTTATCAATCCTCATCAAGAGGATGATAAGTCCACAAAGCTGCTCCAATCGCAACACAAATCCTGTCACGTTAACACTAAACCTCTGACAAAACCCACTTATCAATCCTCATCAATAGGATGATAAGTCCACAAAGTTGCTCCAATCGCAACACAAAATCCTGTCACGTTAATATTACACCTCTGACAATATCAACTTATCGACTCTCTT
>NC_033798.1:3511156-3511953 GCF_001876935.1 Asparagus officinalis | reverse complement strand
TCACACCTGTGTTCCAAATTCAACATGCAACGGTGAAACCCGCATCTCAAGTTCAAAATGCAGGGTCCACCCCCACATTCCAGAAGCAGGATTATGGCACATACCTTCACACAGGCCCTATGTGACAAATTCCTTCAACCAAGATGCCTTCGAAGCGAGTGCAGAGAACGACTCCTTTACAACAAGGAATCAACAGCTCCAGGATCAGAGTTGAGATCCAAAGTATTCCGAAAATTCGTCCCAGTCAACCGCGAACTTTCGAAAACTTTGGAGGGGGTTCTGTAGGCTGTCTAAAAATCACAATAGATAGCTTATCCCCCATCAACCACCGATGATGGAAGTTACAATCTGACGACTTCCAGAAGGCTGTAATCTGAAGACTTTCGCGTAGATTGCTGAAGGTTACAATCTGACGACCTTCACGACAACCAATGAGAGCTCTACTTCAACAGCCTTCACAATCAACATCGGGAGTTACAATCTGATGACTCTCATATTCTCAAGGAGCCAAGACGAAGATTACAAGACAATGATCTTTGCAACGCTATGACAAAAAGAGATTACTTGGTGATAATCTCTGCAAGGCAAGACGCGGAGGTCCTCCCCGCGTCTCAACATCAAAACGCCAGGGTCGAACCCCGCGTCACAACATCAAAACGCCAAGGTCGAACCCCGCGTCACAACATCAAAACGCCAGGGTCGAACCCGCGTCATGACATCAAAACGCCAGGGTCGAAACCCGCGTTACAATAGCAAAACGCCAGGGTCGAAACCCGCGTTACAATATCAAAACGCCA
>NC_033798.1:3508068-3510466 GCF_001876935.1 Asparagus officinalis | reverse complement strand
ATACTGGAAGTGTCGGACACGGATACAGGAGACTAGATGGAGTGTCCTTGTAGCGTAGGCATTCATTCATCATAATTCTCAAGATGTTTCCAAGAAGAATTGGGACAAATTAGTTCTAATGAAGATTATATCTGATAATAAATTGTTTTTTGAGAGTATATGGTTCTGGCAACATCAAATAGTAAGTGCGATTTCTTAAAAGGAAAATTGAGCCTTAAAGCTGCTTCGCATTTATGATATTGATATGAGGAAATGAATGAAAATTATGAACCTAAAGGATCTTACTCTAAAGAATTTGAAAAATGTAGTTAACTGTAGCCTTGGTGAAAGTCAGAATCAAGGCTGCTGCTTTTACAGGAATTCCAAAGGGAATTCTTTATAGACAAAAGTATACGAGTTGATCGCTGGGGTTTTTTAGTTGAATTGATAGGACCATTTTCTTTGTCCCTGTTGGTGATAGAGAGTACAGGGTACAATTTGGAGCCTACATGTAAGCTTCATCTATATGTAACAGTTTCAGATGCTTCCAGTAAATCATATAGGATCTACCTTTTTGTGTAATGCTAAATTATCTAGAAGACCTACTGATGTTCAGATACATTGCTGATCACTGACGTACACTGTTTTTTAATTGTCAATTTCCTTTTGATTCAATAAAGTCACATGCAAATATTTAGATTTGTTGGAGACAATCCCGGTATGAGATAATTGCTCAATAATCATACTGTCCAAAATGAGGCCAGAGTCCTACAAAGGACCTGCATTGTCATTTGAAATACTCTCTTATGACGGTAAAAGCTTGTTAGAATTTAAATTATTCAGTGCTATTAGTATTAGTATGCTGGCCCCATATGACTTGGCAGTAAAGTCAGATCTTATATGTAAATAGCACTTTTGTTATCTTATCTTATCTTATATGTAAATGGTCTTTTTACTAAGCTTGCTAAGGAACAAATAAGGTATACGGAAATACAAGGTTGGGTAGAACCATAAGGGAACATTAAAGAAACAAACTTTTCAAATCATGATTTGGAACTCAATTATTCGGGAAAACATCCTATAGAGATCCCTATGTATAAAATCATTTAGGGAGGAAGGAGATCGTAACACGCTTCCCGCTATAAATTCTAAAACAGTGCAATCGTTGTATAATATTTTAGCATAATTAGAGTATTGGATCAATGTGATCACGATCGCTATGTCATGCAATTAGACTATTGTATTATTACAATCATCAACTTTAAAATCTGTGCTGGACGTTTCATAAGAAGCAATCTCCTTCTAGATATTATATTCTATAGAGGGCCCTCTATGGAATCCGCTGAAAAAGTACGATCTGCTCTTGGCTTAGTTTTCTTCATTTGATTGGCACTGAAGCTTTGATCAACAGGAGCATGTGGAAGCTGTCCCAGTTCAACCACAACCATGAAAATGGGAATCGAGAAAGTGTTGAAGGAAAAATTCGGGGAAGCAATCAAAGATATCCGCCAAGTTTCTGATGACCCACAAAATGCACTCACTACAGTTGAGGTGAGCACACCAGCACTTCATCTTCTCTTAAAGATCAAGTTGTTTTTGGTGGTTTACTGATTATAGACGCCCTATGATTTTAGGCTGTGAATGGGCATTTGGACATACTGAGACCTGCCATTAAAAACTATGGCGGAAGTGTTGACGTGGTTTCTATAGAGGGCGGGGATTGCCACGTCAGATATGTGGGGCCCGACTCGATTGGGTCAGGAATCAGAGCAGCCATTAAGGAGAGGTTTCCAGAAATTGTGAATGTCGTATTTACCAGCTAAACCGAGCTGGAGTGCTTTCAGTAGCTATAGATGGTTATACCTTATACATACCTGATACCTGTGAGATTTTATCTCTTGTCAAAAATTAAGTAAATTTTCATATTTTTTGCATGTGATGCTGAAATCATGGTTTGTGTTCATAATTTTTGCAGCAAAACTGAAACTTTGATCTGTATTGGCTCTTGAATTGGTTTGTTATTAGCTTGTGCTGGTTTGGTGGTTCTTTGATATCTAAAGTATTGTCAATGATAAATTACATGCGAGGAAAAAGCTGGTCTTTTCTATTTCTTAATCGCGACATCTGGTCTTCTGTAAAATAAAACATTAGATTTGGATGATATGAATATAAATTTTGTACACAAATTTCACGAAGATTACGTCCAACAACCCCGAGAAAAACTTTATCAAATTGTGATCACAACAGTGTTACCCCCTCAATTTAACAGCTCAAAGAAAAGCTTTATCAAAATTTGATCACAAGAGCATTAGGGCGCATTTGGATGCTGTTTTTTGAGAAGGTTTTGGGGTGAAAGCTTGCCATTTTGTCAGAAAATAGCAGGTTTTCACCCAAAAACGCCTCAAAAAATGGCGTTTTT
>NC_033798.1:3486000-3507953 GCF_001876935.1 Asparagus officinalis | reverse complement strand
CCAATCTCCCCAGCCCGACCTTCCTATGAACCCTACAAGCCCCGAGCAACGCCCCCCAAATTGACTCGTCGGCCTCAAATGGCATCGATTCTATCAGCTCATACGCCTCTTCGACTCTCCCCGCTCGCCCTAGGAGATCCACGACGCACCCGTAAACCTCCTTATTTGGTTTAACGTTGTATTCTGTAGTTATTCGGTTGAAGTAGGTCAGGCCTTCGTCGACGAGTCCAGCGTGGCTGCAGGCGCTTAACAGGCCTATAAACACGACGGGATCTGGTTGGATTCCGAAAGAAGTCATTTCTTCGAACAAATCTATCGCTTCTTTGGCGTAGCCATTGCATCCGTAACCTACCATCATCGACGTGTAGGATACTATGTCCTTATGAGACATCTCGTCGAAGATTTTGATCGAGTCGATGATACTTCCGCATTTTGTGTGCATGTTGACAAGTGCATTCGATACCTGTAGATTTTGGGAAAAGCCTCTTCTTATAATGGATGCATGCACTTGCTGGCCACAGTTTAGGAGGGCGAGGCGAGCGCAGGCTGAGACAATGCTGGTGAATGTGAAGCAGTTAGGCTCTAGAGAGTGCAGGCTCATCTCGGACAGCAGAGTTATCGCCTCATGGGACCCACATTGGTCGAGACGAGCGATCATGGTGTTCCAAGTGACAAGATCTCTTTGATGCATTTCCCTGAAATACCGTTTTGCTTCTGATACGCAGTTGCATCTGAAGTACAGGTCGATGATGGCGTTGGACACCGGCAGACTGTGCACGTGCCCCGATTTTGATGAAGAGCAGTGGAGCTGCGTGCCAAGGGTCAGGTCAGCCATGGAAGCGCAGGCATGGATTGCGATGGAGGAAGTGAACGGGTTCGATTCAGCCCCCTCCTGTTTCGACAAAAATCGATCTGATGATAGAATCCAAGAGATCATTCAGTCAGTTTGAGATGTTATTTTACTTCTTATAACCTAGTTACCTGAGTCATCATCCTCTGATACACTCGAATTGCAGCACGTGCATCTCCCCACCGTGCATAAGACGCAATCATAGTCGTCCACGCCACAACATTCCTCTCCTCAATTCCTTCAAACACAGTCATCGCATCCCCAACCCCCTCCCCTCCCATCGCCGCATATGCATCAATAAGCGCATTCTGCACGTGCGCTACCTCATCGAAGCCCAGCTTCACGGTTATCCCATGGGCCGTTCTCGGGCTCACTTCGAGCCCTTTGCAGGCCTTGAGAACGCTCGAGAGCGTGTATGCGTTGGGCTTTACATCATGAGAGAGCATGTTTTTGAACAAGGCCCATGAATTCGTGTATTGGTTATTGGATGTGTAACCCGATATCATCGCGGTCCAGACGACTACGTCTCTTTCCGTCATTTCTTCAAACAGGCGGCGGGCGGCAGATACCGCCCCTGAGTCGCAGCATGATTTGATGAGGTTTGTGCATGAAATTAGAGAGAGGTTTGGATTTGGTTTGGATTTGGCGGGAGAGGATCTGTAATGAACTTTGAAGGGTATTTTTGTCATTTTATGGGCTCGGCTTCATTCCTAATCTGAAGTCCAACTAGGTTCAACTCAATACGTAGAGGGGCTTAAGGGTCAGTATTTGCAAATTATGAACTCCATATTGGGCCGAGCCTTGAAGTTTGAGGGCTTTTTATTGGCAAAACTACCCCCCAAATCATTAGTATTTGAAATTTTGATTTCTAACGAGCTTTGAAGTTTGAAAGGTAGTTTTAGTTTTAGTTTTTCCCAAATTTTTAAAGAATTATTAGCTAATAAAATAGATATCCAAACTATGAACTCAATAGGTAAGTGGTCCGAGCCCAAAATTTTCCGCTAGCTTAACTATAGATTTTTTTTTTCCCTTTTCATTTTTTCCCCTTACTTAATTAGAGAGAATAAACAACGAATCGCACTTAACATTTTGGCCTAAGAATCATTAAGGTCGAAGGATAACAAATTATTTTAACGAAAAAACTTGAATATTAGCTCAATTAGACCCATAAATAAGGCAAAACATTTGTGAAGCCCATGGGCCACTACGTTTGCTAACTAATTTTTTTGGGCTTTCTGTTAGGACAAAGCTCATGTTCTTTCCCCTACTCCCTCCCCCCCTCTTTGGGAATAAAAAATAGTAATTGCGTCAATGATTTTTTTTTCCTTTTTTAAGTGGATAAATCACAAATTCAATATATCAAACTGGTGAGCATTGACAATTATGTTTATCCTCTAATGCTTCTGCTCATTGAGATTACTTTTTGTGATGAATATGTTTTTCGCACGGTCATTTTCTTACCTCTGCGTTAACTACATGACCGGTGACATTTTGAATTCAGGAGTTCTTGATATCATCTCAAAAGACTTCATAACAAATGAAATTCCAAACTTACATAAAACGTCACAAATTGTAATTTTATATTCGATAAGAATTAAACTATTAGGAGTTAAAACACGTGATTGAAAAACTTATAGGAATACGTGTATTTTTGTGGAATAGGAGTCGGCATGAAAAGCAATGGATGCCTACTTTGTAAAGTGGGGAAGACACAGCTCAAAGCTTGTCTTTCCCTTTTCCAACCAATGTGGGGTGCTTTCTCCTAAAGAGCAAGCATAGATGATCACATTTAGGGCACAAAGAGAATAGCATGAACCCTAATCTAAGTTGTGCTCGTCCCCTAAGTTTGATACATTCAGTACCTTTAAAAAAAAATTCGTAGGTGGGTATGATTCCGACATCAAAATCAGAAGTCAATGTCCCTTGATATGAGAGCCTTACTAGTGAAATACTTACGTATAGCAATAATGACAACTAGATTCGAGCAAAATTTTGAAATATATAAAGCTTATAAGTAAGTTCGCTTTAACCCTCACCCTAACAAACACCTAGGGCTGTCTGATGATATGGCCAGACTGACCCCGTCTCCTTTTTTACAATGTGTGGAGAAGTTCAAAAGCAACAATGACATTGTCCTGAATAGATCTCCCTGGGACAAAAGCACTCTGAAAGCATCCGATCAATCCGCCAAGAACTCACTTCCGCCTATTAGCAATGGTTTTCGTGACAATCTTGTAGACCACATTACGTAGACCAATAGGTTTAAAATCTGCCACGGTCTCAGGTGAATCCTTTTTGGGGATGAGAACCACATTGATTTTATTCCAAGACCTGATAGACGAGCCCCCATTTAGAATCTTCAAACATGCAGCCGAAATATCTAGGCAAATAACAGATCACTGGGACTGAAAAAAGGATGCATGGAAGCCATCTGGGCCGGGTGCCTTAGAAGGGCCCATAGATCAAAGAGCACCCCATACCTCATCACCTGTAAAAGGCTTAGAAATGATCCAGAGGTCATCCAGTGAAACATCACCAAGCTCTCAATCAATATCTCGCTTAAACATCACCAAGCTCTCAATCATCAACTACCTATGTTATCCCCCCATCACCATGTTAGGTTATAGATATCCAAAAAAAAAACATTGTGTGGCTCCCATAGATTGCTACAATGTGGGGCAAAGAGAGGTTGTACCTTTGGTGGCATATATCTTTGAATCTTCTAATCATTGGTTGCAAATGGACAAGATTCCATCATAAGTTAATACTTTGAATAGTATGGTAATCGATACATCTCCTTCAAATTTCTTGCTTGTTGGAAATTCTTTCTAAAATTTAAAGGCAATATCTTGTAAGGAAAGAGGACACCATAGCGCCATTAATAGGAAACCATGTTGTTTGACATGTGAAAGTGGTGATTTTTTAGTGCATTTTGAGCTTAATTTGGTGGTGATTTTCTCTTGGCCTTTTCTCTCTTTCGGACCATGTACTATTTTTTCACGCAAAGATGAGAAAGTAGACAACTGACATGGGTGGGAAATTGCTTGAGAGAAGATAAAAATCCAAAAAAATCTAGATTGGATTGACAAAGAATTTAACTCGTATGAACAGATAGAAATCTGAGGCGAGGGTTTATTTGCAAACAACACTTTGGAGTGTTTATTAAAAAATGGATAGGGTCAGGGGTTGGGAGAAGAGGGAGAGGGGGGCAGGGTTTATTTGCAAATTACCTAATGTGAGGGTGTATTTTGCAAAAAAAAGTTATTAACGAGGATTTTTTTTCATTTTCATGAGTGCATTTTCCATCACTTTCGGTATTATGTTAGGAAAGTTTTTGAAGTTCAGCGGGAAAAACAAATTATTGAGGGTTTCGTTGGAGACACCTCAAGTATTGGTTTTATTATTATTACTAATTAACTAGTGGTGAACACTGTGCAAAGCACGTCATATCATTTTCCCCCCGCTACAGTAATCCTGATTTTTAAATGCTGTAGTAATATTTTTTAGATTTTTTAAATTGCTATAGTTCCCGTCTTTGCTACAGTTTTCAAATGCTACAGTATTCCCGTGTGCTACAATAACATTTTTTTAAAAAAAATTGCTACAGTGTTCAGTTTCATGTTTGCTGCACTAATAATGCTACAATGTATGTTACTGTAGTATGAATAGTGAATCTTGGGTTCTCCCATTTGTATAGAGGAGTAGATTAATTACCCAAGAATTGAACTCTTGTTTAACTACCAATTGACCAAAAACTTTGCACACACATGGCTAAGGTCACTCTCAACCTATAGCACATTTTAATTTGATCCAAGCCTAACTCAATCCAGATGCACTCCTAACTAGATTAACATTGGCCATGAGAATAATCTCCATGTAAAGAACTAAGGGAGCAAGGTCACAAACGTACGTACGTGTCTCGTAGTTTTATGTCACACCTTCACCAAATTGTTGGCGCCAATAATTATGCTGCTCCCTAAACAGTTCGTGGCCATGAATAGTTGCTTCAATGCTTGTAGAAAGCATTGGTAGGATTAATACTTCTCTTGGGTAGTTTGTTGAGATTTGAGATCTCACATGAGGAAAGAGGCTTTCATTTTTTTTCACAATCTAAGGCTTTCATTTAACCCTTAGATGTTTTCTCCATGAGTTTTCTTTAAACCATTAAGTTCAATACGTTCTAGTATAAATGAAAAATTAGTGTTTTTTTAATGGTTCGGTTTTTTTGAAGGGAAAAATGAGAGAAAGCTGTCAAAGTGTCAGAACTTTGGCAGCTTTCTTCCAAAATCCCCTCTTTAAGAGACGATTTTGGGAGAAAGCGGCCAAAGTTCTGACACTTTGACAGCTTCCCCCCCTTCGAAAAAACGGAACCAAACGCGTCCTAGTGAGATAAAACTTAGGAGTGTTTCCCCTGATTACGTAACAGGCCGCGATATCGTATCCCCGCGCATCATATCTCGTTGACCTTGAAAGGCTCGGGGTCAGAGACTGGCGTCCGTGTTGACCACCGCCACGTGCTGACCAGCTTGTTCCTGCGAACGCTCACGTGTCCGAGGATCCGTGTCGCCTCCGGGTCTCGCCAGTGGTCCCCCGGCGGCAAACGGATCTATACGACACGTGTCCGTGCAGCAACCATCCAAGAGCCGGTTGGATGCGTTTTTTCGGCCGCGCGCGCGTGCCAGTTCATCACACGTGCAATGCGAAAAAAAAAACCCCGGAAAATCCCCGTCCAAAATTTTTTTCTTCGCAAACTTCGATTTTTTGCGACAATTCAATATCTGAACATGTCGTCAATTAATGGGGTTATTTAATGCTTCAGGAACGTGTAATATAATATATTTTGAAGTCCAATATGGTGTTTTGTGCGCAAAAGCCTCCAGGAGCGATCAGCCGAGGGATTTTCAAATTTACCTTTTTTTTCTTTTTTCACTTTAATATGGTGTTGGTGAGAATTTCTAATATCCTCGTTTTTCCTTTTGTAGTGTGTTATCCTTTCAGTCAGCAGTAGCTTTTCTTGTATATTTTCAGTGTCACTCTTTAGACATGTACGGTTCCTGCTTTTTAGGATGGACGGAACCCGTGCAGAATTGACGACAAGGTCCGTTGCTTACCAACCAACTCTACTCTTAGTTCCTATGATCTTTGGTTCTTTTTGTTAATTTTGTATCTATTAATCTTTTGGCGGCGCGCAATCATAAATATATATAATATATATATAATATATATATATATATATATATATATATATTATATATATATATATATATATATATATATAATATATATATATATATATCTCAATATGAGGAATATGGGTATACTTGAATATGGGTATACTTGGGCGCAAGGATCCTTGGTAGTGATGTGGACACATCTTGTCCATACATCACACCTTGAAGTTGTGAGGCTGCCATCTTCAAGGTGTGATGTATGGACAAGATGTGTCCACATCACTACCAAGGATCCTTGTACCGAAGTATACCATTTTTCTCATATATATATATATATATATATATATATATTATATATATATATATAAGAACCATGGAACCTCTCGCTGTTTTTTTCTTCAAAAAAATTAGAAATTGTTCATGTGTTGCCGCTTTTAGAAAAATAGAGAATATTTTTTTCGAAAGTGGGACCATCGTCAAATTATTAGTTTGATTTAGGATGAGGTGATCAGGTGCTTGGGCAATGGCTTACGTTAGGAGAGGGGAGGTTAATGAGGTTTGAAGAAACATTAGCACTAAAAGCACTTTCACTAATTATTAAATTATTGGGGCATGTCAAAAGATGTTTCCTCCTATTTTGACTATAGTGTTGTTCAAAATTATTTAATTTGGCTAGCTATAGTTTTCGACTGGCTAACACTAAAAGCGAGTGGATGAACAGACCCAAGATTTTGACCACCAAAATTTATTCTGATCTTCACGATTATATATAGACTCATATCTTAATGATAGATATTTTTTTTTACCGCTCTTAACTCCAAAAAAATATACTGTGGGCGTTATTGTGCCATAAACTATATCAACTTTAAATAATTACGTCAAAATTCCATAATGAAAATACAGTACACTACTTTCGCTTGTTTTTTTAGAAAGAAATTTAAATTAATTTCAAGTTTAATCAACTCATAAGAACTTTAAATTAATTAATCAAGATTAAGGAGATGGGCTCAAAGACTTAACCCAAGTCTTCCACAATCTTATTATATGAACTACTAAGTAATCTATTGGAAAAGATTTTTGAACTTGATTCACGCGGTACACAACTTTAGGAGAATACACTGAACTTGATAAGTTGATATGGCATACACTCAAAAACATTGATTAATTATTGCAAGACAAGCCATCACGTGCGCATAATATTTCCAGCTTTTTATTGTTAATTAATTATTAGCTTTTTAGTAATTGGGATACTATTGTTAAGCCATTAATTAACAATGTTATCTATTTCGTGTTGCTCCTTAAACCAGTGACAACATGGTCCAGATTGGGTTCATAATGTATGACCGGTTACAAAAGAACACGGCAGCCGAGGACCACTACGGCCAAATACTTGAATTATTGAATATGAATAGGAAATAGTTTATAAAATTGATTTGTAGATTTTGTGATAAATGATGGTAAATTTTCTTTAACATATGAACAAATAATTGCATATATTAATGTTGTCAAAATTTTTTTGCAACTTTTGTTATGTGCTAATCTAATCTCTTATTTAAGTAGAGCATATATAGTATATAAAAAAATATTAAAATAATTGTGGATATGCAGGCTAAGACACTTGAAAATTTTCCTTTCTAAGTTAGCAAAAGGAAATATCTATGGATGATTCAGTACCAATAATCGATAGAATGCAAATATATATAGCTATTATGTATGTGAAAAATTCCCCAATGATCCAAAATATGGGACCAATATGGAGGACATGTGAGGTGTCGCCCTCTTATTGCATAATGAGCTGGTCATTATTAATGATGACCAGCTCATTATGTAATAAAAAGAGGTCACGTCACCTGTCTCTCATATTAGTCTCATATTTTGGAGCTTGTAGCAAAGCCCATATCAATATTTAGATATTATAAAAAAAATGCGCGCGTTGATAAAAAAAGAATGAAATTATATTGGTTTAAGGTCAATAGATGTGAGGCCAACTATGAACGTGCCTAATATCTAACCTCACTTTTTTAGATATGATGAATGCAGACTCTGATTTGAATTTTTTTTTTCCCTTCAAAAATAGTTCTTTTAGCACATAACGTAGTTTTTCAGATTCCGTTTTGATGCATATATGCATATTTCACTTGCTAAATTTAGAATAAATCGTTCAAATAAAATAATCAGTGGCATACAATTAATAAGTGGAAAGTACATTAATTAATCAGGCCAAACTTTAATCATTTTGCTTATGTTATGCTCTTAAAAATATACACAACTCAAAATATTGAACACACATAATAATTCACAAGTACTTTATTGGAAATCCAAGCACCCAATTTTACAGGAAAGTATTAATCTTACACTTCAACTTTAAAAAAAATGTGATAATAAACACTCAAACTTACATCCTAAAAAAAGAAAAAAAAAAGAAAAAAAAGGGCTAAGAAAAGAAAGAGAATGGAAATGTTAAAACTCCCCATACCTCTCCTTCCTACTTCCTCCACTAATTAAACAAAATAAAACCTTTCCCTTTTTCACTCAATTTTTTTTTTCTTCCCTTTTCTACATTTTCTAAATTCCCACCCATTTTTTTTTTTTATAATTGCTGTTGCTGAATCAACCAGTCATCCTCCATGCTCCACAAATTTTCACAAAAGTCGCCGTTCGACCAGCAGTCGAAGTCCGGTAACCTCCCGGTAGGGTTACCGCAAGAGCTCGTCGTGTCCACCTCGGTCCAGTTACTCCAATACTCGCTATTGTCGAACTGGCCGCAGCTGAACGCCGCCGCCGCCTTTATCCTCACCGGCGGTGACCGTACTCGGAGGGGACAGCTGCGCCTCGCCGGCCCGAGGCCGCGGTCCGGTCACCGCCCACGCAGGCGCGAGGTTCTGGTACTCCGCCGCGCGCCGCCCGAGCCGTTCGCCGCCCGAATTCTTTCGATGCAGCCGCGGCATCCAGAGATACCTCATTACGTCCTTGAACTGCTTGCTGTTGACGTCGCACTTCAGCTGCTTCGCGTGTTTTTGCACTCTAGTCCTCCAGTAGTTCTTTATTTCGTTATCGGTCCTCCCCGGCAGATGTTGCGCGATCTTCGACCATCTGCGAACGAAAGACTTGTATCAGGGGCTGAAAAGTAAAGCGAGGAGGCCCACAATTTTCGTGAGGGGAAATTACCGGTTGCCCCATCGGGAGTGTAGCTCCAGGATAAGGAGCTGTTCTTCGGGGGTAATGTTACCGCGCCGAACGTCCGGCCTTAGGTAGTTGAGCCATCTCAGCCTGCAGCTCTTGCCCGTTCTCTTCAACCCTGTAATTAATTAGCACGTAATTAGCGAAAAACCACACGACTCAAAATGGTAATCAGCACATGATTAACTACGGGCCGTGCCGTTGCATGTTTATCTATAGAGTTTTTCTACAGAGTGCCCATGGGCACTCTATAAGAGAGGAGAGAGATAGAGAGAAGTGAATTGCGCATGAACACTCTATAGAAAAACCCTTATCTATAAGCACGTACCTGCACAACGAGCGAGGGAGTTCCACCGCCCTTCGCCGTGGGTAATTATGTAGTTCTGCAGGACGAGGTCCTCTTCGACCGTCCACGGACGCCCGCCGTAGGTCTGCGTCTTCTTCGGCTGGTGCTAATGCGCGGTGGCGCGCCTCCGACGAACTCCATGGATATAGTTTAATTTCGTACGAAGGAAACGATATATGGAGCACTTAGAGAGAGAAAGCTAGAGAGAGAGAGAGAGGGGGATTGGATGGGTTTGGAGTTATGCGATGAAAAGGGGGTTAGGAGAAGAGTGGGGGGGTTTTTATAGAAGGTGTGGGAAAAGAGACATGTGATGGATAGAAACAAAGCCGCAAATGGGATTAATTGTTAAATTAATTAAATCCTTAAGATAAAGAAAAAAGTGGGGGGGAGGGGGGGTTCTAATTAATATATATTATTAATTAAGCTGGCTATTTTAGCTGAGGACAGCGTGGGAAGGGCTTTGAAGTTTGACTTTTCCACTCGAAAGTGTTACTTCTCTCTTTTGGTCTTTCTGCTGTGTTTTCTTTGGTTTCTATTCTATGTGGTTTTGTCACTCACTTGGACTTCTCTTGCTCTGTCAACTTGGACTTGTTTTAATTATTTATTATACTTGGTTTTATTTTATTTTTTTTGATTCGTTAAATCGGAGCTAATAAGCCGAGTCTTTGAGGATATGCCAGAGCTAGGGATGGTAGGCTTAATTCCATTGAGGAGGTTGACTCAAAATGCCCGACTGATCGACATGCGCATAAAAATGTCAATGGCTTGTTATGAGATTGGTGAAATTTTATTAATTAGTCTTCTCATCCATCTTTGGAGCTAATAAGGCTGTTTGATGCATTTACTATGTCAAGAAAATATAAATTGGATAAAATAAACTCTCACTTATTAATAAGGGTGGTAAATAATACTTTCATTCGTTGCGATTCGGTAGGCAATTTGAACAAGCGGCAGCGCGAGACTGGAAGCACCGTCGACTTGTCACCATCCAAGAAGGTAACATCACCATTACTCCCCTATCCACCGCCTCTCCGCCTCCAGCACCACCAAAAACCACCTTCACATTCCCCTACCATACAACAAACCATTCTCCGCCCTCTTCCATGTTACTATGTCCTCTAAATTAATCAACCCCTTCTCTCTTCTTCTCATATTTTGCGGACCATGCTCCAAGGGCCATACATTCATTCCATCGAAACCCTCCATCCCTCTCAGTCAAAAGGGCATTATCCCGCTTCCTGAAGAAGGTTGGATCAAAGTGGTAAAAAAGAGGAAGTAGCGTAGATCCAACCTCTTCTCGGTTCTCCTCCTTCAATCGAACCTAAAAGGTGCTTTCTTTGTGGAGATAGATCACATATGGCGAGATTCTGCAAACTCAGTGACTTTAGGTGCTTTGCATGTAACAGTATTGGCACAACTTTGTTTGTTGCCCTAGTAAAAAGAATCCACTCCTCCCATCCATCAACCCACCATCCTTAATTTGAACCGCCTCCCTTGTTCATCCAGACTCGGTGATTGAAAATATGGGGACCATTTTGTGCTATGGATTCTTCACCCTTCAAGTGGGAAACCCCACTCTTGAGGAGTTGATTGCTAACCTGAAATTTCACCTTAAAGTGGACGGATGGATTTACGAAATCAGACCGACCTCCCCCACTTCGTACTTCATCCGATTTCTAAATGAGAAACTCTTGATCTTGCATTCTCTAGGGAGTTTTTTGACGTGAGTACCTTTGGAGGTATCTTTGTTCCATGGTCTAAGATGTTAGGGCTCAATCCACTTCCCAAGTTCATCTATGGCTTGGTTGAGATCTCCAACCTCCAAATGCATCTATGGGATACAGAATCCCTGACACAACTTCTATGGGACATTGGCGACGTCATCACAACAACAGATGATGTAATTATCAAAAAGAGAGCAAGAGAATTCCAGGTTATGCTCATCATTCATGATATCTCAGAGATTCCTCGCTCTTTCATATTCCACTATGCTTCTCCTGATTTTGAACTCTTATTAAAAGCAAAGTCTAGCTCAAAGTGGTAGGTAAACCACTCTCAGAGAGTAAAGGAAAATGCCTGGAATAATTCAAGAATTTTGTTCATAAAGAAGGTTCCCCTTATATATATCTCATCAGATGGAGGGATCATGGATAATGCTGATCTCAAGAAGTCCCTGCAGCGTCCCCCGCTAGTGAGGTCCAAGGGTGTCGGAGGCTCTGCCTTACTTCCTGACACCAAGGGCAAAAAGGTAATCTCATAAGTAGCGAGAATGAAGGAAGTTTTCAAAGGCCCCCTCCATGAACCAACTCCTATCTCAGCCACTCATATAGCGGCTCCAAAAGATCTCATAGAGGTTGTATTCAAGGGGGTCCCTATCCGTAGTATTAATGACTCATGGGCACATCTCTCAGAATCTTTTCCTTCTCTACTAGAGGCCCCAACATCTACTCGCAACCCCAATCATCAGACACATACAATCCCCCAGACCATCAGTAGCTCATCTGACTCCATAGATATGATATCCTCATCTGAACCACCCCATGCTTCAAAAAACTAAAGAAGCAATCAAAGAGGAAGCCTACTTGCAAAATGATGGCTCATCTCTGTTTTCGTCAAAAGTTGGTTTTGTTGTCGAATTCATTATATCTTCGGTCGATTATAATAAATTCAAAGAAAACAGCCTTTTTATAAGACTCTTTTACACAACAAAAAGAAAATTACAACTCTTGAGAAAATAAACGCAGGATCGTTGCTTGGATCGCTGCTTGTGTGGGATCTTTGCCTGTGCCGGGAGCGCTTTGACTCGTGGACCACCAAGTCACAGATTCTGATTGAACCGTGAAAGGTTTATGATTCTGACTTCATTTATCGAAGTGAGAAATTGAAACGATATCTTATCGATGTAAGATAGTCGTTCTTATTGAAATCAAGTCAAAGCTCAATTTCAAGGATTGGCCGTAAGATCAACACCTCTGCTCTCTCTCTGCTCTGGATTGCTCTGGATTGCTCAAAATGATCAGCCCCTTTGGAAAAATGGCCTTAGGAGGGTATTTATAACCTCCAAGAACAGTTGGCAGAAAACATGTTCGCGAGACAGCTTTTGCTGTCTCGACGGGCGAGACAGTGTTTGCTGTCTCGACGTTTCCCACGTTCTTGAACAGTTAGTGGCCACGTGTAGGGCAGTTGCAAAGGTAGTTTTGACCATCTGAAAGCTGTCTCACGTGCGAGACAGTAAATTCTGTCTCGCACGGCGAGACAGCAAAGACTGTCTCGCGTGGGCGAGACAGTAAAAGTCTGTCTCGCCCGCGAGACAGTAAAGACTGTCTCGCGCGGCGAGACAGTCAAGTCTGTCTCGCACGGCGAGACAGTCAAGACTTGTGTTTTTTCTGCCTTTTTGGATGATTTCCTCTTGAGCTGTATTTGGATATCTTTCAGCATTTTTTGACGCCTACAGATACCCCCTCCAAAGTATTCCAGACTCAATCTTTTATAGAGGAGTTCTGGGATGCTTTGGATAAGATAGATCTTACTTACGATCCTTTCAATGCTTGGTTGAGTAGATCGTGTAGAGGAACCCGTAGGTGGCTTCAACTTTTGATCTCTTTGTCTCTCAATCTATTCAGTGCTTTGTAGAATAGTTAAGATTCTTCCCGGCATCGCGTTTATCGCTTGTCCATTGTAGAGATCTTGAATTAAAGCTGGAACTTGTACTTGTGAAATCAGCTCTTGTCGTCAAGTTGACACTGCATATACCCGTTTAGGGGTAGTCAGGTTATTCTCAAGAATATTTTAACTGATATTCTCCAGAAACTTCCTGTTGAGGATAGGGAAACAGTTTAGACTCTTATACCTATTTGGAGTATTCAGGTTATTCTTAAGAATATTCTGAGTAATATTCTCCAGAAACTTCCTGTTGAGTGTAGGAAAACAGTTTAGACTCGTGTACCTATTGGAGTATTCAGGTCTCTTTTTTTTGTTGGTAGAGATGAACCCAGAATCGGAGAGGAAGAATTTTATATTCTATCGCCTGGTCTCTTGTTTTTTGGTAGAGATAAACCCGATGATGGAGAGGAAGAATTTTATATTCTATCTCCTGGTCTCTTGTTTGTTGGTAGAGATAAACCCGGAATCGGAGAGGAAGAATTTTATATTCTATCTCCTGGTCTCTTGTTTGTTGGTAGAGATAAACCCGATGATGGAGAGGAAGAATTTTATATTCTATCTCCTGATCTCTTGTTTGTTGGTAGAGATAAACCCGATGATGGAGAGGAAGAATTTTATATTCTATCTCCTGATACAAAGGAAATTTGAAGTGGGATTTCTATTCAGAGAATCTGAATAAGGTTTGATCAATTGAGATTGGAAGCAATCTTAACTTTTATAGTTTTGATTGCACAAATCGAAGCTGGACCTCTCGTTCATGGAAGGAATCGAAAGGGGATTTTGGTTTTGGTCCTAACTGTAGTAAGGTTTGACCAAGTGGGAGTTCTGAGATGATCCTAACTGTTTAAAGGTTTGATCATTCAATTTGTGGACCTCTCGTTCATGGAACGAATCGAGAGGGGATTTTGGCTTTGGTCCTAACTGTTTAAAGGTTTGACCAAATGGGAATTTGAGACGATCCTAACTGTTTAAAGGTTTGATCGTTCAATTTGTGGACCTCTCGTTCATGGAACGAATCGAGAGGGGATTTTGGCTTTGGTCCTAACTGTTTAAAGGTTTGACCAAGATGGGAATTTGAGACGATCCTAACTGTTTAAAGGTTTGATCGTTCAATTTGTGGACCTCTCGTTCATGGAACGAATCGAGAGGGGATTTTGGCTTTGGTCCTAACTGTTTAAAGGTTTGACCAAGATGGGAATTTGAGACGATCCTAACTGTTTAAAGGTTTGATCGTTCAATTTGTGGACCTCTCGTTCATGGAACGAATCGAGAGGGGATTTTGGCTTTGGTCCTAACTGTTTAAAGGTTTGACCAAGATGGGAATTTGAGACGATCCTAACTGTTTAAAGGTTTGATCGTTCAATTTGTGGACCTCTCGTTCATGGAACGAATCGAGAGGGGATTTTGGCTTTGGTCCTAACTGTTTAAAGGTTTGACCAAGATGGGAATTTGAGACGATCCTAACTGTTTAAAGGTTTGATCGTTCAATTTGTGGACCTCTCGTTCATGGAACGAATCGAGAGGGGATTTTGGCTTTGGTCCTAACTGTTTAAAGGTTTGACCAAGATGGGAATTTGAGACGATCCTAACTGTTTAAAGGTTTGATCGTTCAATTTGTGGACCTCTCGTTCATGGAACGGTTTCGAGGCGCGTAATTTTTGAAAGCCCGAAGAAGGTAATTCACTCTCAGAAGGAAACGTTATCGTCTTATGATGATTACGTTATACCTGAGAAATCGTACCAACACACGATAGGTTGCTCTGACTTTCAAACGGACGAGCTGTACTATCGTGCTGGGGGTACGAGCAAAGCAGGAAAGAGAAGTCCTCGAAGGCTAGAAACTCAGTGCCCTTGTTCAAAGCTCATTCGGACGGTACTGTCTGAGTGCAACTACATCAAGGTAGTCCCCAAGAGAATTTCAGTGTCCGAAAGGCTTAGTACCGAAACGCCAAAACTAAGGCATAGGCGTTTCTGGCAAAGAAGAACGGCGGTTGAAGATGGAGAATTTCCGAGGGTCACCACCAACATGACCAGCAGAGGGACATCGGCACGAGATAATCTCGAGTCTAGGGTTCGGACAAGATTGCCTTCGGAAGATGAAGAATCGGATTCCTGCTCTGCTGTCGCATCAGACAATATGGTGTCCAGCGAAGGACAACCCCGTGAGTCATTCATGATAAGCGCAGAACAAGTGGCCAAGATGCTCGAAGAAGCCATGGCTAAACAACAGGAGAGCTTGGCCAAGATGCTTGAAGACGCTTTGGCTAAGCAGAAAGAAAGTTTCAAATTCGAGATGGAGATGGCCATGCAGACTATGAGAGAGATGCATGAGCAACAAATCCAGGCATTGAGGAACCAACAAGGTGAACCAAGTCGTCGTAACCAGAACAATCTGGAAGATGAGGACACAGGTGCAAATGAAACTCATAACGCCAATAACCCTCCTATCAATGCAGGGGGTGGTAACGAGGATGCCAATGAAGATACAAATGAAAACTTGAAGATCAAAAACCTCGAGAGCAATATCAATACGTGGATTTCTGCTCAAGAGGTGAAGAAGACGGGCATTCCTTATCCATACCCACGAGAATTGGAATCAATCCCCTATCCGGCGAAGTTCAGTCTGATTAACTTCACGCCGTTCGATGGGAAGGGTTCCCCCACTCAGCATTTGATTTATTTCAAATCGCACCTGGGTATTATCTCCGGCAATGAGCCTCTGATGGTGCGGTCATTCGTTGGCACTCTTCGCGGAGCCGCCTTCGATTGGTACCGCCGCCTCAAGCCAGGAAGCGTAAATAGCTGGGACGACATGGAGACAAAATTCCTCGCTAACTTCTTCGATGATGACACCGAGATATCCATCGGAACGTTGCTCGACGAGAAACAAAAGGACGGGGAGTTAGTCGACACCTTCGTCAAAAGGTTCCGGAACAAAGCGATGAATTGCCGGGACCCGATCACCGAGGAATTCATCCTCCAGACCTACCACAACAACCTCGCGTTGGACGTGCTGGAAGCAATGAAGAAGGTAATTCGCTCTCAGAAGGAAACGTTATCGTCTGATGATGATTACGTTATACCTGAGAAATTGTGCCAACACACGATAGGTTGCTCTGACTTTCAAACGGACGAGCTGTACTATCATGCTGGGGGTACGAGCAAAGCCAGAAAGAGGAGTCCTCGAAGGCTAGAAACTCAGTGCCCTTGTTCAAAGCTCATTCGGGCGGTACTGTCTCAATGCAACTGCATCAAGGTAGTCCCCGAGAGAATTTCAGTGTTCGAAAGGCTCGGCACCGAAACGCCAAAACCAAGGTATAGGCGTTTCCGGCAAAGAAGAACGGTGGTTAAAGACGGAGAATTTCCGAGGGTCACCGCCAACATGACCAGCAAAGAGACATCGACACAGATTGATCTCAAATCGTTTCTGGAAGCGTCCCGGCGTGTAACCCGTCTGCAGTCCGGAGCCATCGCACGAGGAACTTATGGTAGGGTTCGGACAAGATTGCCTTCGGAAGATGAAGAATCGGATTCCTGCTCTGCTGTCGCATCGGACAATACAGTGTCCAGCGAAGGACAACCCCGCGAGTCATTTATGATAAGCGCGGAAGAAATGGCCAAGATGCTTGAAGACGCTTTGGCTAAACAGAAAGAAAGTTTCAAGTTTGAGATGCAGATGGCCATGCAGACTATGAGAGAGATGCATGAGCAACAAATTCAGGCACTGACGAACCAGCGAGGTGAACCAAGCCGCCGTAACCAGGTTGTTCAGGAAGAGGAGCACACGGATAGGGATGAAGCTCACAATGCCAATAACCCTCCTGTCAATACAGGGGGTGGTAACGAGGATGCCAACGAAGATACAAGTGAAGACTTGAAGATCAAAGATCTCGAGAGCAAAATCAACACATTGATCTCCGCTCAAGAGACGAAGAAAACAGGCATTCCCTGTCCATACCCAAGAGAGTGGGAATCGATCCCCTATCCGGCGAAGTTCAGTCTGATTAACTTCACGCCGTTCGATGGGAAGGGTTCCCCCACTCAGCATTTGATTTATTTCAAATCGCACCTGGGTATTATTTCTGGCAATGAGCCTCTGATGGTGCGGTCATTCGTTGGCACTCTTCGCGGAGCGGCCTTCGATTGGTATCGTCGCCTCAAGCCGGGGAGTATCAGCAGTTGGGATGACATGGAGGATATGTTTCTAACAAACTTCTTCGACGACGATACCGAGATTTCAATTGGCACACTATTTGACGAGAAGCAGAAAAATGGTGAAACAGTTGAAAACTTCGTAAAGAGATTCTGAAACAAAGCAATGAATTGCAGGGATCCGGTCAGTGAAGACTTTATCCTCGAGACTTGTCACAATAATCTTTCATTGGACATCCTCGAAGTGATGGGAACAGCACCGTCTGACACTTGGAAAGACTTGAAGGTGCGCGGTGAACAAGCCGAACGCTTCCTCCGAAGGAAGAAGGCCGAGAGGAACCGACCGATGGTTAATCCGCTCAACTCAAACTTCGCCTCTCGTGGTAAGGGCAAGGCACCTGCAGCTGCTGATGGTGCTAATCAAACGTCACAACAGCAATCCAGGGCAAAACACCTGCAGCTACTGGTGGTGCTAATCAAGCGTCACAACAGCAATCCCGAAGGCAGCAAAAGACTTCGGGTCCGAGACTCCAAAGAGAGTATTCCTTCAAGGACGAAGACGTTCCAGCCATCTTCGAATCCCTCCTTGAAGGTAACAAGATCAAGCTACCACCTATCACAAATCAGGAGGAAGCTGACAACACTACGGACCCAAAGTACTGTGCATACCACAGGAGGGTCGTTCATCCCACCAAGGATTTCTTTGCTCTCAAGAATAGCATTCAGACCTTGGTTGAAGCCGGCGTCATATCGTTCAGATAAGCCAATTGAGAATGGCAAAACTCCGACCGGTATAAGAGTATAAACTGCTTCCTAAAACTCCAAAGAGTATACGAGTATAAACTGTTTCTCAATCCTCCGACCGGTAACCTGGTCATGTAACTGATTATAATGTCGAACCCAGTTTTGCAAGGAAAGCTGGGGGTGGATAATGGGAAGTTCCCGGAAGGATATTACGTGTAGTATTCTTAGGGATAACCTAGTCACTGTAGAAGTGATGAATAAGAAATTCACGTTCAAACTCTGAATGTCGGAATGTTTTCTCTTATTATTGTCAAATTCTCTAACTCTTATGAGTTATTTTTGAGACGAGATTCAAATCCCGTCACTTCTGATCGCTCTCGCAACTGAGATGACGACAGAAGAACAGCATCAAAAACGTCTCGAAGAACTCGAGAGGTTGGATGAAAAGCGCTTGGGAGCTCAACGACAAATTGAGTTTTATCAAGCCCGAATATCCAGGGCTTTTAACAAAAGAGTCCGACAGAGAAGCTTCAAGGAAGGAGATCTGGTCCTCGCTGCTCGCCGACCGATAATCCTCAATTCCAAGAAGAAAGGTAAATTCGAACCCAAATGGGAAGGCCCGTTTGTGATAGACATAGTCTACTCAAACGGCGCATATCGCCTAATTACTCCAGAGGGCGCCAGGCAATTAATGCCAATAAATGGGAAGTTTCTGAAAAATTACTATCCTTAGTACCTTCAGGATAACTCATTTATCGGGAAGTTCCTTGAAGAATATTACACTTAATATTCTAGAGGATAACCCAAAATCATTTTCACCACCAAAATCCCTCACTGATCAATTTCAATTGACAATGAGTCCACCAAAAATGTTTTTCTGGCCCTCTTGATTCTTTCCATGAACAAGAGGTCTTGTTTCGGAGTCTCCTTTCGATAAACGAAAGAACTCCCTTCTTCTTCTCTTTGGGTAAGCCCTCTCATGGCTATAACCGAAGTTGAAGTTTCACTTCGATAAACGAAGAACTCTTTTTTCAGTTTAGATAACCATCCTATAAAAGGCAAGTTTATCTAAATTTTCCAGATTCTCGGAGTGGACACCCCACTTCTAGTTTCTTCTTCGCTGGAAATAGAATATAAAATTCTTCCTTTCCAGAATCAGGGAATAGAATATAAAATTCTTCCTTCCTTGTTTTCGGGTTCGCCTTCACCCTAAAAGAAGACCGGGAAATAGAATATAAAATTCTTCCTTTCCCGCACCAACCTTTTCTAAGAATCTATCAATCTAGGATTCATCCTAGGAAGTTTATCCCGAATCCTAAGCAGGGATAAGTCTGCGCCTAACACGCGCTGCCGGTTTAGTCTTTTTCCGCACAAAAAGACACCAGAGTCTGATTCTGGGGTATTTTATCCTGAAACCTAAGCAAGGATAAGTCTGCGCTTAACCCGCGCTGCCGGTTAGTTCCTAACCGTTAAAAAGAACACTCGTCCGCATATTCAACATTGCGGCAGGTTGTTATTAATAACACCAAAATCCATGCCTTACACGCATGGGGAATTTCATCCTGAATCCTAAGAAAGGATATGCCGACGCCTAACACGCGTCGCCGGTTTAGTCTTTCGCCGTAGAAAAAGACACCAGAATACCAGTCTGGGGTATTTTATCCCGAAACCTAAGTAGGGATAAAGTCAACACCTAACACGTGTTGCCGGGTAGCCTATTCCCGTAACAATGGCGAAGTCTATGTATTCTTTTCACAGGAGAAAAACGAAGTCTACGTATTCAAGATCGTAGCACTAAAAGGGTTAACTCTTTTAGCTTAACGTCACATGCGGAACGGACTTGAACAATCCGTATGCTAGCCCGACTCAAACGGTAGTCGGTAAAGGCTCATCAAATCCGTTGAAGGCTGGGGGTTAGCCAAAAATCCTAAAGTCAACACCTAACACGTGTCGCCGGGTAGCCTATTCCCGTAACAATGGCGAAGTCTATGTATTCGACATCATAGCACGAAGTCTAAGGGAGTTCATTCCCTTAGCACAACGTTACATGCGGAACGGATTCCGATAATCCGCATGCTAGCCCGACTCAAACGGTAGTCGGTAAAGGCTAATCAAACCCGTTGAAGGCTGGGGGTTAGCCAAAAATCCTAAAGTCAACACCTAACACGTGTCGCCGGGTAGCCTATTCCCGTAACAATGGCGAAGTCTATGTATTCGACATCATAGCACGAAGTCTAAGGGAGTTCATTCCCTTAGCACAACGTTACATGCGGAACGGATTCCGACAATCCGCATGCTAGCCCGACTCAAACGGTAGTCGGTAAAGGCTAATCAAACATACGAGTATAAACTGCTTCTTAATACTCCAATAAGGGATACGAGTATAAACTATTCCCTATTTTTGGTTGAGAAGTTCCTGGAGAATATTTTTCATAAATATTCTTAAGGATAACTCAACAACACTACGCCGGATAACGCGCAACCCTAGGTCAACGCCAGTCAACGCGTTGCAATCAAACAGTCAACGTACGACGTTTGAAACCCTAGGGTTAACGCCGGACAACGCGTAACCCTAGGTCAACGCCATTCAACGCGTTGCGATCAAAAAGTCAACGTACGGTGTTCAAAACCCTAAGGTCAACGCCGGACAACGCGCAACCCTAGGTCAACGCCAGTCAACGCGTTGCAATCAAACAGTCAACGTACGGTGTTCAAAACCCTAAGGTCAACGCCGGACAACGCGCAACCCTAGGTCAACGCCAGTCAACGCGTTGCAATCAAACAGCCAATGTACGACGTTCGAAACCCTAGGGTTAACGCCGGACAACGCGTAACCCTAGGTCAACGCCATTCAACGCGTTGCGATCAAAAAGTCAACGTACGACGTTCAAAACCCTAAGGTCAATGCCGGACAACGTGTAACCCTAGGTCAACGCCGATCAATGCGTTGCAACGAAGAAATCAATACTCCGAAAAGTATACGAGTATAAACTGCTTCTTAAAACTCCAATGGGTATACGAGTTTAAACTGTGGTATATGAGTATAAAACTATTCCCTATTTTTGGTTGAGAAGTTCCTGGAGAATATTTTTCATAAATATTCTTAAGGATAACTCAACAACACTACGCCGGACAACGCGTCGCAAATAAAGACTCAACGCCAACATTCGAAGGTCAGTTCTGTGTTCAACCAACAAGCACGAGCTAAAAATCAGAAAATCAGGAATTGACTTCAAGTTCAAATTTCTGACAATGGTCAGACAATAAATGCAGCACCGGAACCCTTACAGACGTTCGACAAAGCACCGAATAGCCTGAAGGATTGAAGGAATCAAGAATAGAAGCCACTCCAAACATCCCGAAGAATGGGACAATCATTTCCAAAGTATTCCAGACTCTTCTATAAAAGAACGAGGCTAAAATACTTTGGAGGGGGTATCTGTAGGCGTATAAAACTGCGTATAGGTCCCTTAACACAGCTCGAAAACACCGATTCGACGAACTGACCATCGGGCGACGTATGCAGACACGATTGTTAGCCCACAACGCCGAAGCCAAGCGATACGCGACGAAGTAGATTAACGAGGCTACGAAGCTAATGAACCGCACGCAAACAACGGAATAAATCCACTCGCGTGCGGAATCAAGCCAAGTGTTCGAAGAGTCAACGAGTCATCAAACCAAAGGCGGACTCGGACGAATCACGATCGAATCAAGATCAGTTTCGGACTCGAACTCAGAAGTGGATTTACTGCCAAATCAGGAATCGGATTTACTGCCAAATCAGGTCAACGATTCAAGTCCGGATAAATCAACCACAGAACCGAATCACGGACTGAACCGAAAA
>NC_033798.1:3475399-3485000 GCF_001876935.1 Asparagus officinalis | reverse complement strand
GAACTTGCAGAGCAAGTTTTGAACTCTGATTGAGTTGATAACTCTGAACGAGTTTTAGAAGAACTTGCAAAGCAAGTTTTGAACTCTGACCGAGTTGATAACTCTGTACGAGTTTGAACTCTTGAAAAAGAGTTGATTTGAACCGAAAGTCGGTTATAAGCCAAGGCCGAATAATTTCAAAGGCTTCAATAAAAGCCATCCAAAATGATTCAAGAGCTCCTTCAAGTCGCTGATCTCCAAAGCTCTCTGTTGCTGCAGAAAGCTCAAAGATGCCCGATCTCCATGATAGGGTAGTGATCCCCTAAAATCTTGGGGAGAAAACGGTTCTGGAACCGTTCAAATCGTGCTTGAACGAGTTAAACGCTGAAAACAGCGTTCTGGGCTCGAACTGTGCGTTTCTGGACCTGAAACGCACAGTTGAGGTTGAAAAACGCACAGCTGGGGCTGAAAACGCACAGCTGGAGCTGAAAAACGCACAGCTGGGCTGAAAACGCACAGTTGAGGCTGAAAACGCACAGCTGAGGCTGAAAACGCACAGCTGGGCCTGTAAACGCACAGTTGGCCTGTTTCAGGCTAAAAACGCACAGTTGTGCTGTTTTAAAGATTAACTCTGCGTTTCTAGATTGAAAACGCAGAGTTGAGCCTGTTTAAAGGCTGAAAACGCACAGTTGTGCTGTTTTAGCGATTAACTCTGCGTTTTGATGTTGAAAACGCAGAGTTGAGCATGTGCGCTTTGACTCTGTAATGCAGAGGCGAACCTTAGGCGGGCTTGGCGGGCTTCAGGCTAAGTCCAATGTTCTGATGAAGTCCAGTCTTGCAGACGGACCTCAGAACATAATTTGCTGCGAAGAACAGGTCATAACTTTCAAACCGTAAGTCGGAATTAGACGAATTATATATGAAAATCGGCTATCTCGACGAGACGGGGCCATCCGAACCAAGCCGGAGGCTTTGGTTCGCTTCCTCCGTTTTGCCAAATTCCTTACGGTTTGAGAGATATCTGCATTTTAATATGAAGAGACCGTCAATTTGTAGTCTCTTTTGCTAGAGCTTTGCACAGATCGTCCTCTTGTAATCTTCGTCTTGGCTCCTTGAAAATATGAGAGTCGTCAGGTTGTAACTCCCGATGTTGATTGTGAATGCTGTTGAATTGGGGCCTTCATTAGTTGTTGTGAAGGTCGTCAGATTGTAACCTTCTACGTGAAAGTCCTCAAATTGTAGCCTTCTGGAAGTCGTCAGATTATAACTTCCATCATCGGTGTTTGATGAGGGATTAACTATCTATTGTGATTTTTAGACAGCCTACAGTATGGTAACCTGATGTTGAGATCCCTTCGTTCAAATTCAAATATCTATGTCTATCCTTTTCATTCATCCCCTTATGCTGTACCCGAGATTTTTATGGTTACCTATCGGACCTTAGGCTCACCCCCATTATTTCTGTATCTATTCGCAGGTCATACAATCAGCAAGGATAAGGGGATTACAGACCCTGAATTTGAAGATTAGCTTTGGAGGAAAATCTTAGTAGGAGTTAATTTATATTCACTTTTGTAGTACTTTTGACTTATCAAACATGTACTAATGTTTGTGGCTATTATCATTATTGTAATATTTTATTGTTCTCTTTAGTTTTCTTCTATTCTGGTATTCTATGAACTCTACTGTTAACCTTGTGATCATGAGAATTACATATACATATTCAATGCTTTATTTCCCCCCTTCAGTGTATGTATACACACATACACACACACACACACACGTAAAGATTAAGCAGGTCAACCCTTCCTATTACAGACAGGTCATGCCCAAAATTTTATGTACCTCCATAAGGGGCGTTACATGTATTCTAATATATTATATATGAAAACTGCCTGTCTCGACGAGACGGAGTCAATCAGCTTGAAAGAATCCCACAATCCCATCAGTAACACCCGTTGTTGACAGGATTTCGGAATAATGACCATTTAATTTATTTTTAGTAATAAAGTTAGAGTCAATTTAGATTAGGAAACAAAATTAATTCTGATTTAATTTGGACTGATATGTTTCCTTAATTATAGAAAGTCTTTTTTAGGGTAAGATTTAGTGCTTTCTATTTCTTTATAATTCTAGTCTTATTAGGAGTCAATTTTTTTTTCTATTTAAGAAGAGCCATGTAATCATAGAATCATTAGATCGCTTTTATCAATAAAGTTCTCTTATATATTAATTCGCGGATTCGAGATTGCTTCTTCATGGATACGAAGATAGTTCTTTGTGGATTCAGAAAACACTCCTGGATGAATTCCGAGATTTCTTACTTTCATGTTACGTTACTTGATAACACAAATCACTCCATAGTTCTAAGAGGATCCTCCCTCACATGAAGGGGATGACTTTCTAAACACCACCACATCTTTTTTTATAGCTTCAAATAATAAGTTCAAGAAGCCAAAACCGCATCATTTCATTTTCCTACACATTAGTCCTCTAAACTTCCACCCTTCACATTCTTCAATATCGACTAGCCTTCCAATCCTTTCAATCTTCCTTAATTAACGCCATGCACTCCTCAGTTACGAAATTTAAGGAGAACCCTACAACTTTACAAGGGTGATAACGAGAGGGGGAGAATTCAGGGGTGAATTAGCAAATATGTAGATTTTTTATAGGGTGAATTTGCAATGAGATATATGTTGGGGGTATATATCGAAAAAGCCCTATTCTTTAACATTTTATAGGGTCCAACTATTTACACTCCCAAACAGTAACTTTGGGGGTGTAAATGGACTAAATTGCCCTTCTCTTTGTGGGTAATTAATTGCTCTGTCTTTGTGGGTAATTAATTGTTCAGTTCCATGGGTCCATCAATGCACAATTAATTGCTATCTTTTTTCGTGTCCGGTTTTTCGAATAAAAGACAGCAATCAATACACAATTAATTGCTGCTTCTCTGTTTTTTTTTCGAATTAAAATGTTGTTTAACGAATGATGTTTTTCGAAGGAGAACATCATCGCGTCAAACGACATTTTAATGATATTTTTTTTTGTTTTATTAACTAATTCCATTTTAATTGTGCGTTTTAATTGTAGGATTTGGAACTATATCGTTAATTGATTTTTTATGAAAACTATTAATGATTTTTATTTGTTAAAAATGTTTGAAGTGTTATTAAAAAAAATTAAATTTTTTTGAGAACATATATAAATGTTGGTTTAATTTTAATATAATTTGAATTTTTAAAATCGTTAATAAAATTTGTTTAAGTGTTTGAAATGTTTGAAGTGTTAGACTATAATGAAGGATAATAATAAAATTTATTAGAAAATCAAAGTATTAATCTACTCAACGAAATACATCAATTATTTTTTCGATCCTAATTAATTGTTCTTTCTTCTTGTTGTTGCTGCTCGACGTTCTCCATCTTCATTGTGGAGACGGTTAAAGTGACCGATCGAGAATGCAAATTGTGCATCTAAACCATCTGTAGATTTATCGTGATGGTCGTTTCAGTAAAATGCTATGGGTGGTACCGGATGATCCCCTGGTTTCATATGCAACTGGAAAAAAATGTACAAATATTGAAGTTATATTCTTATATAAAAAATTAAAGTTAAAATTCAACTTGTTTATATGATCGTCGACTAGTGTAATTTTCTTACCAAAATCCAATGATCATTGCTAAGATGTCCGCACACCACCTTTCGAGTTGGAGGTCCTTGTGTTTCATCTAATATCGCTGGCAGACAAGTATTTCCTCCATGTTCACTGAATGTCATGAAAACAACATTAAATGTTGTTGCAATTATGTGACCGCAATCCGGTACCGCCATCCAGTAATCATCATCCGCTGGTCCATGGTAGTGAGCAATCGATTGGATGAGATTAGTCACATTAGAACTCCTCGCACTCCTCCCACCTAAGATTCGAGCGTACAAGGCGCTTCTATTCTGTAGATCTGCTACTAAGTCTTGTCTAACTTTAACCCAATCATCTTCTGTTCCGTAAATTGCTAGAGCCACCGCTCTAAATCCACAATTTCCGTCTGCCGCTACATCTGTGCATTGATCTATGTATTTTCTAATGTAGGGCGGGAATTCTCTCTCAAATACAGAATTCTTAAAGATGAACGTGGTGCCTTTGGAAGAAGGGGTTGACATTGGAGGCCTTGAGCACGATGTATTTGGAGAAGATGGTGATACTGGTGGCCCCGTACGTTGGGATGTGCTCATTGGACTCCCCTGTGATGCAGAGATAGAAGCAACACGTCCAGGGCCCTTTACAAATGCATAGGTTGACAATGTTAAATTGAGAATAATAAATTAGTAACTAATATAAATCATAATTTTCAAATATAGAAATTCATAAGTTATGTAGTATTACCTTTTTGTTTGGAGACTTTTTAAATCCGTACTGTTTCACAACCCTCTCCCACGCCGAAGGTACACGGAGACTAGAGAGCTTTTTACCCTTGGTTTTCTTTTTAGCAGTAGGAGGTGCAGTAATATCAGGGACTTCTTCGAACAACGCCCTCCTCACTGGATTTGGTGGAGTCGGGGATCCATCCGCGGCATCATTAGGAAATATTGGAAACTGAATATCTAACTTTTTCCAATAATCATGTATTTGATCCAACGGAATGCTATACCCATTTATGATGTAGTACTGAAGCTCATGTGCGCACGGTAGACCATGAGTTCTCCTTAGGTAGCAACCACACGTTGTTGGATCCTGACCCATTTCTTGTAAAACTTGCATTTCTTTCCTTATGAGGCCGAATGCTTTAAACGTGATTGATCTGTTCAGATTAACAAACAACGTATCTCCAAGGGTGTCTGTGTTGGATTTAGTAGCGTTAACTCTCGCTACTTTCTTAATCTCACAGATTTGGCCTTCCATCACCTTGTGAAGTTTCTCCAGTACGGTATCGAATGGGTACCGACCACCATCTAAATGTCGTTTGACGCGATGATGTTCTCCTTCGACCCTGCATTACCAATTGAACTTGAATATTAATTATTAATGTTGACTACATGTAACGATTATTTAGTCACGTAAATCTCACAAGGCTTACCTATTTGTTGTGTAGCTTCCGAAGTGAAAATAATGGTCGATGTAAGCTGACAGGATTTTTTGGGAATGCGGACTAATCCATGTGTCAATGCAGTAGTTCAACAATGCTCCCCAATTCGAGTAATGTGCTGCCAGACGTCCCCATCTATCATTAAAGTCATCTATGGTCGGTGCACTTATCGCCCAATTCCAACGAAATTTAAATCCTTCTGCCGCCTCTTTTAAAAAACCAGGTTGCTGCAGTGCTCGTTGTAGCACGCATTGCTCAATGTGACGGCGACACAAATGATGCCTGGATTCCGGGAAAACATACTCGACAGCATGCATCAAGGCGTAATCTCGGTCTGTTACAATGACATTAGGTGTCACTTGGCTAACGAACAAAGTACGGATAAACTGTAACACAAACCTGCAAAATAATATAACATTAATAATTTTAAATTTAAACGTAGGACAAAATAACTGTACTAAATAATTGTCAATTGTAATTTATAACAACAAATTAACATAATAACAATATTAATGACAATACTACAATAACAATGTTAATAACAATAATAATACTATAATAAGTCCTAATTAAACAATATAATAATTTTTGTAATAGTAACAACTCCTAATAATACTATAATAAGTTCTAATTAAACAATATAACAATAAAAAAATATCAATATAATAATGTTCATAAAAATAATAACTCCTAATTAAACAATACTAATTTAATGCTCACACAAAAGGAAAAATTTATTGCACACACAAAAGGGCATTTTCGGCAATCTCACTCCCAAAGTTACTGTTTAGGAGTGGATATAGCAAACGTGCATTTTATAGTGGTCACTTTCCCTTGCTCAAAATTACCGATTCTGCCCCCGCACCATCTGCATCTCGTGCACATTATTCTATGAACCTCCTGCTCCAGCGAGAGCTTTTTAAACTAAACCCCTCACTCTCCTTCCTCCATTTGGCGGCAATCGAAACCCTAGATTTGTCCCTCGAGCTTCAGCAATGGCGTTCTGGTGGCCGCTGCTCGTCGCCGGCATCGCCTTCGCGATCTGCAAGCTCCTCTTCATGCTCATCCCTCCCAATGTCCCCTCGATCGAAGTCGATGCTTCCGATGGTACTCTTTTTCTTGATTTTTTTCGATTTTTTCAGTTTTTTGGACTGATTAGGGTTTTGCGTTTGGTTTTGATGCAGTGTTGGAGGATGGCAGCCAGACTAAGGAGAATAGCTACATTTATGTGAGTATTTTTCTCTGGGGTCTTTTTGAATGTAATTTTCCCCAAAACAGCAGGACTTAGGGTTTTTTGAGTTGCTAGTGAAGCTAGCAGTTTATTTATAGTTGCAGTTAGCGTGTCGTACTTTAAGTGAGTATTATTGGATACTGATCGTTGGAATGGTTTCTAGGGTTTCTTGCTTTGTAATTTAAAAAAAGGCACGATTTTGGGGTTCTTTTGAGTTCCTAGTTAGGATATCATACGTATAGTGTTGGCATACGTTGATTCTTAATGGTTATCTTTTATGTGGACACTTATATTTAGTGATTGGTTAGTATTTAGGGGCTTATCTAAGTAGGAAGGAAAGTAATAGTTTGCATTGATTTCTGTAGATACCGAGGAAGGGGAAGTCGGCGCAGACTGACAAGGTTCAGTGTTATGAGCCTGCCACTATGAAGTACTTGGGATATTTTCCAGCGTTGACCCCTGACGAGGTTTGCTTGTTCGATTTTACCCTTTGATCTATTTCTTGTTTAATTTTTTGAGAAATCCATCCTTACATGTGGCAAATGTTGTATTAGTGCATTACTGAATTGTTATTTTTTTAGCAGAACAGTGAGTAACGATTCTCATGTTTATAAGAATTTAACAACCGAAAACTATACAAGTACCACCATATAGAAAAGTAGCGGTAGCTAACTTGAGTCAATACAGAAGAAACAATTAAAAAAAACATAAAATGACCAATTGAAAGGACTGGACATTATAATTAAAGTTTTTTTCTGAACTATCAAAGAGAAAGAGCTTCCTGTTGTCTCAAATCTTATAGCTTTTGGATATCCGAGTGCATCGGGCAGGTAAGTCATCAAGTAGCTTTCCTGAGCAGGTTTAGGATCACATGGATTAGACCACTGAAAAAAATTCTGAATTGGTTTTCTGGAGTTATAATGCCCAGTGACTTCTAAAAGCTCCTAACTGTTGGAGTTAAGATCTAATCAAGCATTGCATGCAACATAGATCGTTTAACATTGTGGTAAAGTTGCAGTGGTTAAAAATGAGGTAAATGATGGTAATCACAGTTGTCCTGCAGGTAAAATTCACTCACTTATTTCAGTTTGTTCTCATAGACTCGTGTCTTTTTTTGCTCTTTGAGCCTTATTTCAATTGTCAATTTCCTGTTGCAGGAATATGTCTCTTAGATAAAGAATTCACGTAAAAAGTCATTCCCTTGAAAAGAAAAGATCTACAGTGGAAAGAAAAAGCAACTTTTTGGAGTCTGAAGTTCTATGTTCAATTTTCAAAACAATTTGTTTTTCTTCTTTCAGGAAACTAGATTCAGTAGTTGGAAAGTAACTCCAAACTCCTGTTTTCCTTAAATCTGTATTCTTTCTGTAGGCCATGATTCAAGGAAATTGCTTATGATCTCTGGATAAGATAGAACTTGGAAGCTTAGTTATTTTAACAATTTTCAGTATGTTATTGGCTACTGATTCTGGACACTCAGAACTTTCGCTAGTCACTTCACTAGTTAAGTATATTTCTCGGTGTAGTTAATCATTAGCATATACTTTAATTCCTTCCAACCAAGTTCTCTTAGATCTATCTCTAGTCTTATTTGTCTCATTAACTGAAATCTTTCCATTTCAGTTAGGTGCATTTAGTTGGCCTCCATTGCACATTGTTAAACCATCTCTATTGATTCTCTCTTATTTATCCTCAACATGAGCAAACTCTAACCTCCTATTATGCACTCAGTCCTTATCCTAGCTCTTCGTGCGTATTTACACGTCCATCATAACATTCTTATTTCTATTACTCTCATTTCTCACGCATGTTGTTTGTTAATTGCCCAATATTATGGTTCTGAAAACATCATCATATGTTAAATTCTTTTATTTTAAGCTTACTAAAAAAACTATCTCTTGCTTTTAACAGTTGTCTCTTCACTTGTGTTATAATTAACCGTTAGAGGTTTGCTAGTCCTGAGCTTCAAAGAGTTTCTACCCTATTGTTTTCCCCCTCTTTCTCAACATGACCACCCATCAGCATCACCAAACAAATGCACTTAAAACAAATTTGCCACTTGCTACCTTCCTTTAGTGTATGTGGATTGTATTTCTTGTAAATGATTGCAAAAAAATGTTCTGTGTCACTTTCAAGTTTTATTGATTCAGATTTTTTTATTTCTTTTTTTTTTGATTCAGATAATGATTGAGTGTACTTTCGAAGTGTCACCTCTACTGATGGGTACTGATTCAATGATTTTATCAGGTCAAGGAGCATGTGGCACAGGCTAGGAAGGCACAAAAAACATGGGCAAAGAGTAGCTTCCGTCAAAGGCGCCAATTTTTGCGAATACTTCTTAAGTATATAATAGAACATCAAGAGCTTATATGCGAGTAAGTGCTATATCTTTGTTTTATGAATTATTTTTTCTCATTTTGGAACTTGAAGACACACATTGCTACTCTTCATATGGAGATTTGAATTTTGTAACTGATATTATTTTCATGAGGCAATAAGTTTTATATATGTCTTACCTAGTTTATAATGATTTTCATTCTCCTACAACCAAGTATATCATTTTCTAATATCGATGCCATATATTGATACTGAATTTTGCTGGGTTGGGCCTTTCATCCAAAAGAACATTTTTTTCTTCTATTCTTACCATTATTTATCTGCTGTAGAATATCATCCCGGGACACTGGAAAGACAATGGTTGATGCTTCTCTGGGAGAAATAATGACTACTTGCGAGAAGATTACTTGGCTTCTGGATGAAGGCGAAAAGTGGTTAAAGCCTGAATACAGGTATCTGTGATATCTTCCTCTCTATTGCATTTAAATTTTATTTATCATCAATCTTGTTTATCCTGTTTGGCAATCATAGACATGCCGTGATATATGTCCACTCTGTATATACTCTAAGTTATGATCCAACCATCTTAGGGATTCCCTTTTTCCTCCCTTTTCTTCTTCAGTTTTTTGGTGAAACTTTAACTGAATTTTCATAATTGATGCAGAGGGCTCATTTAAAAGTTACAGCTTATGATGACTAATTGACTGATTGATCAATGCTTTCATGCACCTTTCTCAATATATAGTTCGGTGTGATGGAATTTTTTGGGGGGGTTGGGGGGGATTTCTTTGCCTTATTATGATGTTTATTGTGATTTTAATTGTAGATTATTGGAAAAGAATGCCAACGCTAACACTAATATACGAAAATAGCACTTGCATGTTGCATCCACATAAATATTCATCTTCCAAATAACGTAAGATTATTGAGCGGTGGCAGATAGCTGCAATAGAACTGCAAACTAGTGTTC
>NC_033798.1:3471854-3475389 GCF_001876935.1 Asparagus officinalis | reverse complement strand
TATAGGAACTGGCAAGCAGGAAGTGCATGCCATATGATTTTTTTAAACATAGAGTTTTAGCAAGTTCCTCCAGGATGCAAATATATCTTAATGGAGATTTGAAAGTTTGGTTAACCTTTAAAAGAAAAGAATCTATGTTAGCAGAGAAGCTACATCTGGTTGATTATATAAATTATATTAAATATCTATGTTCACTGAATTCAGATGTAGTGGAAGATCAATGCTGCACAAGAGAGCAAAAGTTGAGTTCTATCCGCTTGGAGTGATTGGGGCAATTGTTTCCTGGAACTATCCATTTCATAACATTTTTAACCCAATGCTAGCTGCAGTATTTTCAGGAAATGCTGCAGTGATTAAGGTATATAATTTCACGTAACTTGAACTTTTAGTTTTTGTTTTTTCTTGCGTATGTACACATGAAGTATTACGTATTGCATATTGTGTTATAAGTTGTTTATGTTTTTCATACATGTGTTTGGACTTGTCCATAAATTAACCTGTTTATATACTTGACTCATGAAAACTGGTGGAAGTTTTGTTTTGAACTGTAGCAAAAATGGTTTATAAACATGCTTGACTGAAGCAATTAGTATAGCCATATTTATCTTAGTTTAAATGCATGATTACAGGTTGAAGAGAAAATAGTGGTGTAAATGCAGGTTTGGGATCAGGGTTAAGGTGTTATAGGGTTTAAAGAATGAGAGTTGGGGTTTAGCTCTGGTAAGGCTTAGAATTAGGTTTGGTTTTTTATTTTGTCGTTCTGGAGTTTGAGTGAGAGACCAAGAATCAGGAGAGTTTGGGTGTGCATATTGGCTTTAAGTTTGAAACAAATTGTTTCAATGCACAATTTATGGAATTTGGTCCTCTTTTTCATCCCACAATTCTATGTTAGGACAACATTTTATGCAAACGTTTCAACATACCAGATTGTTCTAGTTCATGGAAGTGTCTTTAGCTGCAAATGGAGTTAAAGATATTTTTATTCATCCACTCTATAAGAAGCACCAAACAGGATTATCATTTGTCTCGCAAATATTGGCTTAGTTATTTGATATTATCCTGCTTTATTTATAAATGAGGTATTGTTACTTGAAACTACTCATATGCTTTTGTGTAGGTCTCAGAGCATGCTAGTTGGTCAGGATGCTTTTATTTAAGAATTATTCAAGCTGCTTTGGCTGCTGTTGGAGCCCCAGACAACCTGGTTCATGTGATAACAGGGTTTGTGTTACGGACATTCTGATTTTCATTCTATTCACTGCATTTTAGTAACTTTAATTGATTAAGGATCATTACATTGGCTTTTACTATTTTCATTGGCAGGTTTGCAGAAACAGGACAAGCTCTTGTATCGTCAGTTGACAAAATCATTTTTGTTGGATCACCTGGTGTGGGGAAAATGGTACATGTTACATGTTGACTGCTATTTTTCTCAGTGCCACATTTTATGCTTTGGACGGTCTTTATGTAGTAAAGCTAACAAATGAGCATGCACGTGTTCAGGTTACTGAGATGTTATCTGCTGTTATCTGCTTATTTTAATCATTTCATACTTTGCAGAACTGGTGTGGTGATTCAACTTTAATTTTCTCAGTTAAGGCAGATAATTTGTTCTCTTTAGTGAAGACTGGTAATAAGCAGATTCTAATTTAAGCATACACCATTATACTGTTTTACATAGAAACTTATTACAAATTCAGTCAAATATTTTGCTCTCTTCAGGATGGGCGGGGGGTTGTGTGCTTTACTGGTCTGATAATATCAATCCTTGGAAGCTAACCCCCATGGAAAGTAGATGCACATGTTTACAAGTCCCTGGAGAATCTAATATGCTGTGATAGTAAAAATGTGATCCTATACATTGCTACTGTAGAATGTTTACTCGATACTTCTCAGGCTTATTTACACTGCTATAAACTTCCAGTTCAATTTGTCATTGCCATGTTTGTGATTAATTTTTGTAAATAACAAAAATTCATAGACACGTTAATATTATTCTTATTTTTATTTTCCAACTTTCTTGTTCCAGATAATGCGGAAGGCCTCAGAGACATTGATACCTGTAACACTTGAACTTGGCGGTAAAGATGCTTTTATTGTCTGTGAGGATGTAGATGTGCCCCACGTATGTACATTATTTCTTGTACCAATTCCTTGTCTCTGCACAAATTATATATGAAGTCTCCTTATATTTAAAAATCTAGTGTAATGTTTACACTGATATGCTTTCTTACAATTTTCTTCTATATAGGTAGTTCAAATTGCAACTAGAGCTGCTCTCCAGTCTAGCGGACAAAACTGTGCTGGTGCTGAGAGGTTTTATGTTCATAAGGACGTTTATTCTACTTTTGTTGCTCAGATAGTCAAACTTGTAATCCTTATGGTACATGTTGCCTTCAGACAAGGATTTATTATATTGGCATCCTCTCCACTTACGGTACACAGATATCTTATAAAGATTAGGTGCAATCAGAATCTATCCTTTTTTCCCGCTGTTGGTAGGGAAAAAGGCTGGAAGTTACCGTTAAAAGTCATGGAAGAATTTATGTTCATGTGATTGTATCATCTTCTATACTAATAAGGTTAAAAATTACTTATGAAAGTGGTTCTATTTAATTCGAGTGGAACAATAAGGAAAGGAGTTACCCCCCCCCTTAAAGAATATATTTATTAACTGACTGCTTCATATAGGGACCCCCGTCAGCCGGAAAGTATGATATGGGTGCCATCTGTATGCAAGAACATGCTGATAAACTTCAGAATCTCGTTAATGATGCTTTGGAGAAAGGGGCAGAAATCGCTGGCAGAGGAAGCTTTGGTCATTTGGGGGAGGATGCTGTTGACCAGTTCTTTCCTCCGACTGTCTTAGTGAATGTTAATCATACTATGAAACTGATGCAAGAAGAGGTAGCTTTAGAGATTATCAGACTCCTAATAAATTTCACTATTTGCATGATCTAGATTATAGTAACTTCATGACTCCTCTGCAGGCCTTTGGACCAATTATCCCAATAATGAAATTCAGTGATGATGAAGAGGTTATAAAACTTGCAAATGACTCGAATTATGGACTTGGATGTGCTGTGTTTTCTGGCAGCCAAAAGCGAGCCATAGCGATAGCTTCCCAGTTGCATTGTGGGGTTGCGGCAATTAATGATTTTGCATCGACTTACATGTGTCAGGTAATGAGACAATGGCTCGGCTCCTTTTTCTTTTCTTTTTTGTTACTGAATGCCTTTCCAAACCAACTTATCTGTGAATTTTAAGAGACAATTAGTCACACGTAGGTAAAGCCACAAAATGAAACTTTGGTTTGGCTATGAAATTTCCTCCGAAGCGGAAGCTTAAGTTTGGTTCATGTTGCCACTGCCACAATCATAAGGATTTCTGACTAGCGTTAAAAATAGCGTTTTTTTTAAAGTTTTTGGTTGGATCCAATTAGCCATTGTCATAATAGTATGTTTTACTTTTGTGTGTTGTGACTGTGAGTACCTGAAATAACATGAATGTGACTGTGCTTTAGCTTCATTAGGAT
>NC_033798.1:3463639-3471844 GCF_001876935.1 Asparagus officinalis | reverse complement strand
TTTACTTCTAAGGATATATTACCCTTAAAAAAAGACACAAAGTAACATCACAAAGTTATCTGAATTAGTTGCTGTTTATCTGATTTCCTGTTTGAATTAGTCGCTGTTCTCCCAGTTACTGGCAATACTCCTATCCCCCCTTCCTTTGTTTAGTTTTTAAACTTATACACATGACATACATTGAAGTATCATGACTCATTTCTATTATCTATATTTTTCAAAAATTAATGTAAAGATTTTATCTAAACGTTCTGATTATTTGCTTATTTACCTTCTCTTCAGTCCTTGCCATTTGGCGGTGTTAAACACAGTGGATTTGGAAGATTTGCTGGAGTTGAAGGGTTGCGGTCTTGCTGTCTAGTGAAGTCAGTGGTTGAGGACAGATTCTGGCCTTACATCAAAACAGTTATCCCGAAGCCCATCCAGGTCACTCTATAATATATAACCTTTTTCATCATACAATTTCACCTCGAGTTATGCTAATACGTCTCATGTGTTCCTTCTGGCATCGTACAGTATCCTATTGCAGAGAATGGCTTCGAGTTTCAGGAGTCACTTGTTGAACTTCTGTATGGAATGAATGTGTGGGACAGGCTTAGAGCTGTGGTCAATGTATTAAAGATCATCACAGAAAAGAACGGTACTCCCATCACCGAGAAGAAAAGGCGCAACTAGAATTTACGCCGTAGATTTCTTCGCTGCCTCCGTGAATTTGGTTTCATGGGGAACTCGGGATCTTAAATATTTTGTCAAATTTCCTGGTTTTGTACCAAGGGCTAATAGGTCTCTGTGCCTGAAAATTGCGGAGAGGATGAAATTAAGAGGAAATGATGTGATATCTTCGCAATGTTAAGCTTCCATACATTGATAATGTAAGTTTTGTTCTTGTGGTGCTGTATATTTGACTTGGCTACTGAGTTTTACCACTTTGGGTATCAGTTTCTGCAGGTATCTAGTTATTTTTAGGAGCTTTTTGGCACACAAAGCCTTGCAACTGTAATTCTAATCTGGAAGTTATTATGAAGTCTTTTCCATAAAGTTTTGTTGTCGTTATAAAAAGTGGTTATTTAAACAAAAAACAAATTGCAATTAATTTGATCTTAATTTGGTTTTTGGAAAACATCATTTTATTTTACTTTATTTTATTTTATTTTATTTTTTGATGGAAAAACATTATGTTTATATATACGACTGCAATAGTTGAAATATTTTGTAACTGCGACTATAAAATACCTTCGTTAGGTTAAAATTGTACTTGCAATTGCAACAATATGCGATAAGTAAATCACAATTCGGGGTGGCCTAGTAGGTTGTTTGCGGGAAAAATTGCAAGAAAATTGAGAAATAAATTTGTATTTATCTCCCTGACTGACTTAGGAAAAGAATGAATATATCTCTCAAAGTAACTTCTCTCTAACTGATTTAGAAAAAAAAATTATAAATTTTTTTTATCGGTTTCCCGATTTACAAAAGAGAGAAGGGCGGATCCTCCTTTTTGTTTAAGACCGGGTTATTCTTGGTGGTGATGAGAGTTTGATTCTTCTATCTTGTTGACGATCCGAACATCTCGCTTCGTGGAACTTTGTCTACTCTTCTTGACTTAACGTCAGGAAGAACTTGCCAGGCAAGTTTAGAACTCTAAATGAGTTTAAGAACTCTGCGAAAGAGTTAATTTCGGAAAGGAATTTCAGTCATTTTATCTGAAGTAAGCCAATGGCTTTCATCTTAAGGCAATCGCCGATCTTAAAGATCTTTAACCAAAGATGGTTCAAAAAGCCAACCCAAATGATCTAAAAGCTCCAACTCAAAAGCTCTGATCCTTTTTTAGCTGTAAAACCAGCTATTTATAGGGTTTAAGGGATGCAACTGACCCCTTAATTCGCTCCATAATAGGGGCTTATTTGCCCCATTAAGTGGGTAACCGTTCAAGTAATTTGAAATAGTCAAACATGACGTCCGCATTCTAGCTTCAATACGCGAGGGTGGACCCTCACGTTTGGCTTTTGAAACACGAGGGTGACCTCCGCGTTTAGCTGTTGAAACACGGGGGTCGACCTCTACGTTTAGATGTTGAAATGCGAGGATCATGTTTGGCTTAGGAGACACAAAGATCGTCAATTTGTAATCTGTGCCACATCTGCATCAAGTCTTCTTGGAATACAAATGTCGTCATCTTGTAACCCTCGTACTCTGGATTCTAAAAATGTGAGAGTCATCTAATTGTAACTCTCGTCTGTTGTGGTGTAAGTCGTCAGATTGTAATTTTCATCGTCGGTGTTTTGTGAGGATCAACTATCCCATTTTGATTGAAGATAGATGGAAACTCCTGAGATCTACCAAGACCAGTTCTAAGCATCGCTCGCTCGCTAGGGTTTCAAGAAGCCTCTCGCTCGCTAGTGGTTTCAAGAAGCTTAGCTGAATTCTCAACTATTTATAAAGATCTAGGGGTGTAATTGACCCCATAAATCTCTCCATAATGGGGGCTTAATGACCCCATTATGTGGAAAACGATTTTGAACCATTCAAATTGCCATTGAAACGGTCAAACGTGAGATTCGCATTCTGGAGCGAGCTTCGCGTTCAGCTTTGTGAAACAAGACGGTGATCCTCGCGTTTTAGGATTGGAACGCGGGGTGACCCTCGCGTTTTGAAATTGGAACGCGAGGGTGGCCCTCGTGTTTTGGAGTTAGAACGCGGGGATGACCCTCACGTTTTGCTTTGAAGAGATCGTTAAATGTAATCTCTTTTTCAAGTTCTACAAAGATCGTCATTTTGTAATCTTTGCATTTAGTTTTTTAAAATATGAGAGTCGTCAAATTGTAACTCTCATCACTGAGGAACACAGAGGTGATTGAAATCATGATGATCAAGCTGTAGTAATTTTTTTTGACAGCCTACATAGGTAATACGACAAAGCCGTGTCGCTCGCTCTTGGGGTGTTGGGCTGGATTTCTGTGTGCGCCAAAGGTGCCATAAAAAAATCACAATTCAGCTGTGACCAAGTTTGAGTTTTTCTTAGATTGATCCTCCAGATCGTGTTGATTTTGTCATAGGTCCTGAAAACATATATTCATAACAGAAGACCCCCCTAAGTCCTTTAAATTACACCAATGGACCCGTGTTAAAATGAGGGTAGGTAGGGGGAGAAAAAACAAAACAAAAACGTAAATTTGGATCCGATAACTCACTGGGCTTTGATCCGACCCGTACCCACGGATGCCCCCTTTCCTCATTCCTCCTCCGTCGCTGGAGCCCTCTCAAAACCCTCAAAATCTCCAGAGAGGGCAAAAAAAAAAAATATTCATCAATGTCGATCTCATCAGCGAAGCACGGGATCCGAGCCCTATCCTCCTTAACCTCCATCGCCAGAACGCTCTCCACCGGGGCGGCCCACCGGATGCGGCGGCGCGGCGGCGAAGAGGAAGGAGACGACGGCTCTCTACCGGCGGTTATCGGGCCTGCGATCGGATCGAGCGGGTCGGTGGACGCGACGATTGGAGAGCTGGATGAACGAGGGGAAAGTCGGTGACGAGCTCCGCCGTGATGGGGTTCGTGAGAGAGCTTCGAAAGTACAGGGATTTCAAGCACGCTCTCGAGGTGATCAAATGACCATTCTCCCCCCCCCCCCCGTAGTGGTAGTGAATCATACACTGTAGGCATGTGAAACCCGAATGCCTTGAATTTTTATTTTTTATTTTTATGAATTGAGAGATGACAACACCATTAGTTTGATTAGGAGTAGTTGGAAGAAAAAAAAATGCATTTTTACGACACCATTGGTTTCTACTCCTCATTTTTTGGCCTGTCTAGCTATGCAACAGTTACGTGGTGTTATAACAGCAGCCGACCACTCCTATCCGAAGACGCCCTACAAAAATATTTGTGGCCGAACATTTGCGCAGATGCACCGCGTGTGGGCAAATGACGTGGCATGTACTTCGAAGTAGGTAGAGATGCGGGAGTAGATCGTGTTGAATGCGGCGCGTTCTGACCAATGGTCGAGAGGCTCGATGCTATTTTAAAATTTTGAGCTCGGAGCAAAATGGATCAAAATGAATCCTAACAACGAAACTTTCCAAACCAGATTTCTAATGGAGGGGTAAACAAATCGGATGAAAATGAGGGTGTCTAGCATGCGTGCTCTAGGATGAGAAAAATGTCGGGAGCTTGGACCAACCAGACCATGTCATCATTTACAAGGTTACTTTAGTTGGATAAATGTTTTGTTTGATCTCTTTCAATGGACTAACCGGATAGGAGGGCTTGTCTATCATTAGCTACAGTTTGATATAAACTTAGGGAGCATAAAATGTTCAGTATTCACTGATTTTCCATGTCACCTACCCTGGATGAAGCTTTTTAGTTAACTACCATGAATGTTACTATGTGACCAAGAATTGTATCCACCTAGAAACTTCTTAAAGCAATCGTTTTCCTATGGTTCATTGTTCTTTCTGTTTTGCTTTAATTCTGGTGGTCATTTCACCATATATCTTATTAGACATGTTATATTTTAATATGCTGCCATACTTTCGTGGCATGTTTAGCAAAGGAATTCTTCATGTATTTTATTTTACATTTCAGAAATGTACTAGGATTTATTATCATCCTACAGTTTGCTAAATCGTTAAGGAAATTAACTAAATGGATCAATGACTTTGTTAAAGATTCCATGTCCAAGCATAGGAAGTGATATTATTGTTTATTGGGAAATTTGAGTTGAAACTGACATATAATGGTTGCTACTTAGCAGAAAAGCATATACAAACTTTCCTTTGCGTATATCTTTTGATAAATGGCTTTATCTCAATGATTGAATTGTTCTTTTGTCACTTCAAATACCACAATGAGTTGATTTCTTCATAATAGGTGGAGCCATCTGTTAATATAAACATTAAAAAATTTCTCTTTTTTTGGGTTAACTGTTTACCATCCCCAAATTGAACTTACTATCCCTGTAGTTTTATCGTTGTAGATTGACCCCAGAAAGAGTTCTATTGTTGCAGATAGACCCCCTCAGTGAAAATCATTGTTGCAGATATACGCCCTGAAAAGGGTCAAATTTTTTTTGCTCAGAGGTCTATGCGCAACAATATAACTACATGGGCAGTAAGTTCAATTTGGCGATAGTACAGAGGGTCTATCTGCAACTCCTTTTATTTTTATTTTTATTTTTTTTGATTTTCTGTCATCTCTTGTGCAAGCAATTCAAAATGAAGATGATTTCTCTGAGCAAATCCGGAAGTCATTATTGCTGGTATTTAATTTATTTCCTCAACAGCTCTTAGATTGGATGGAAAAAAATGGTATGACCATTTCTACTACCAACCATGCAGTCCGTCTTGATCTTATATCAAAAGTCAAGGGAATCGAAGCAGCCGAAGATTACTTCTTCAACCTTCCAAAATCCACAAAGAATCAGAAAACCTTTTCAGCCCTCTTATCTAGTTATTGCCAGGAAAAAATGGCAGACAAAGCTCTTGCTCTCTATGAGGAGATGAAAGAATTGAATTTCGCTACAAGCACTTTGGTCAGTACTAATCTCATGACTCTCTACATGAAGCTAGGCCAGCCCGAAAAGGTAATTTCCCATTTTCAAGAAATGAAACAAGATGGTTTGTTTCTAGATAGGGTTGCATATGGCCTTCTAATAAATAGCTACGCTTCATTGAATGATGTAGACTCTGTTGAAAGAGTTGTACAGGAAATGAAAGAAGGAGGTAAAGTTTCTCCAGATTGGACCATATATTGTAGTCTGGCTACCTTTTATAACTCACTAGCATTGTTCGATAAATCAAATTCTGTTCTTCAAAAAGCCGAGGAAACTATGAACCGTCATAATCGAGCCCCTTACGAATATATCATATCTTTATATGCAAGTGCTGGTAATTTATCAGAGGTCAAGAGGATGTGGAAATTACTGAAGGATGGCTTTACTAAGGCTAACAACATGAGCTATTTGTGTGTGCTCCATGCTCTTAAAAAGCTCGGTGATGTAGATGGTCTAAAGAATTGCTTTCAAGAGTGGGAATCAACTTACGTTTCTTTTGATGTGAGATTGGTGAATGTAGTCGTAGATGCTTATCTAAAAAATGACATGGTTGAAGATGCGGAGTTACTGTGGAAGAAGTCTGTTAAGGCCCTAGAGAAGGGCGATGGAAATGACCTGAAAATGTTGGAGATGTTCCTTGATTATTACTTGAAGAGACATGAGATGGATTTTGCTTTGAAGTACTTGAATATTATGAAATCAAAGGGGTTGAAGCCTGGTGAAGAGAAATTAAATGAGCTTTTGAAGTACATTGTGGAAGTGAAGGATGTGGATGGGGCAGAAGCATTCTCAATGATTTTGGAGGAATTCAATTGTTCTTGATGTAGAAGCCTATGAAAGTGTCGGTTAATTAGAAAAACTCAGTTTTTGTAAGTTATAACGAGTTTTCAGCTTTTATTTTCTAGATTTCATATATTTAGGGGTTAATTGCTCGTAGACCCCTGTAGTATTACTGTTTTGCACTTGCTACCCATGGACTATTGTTGTTGATAGACACCTATGTTAAATTTTTTGACTTGTTTACCATTTGTAAAGTTTCAGCAGGTATGGCTTCAGGCTGAAATCTGGATGAAATTAGTGAGTGAGGGTAAAAGAGTCCAAAATATTTAACCTAGGGGCCTATCTGCAATGATGAAGCTGTAAGGGTAGTAAATTGAAAACGACAATACTACAATGGCCTACGTGCAATTGACCCTCTATTTAGATTGACGGGGTTATATTTTGATGTTGTAACTTAGAATGACTGATGTGTATCATTTTCTGAGAGCTGCTGCTTTTCCCTGTAATGATATTATGGTGTAGTGTCTCATTGACTCCATCCTTGTTTCTCTGATAAAATGACTGCTGGATGAAGATAATAATTATTAGGGTGTGTTTGGGAACTCATTAAAATTGGATCACACTTGTTCCTTAAACCCTTTTGAAAGGAACTGGTTTAGTTGTCGACTAACACCCCCTTGGTCCACAACTAAACAAGTTTAAAGGCCCAAAAATGAACTATCATAAATTGGTTCACTTCTGGACCAGTTCATACTAATCAACAAAGCAACATAAAATTAGATCAAGTTTAAATTTGTCTCAGTTTTAGCGAGTTGCCAAACACATCTTTAGGCTACTGTATATTTATGGTATGTTCATTGTGGAGATAGAAGCTGTAACTGTAGGCCTGTCCATCCGGGCCGGCCCGACTCGGAAATCCGGGCCCGGGCCGGGCAAAACCGAGTCCCGGGCCCGACCGGGCCGGGTTCCGGGCTGGTCCGGGTGTTTTTTATTTTTTTTTATTTTTTTAAATTTTTTTTCCAAAATTTTTTAATTTTATTTAAATTTTAAATTAAAAAAATAAGAAAAATAATAAAAACAATAATTTTATTAATTACTTAAAATGACATAAATTAAAAATAAAAACTGATAAAAACAAATTCTTTATTAATAATTAATAAATAATTTATAAATTATAAGTACAAATTTATTTTGGAATTAATCGCATCACAATAGATAAGTAAATCCCAACTAGGTTGGCACCTACTCACCTTTATAACTATCATTTGCAATTATTTCCAAAATAATTCTTTACAAATTTTAAGCTAAGATATAAAAACTACAATAATTCTTTACAAATTTTAAGCTAAGATATAAAAACTACAATCTATTCTTTATATCTATCTGCTAGTCTCAATTCTTCAAATTTATCTTCAATTCCAGCCATCCGATCGATGCCTTGCGTTCGCTTCTCGTACCTTCACAAATCTTGTAAGCACATCACCGTTTGTACAGTATACGGATCCAAGCATGTCCTGTGATCGTCGATCAAACGACCTGCTGTGCCGCTCTTATGATGAGCTTGAAAAATCTTGCCGCACAATGCACACTTAGCCTTCTGGGTGAGGATCCTATCGTGTTCCTCCTTGGTGACGTCGATCTTCTCGTAAAAATTCCACACATCGGATCTTGGCCTTTTAGGAGCTCTTGGTGCAGATTCGTCGCCACCGGATTCGGGATTAACTTCGGTAGGATTAGACCCAGTAGGAGGACTCATTTCAGGATCGGGAGATAGGTTTTGCTCTTCATAATCAGATCCGGAAGCCATTTGATGAAAGGATTAGAAAGTATAAATAAGAGAGTATAAGAGTATAAGAGAGAGTATAAGAGAGAAG
>NC_033798.1:3459614-3463138 GCF_001876935.1 Asparagus officinalis | reverse complement strand
TTTTTTTTATTTTTTTTTATTTTTTTCCAAAATTTTTTAATGTTATTTAACTTATAAATTATAAAAAAAAGACAAGAAAAATAACAAAAACAATAATTTTATTAATTACTTAAAATGACATAAATTACAAATAAGAAATGATAAAAACATATTCTTTATTAATAATTGATAAATCAGTTACAAATTACAAGTACAAATTTATTTTGGAATTAATCGCATCACAATAGATAAGTAAATCCCAACTAGGTTGGCACCTACTCACCTATATCACTATCATTTGCAATTATTTCCAAAATAATTCTTTACAAATTGTAAGCTAAGATATAAAAACTACAATCTATTCTTTATATCTATCTGCTAGTCCCAATTCTTCAAATTTATCTTCAATTCCAGCCATCCGATCGATGCCTTGCGTTCGCTTCTCGTACCTCCACCAATCTTGTAGGCACATCACCGCTTGTACAGTATATGGATCCAAGCATGTCCTGTGATCGTCGATCAAATGACCTGCTGTGCTGAAGGCAGATTCTGAAGCTACCGTCGAAACCTGCACTGTTAGTAAGTCACGAACCATGGTGGAAAGTATAGGATATGAAACTGATCCATATACTTTCCACCATTGCAAAATATCTAAAGCATTTCCTTGACATCTAACTAAAGAAGCAGAAATATATTCATCTATTTCAGAAACCTCCGATGATGACGATCCAAGTCCAGATCCACCAGTTAGCTCAGCTACCATTGCATACCTATCAAAACTTACACTTTTACCTCGGGCTCGGGATGAGCTCGAAGAAACCGAGACTACAAGAAGAGGAGGATTGAGAAATCATAGATTGTCGGATATCACATTGAGGAGTCTGGCCTTTGTTGTGTTTATCTAAATGGCGTTTGAGGTGGTTGGTGCCGCTCTTATGATGAGCTTGAAAAATCTTGCCGCACAATGCACACTTAGCCTTCTGGGTGAGGATCCTATCGTGTTCATCCTTGGTGACGTCGATCTTCTCGTAAAAATTCCACACATCGGATCTTGGCCGTTTAGGAGCTCTTGGTGCAGATTCGTCGCCACCAGATTCGGGATTAACTTCGGTAGGAGTAGACCCAGTAGGAGGACTCATTTCAGGATCGGGAGATAGGTTTTGCTCTTCATAATCAGATCCGGAAGCCATTTGATGAAAGGATTAGAAAGTATAAATAAGAGAGTATAAGAGTATAAGAGAGAGTGAGAGAGTATAAGAGTATAAGAGAGAAGAGATGAGTTTTTGGTGTGAAGAAAACAAATGAAAACCCCCCTCTATTTATAGAACGAGGAGCAGCTAGGGGCACAGCCGTTGGGACACACTCGCCTACAGGCCACGAGTACCCCCTCGCTGCTCTAGCATCAACGGGGGTCCACTTGAGATTTTTTGTAAAATCTTCCAAGTGGGACCCCTTGCACTGAGTGAACAGGTAGAGGGTGTGGTTGGGAGTGTGTCCCCAGAGGTGTGCCTAGTGTTTTTTTTTATAGAACCAGCCCTAGGCAAAAATGCCAAGGAATAACCCTCACAAAATAGCCATTTTTTTTGAACCGTTTTTTGGGGGCAATAAACAGTCCAAACGGCGCGTTGTTGCTGCGTTGTGGTCGCGGGCCGCCGCGACCCGGATTTTTCAGGCAATGGTCCGCACTGGTGAGCCGTTGCCGCCCAGGGCCGGCTGCGGGGCGGGCTGGTCCCGTCCGGAATGCGTGAGCCCGGCGCCGACCCTGTTCGCGGACCGGGCCGGCGTCGCTGGGTAACCCGGACCCAGGCCCGGAACCGGGCTGGCCGCGGATTATCCCGGCCGAGCCGGCGGCCGAGCCCGGGCCGGGGTCTGGGCCGGGCTCCGGGCCGGCGGGTATTTTGGACAGCCCTAGCTGTAAGCCTGTCAGTGAATATTTGATGCTTGAGATGAAGCCTCTTATTATTAATGAGAGAGAAGATTGCAGTGTCAACAATGACAGAATGCGTTCAAACAAGTGCTCTTAAATTTATTCTTTAGCACCCAAAATTCACCTTCCTAACTTTGACGTCCTAAAGTTCTATTTTGGCAACTCATACCCCTGCAGCGTAAAAAAAAAAAACTCACGTTAGTTTTGTTCAAGATGTCAACATAGAAAAATTGAACGAGAAACAAAATTCTTTACCAAATTTCACTTTTTTTTTTTTAGTTTGGAGAAAAATAGGAACAAAGTTACGGGCCTATTGGCTTTGGGGTATCAAACAAACTGTCAAATTAACATCAAATTGAAAACTTGGATCTCAAAATTGTGAACAGAGTACCAAAAGTTGAAGTTAAAGATGAAACTTTGGGGGGTATTGAAGCGCAAATAACCATTTATTACTTAGTAAATAAAGTTTATACGCTTTTCTTAGTTTTCTCTGAAAAAATCTTGCTGATATAAAAAGCTTTGTCGACAAGTTGAACGGCTTGGTTCACGATAGGTAAAAATGTGGCGAGGTAACAGTGAACAGATCTCTCCTCCCTTCGTTCGGTTAAACCCTAGCTAAACCCTTCAAATCAGAGGGATTCAAGGAGATAAGAATGATGACGACGATGATGATTATGGTGGCGAAGAACCGGATCCGAGGGCTACCGCTGAAAACGGTGGTGACCAGAGCGTTTTCAACTGCGCCTCCGAGCGGTGAGAATAAGAGACTTTACCGGCGGTTATCGGCTCTGGGAACGAACCCAGGCGTGACCCGGACACTGGACGAGTGGGTGAAAGAAGGGAAGGCGGTGACGGAATCCAAGCTGGTGAACATTGTTAAGGAGCTCCGCAGGTACAAGAACTACAAGCCTGCTCTAAAGGTAATTGACCAGAATGCCCCTCTGATCTTTATAACAGAATGCGTTCTTATGATACTCATCATTTCGGTTATTTCTCAGGTCTGAATTAAAACGTGAAGTGAAAGTATGGGGGCGTTGTGTAAAACAACGTAATGGAATTGGTGGTGCTAATATAGATATATGAAGATAGGGGGCGTATAGAGAATTAATCAAGATCGAGGGGTCTAATGTAAAAAAGAGAACTTTCAAGTTAACTCAGGGACTGTTGTAGTTAGTAATTTTAAATATATATTGCATCTTGTAGAAATCCCTCCCTTTTTTGTTACTCCTATTTTGATAGTCATCCATCATGTTAACATACTTGCTTACTTTATTTTCCTAAGCCCCTTTAGCCCCTAAGTTTTTATCCTCTTACGTAGTTATTTTTGGTGCAATATTACCCTTATCTAGAGAAATTTTCACTATGATATTTTTGACGAACTTGATATGGTTGAAATTTGATAAGTTTCTAGTGTAGATGCTGAAGTGAAAAGGAGACATCATCATCATACGGCAATTTGGTATCATAAGCATGAACTTGGAGGGTTGTGAATTGTCCTTTAATTGTCTTTTGAGATTGTGTTTCATGTGTCAGTAAAGTGATGATGTGCAAAGGGTGTTGTGAATATCTTGTTGGTTTCCTTTTCCTTACTCTCTAAGTTTCATTTAATATAAAGTGA
>NC_033798.1:3444695-3459597 GCF_001876935.1 Asparagus officinalis | reverse complement strand
GCTCTTGTAGGTTACAACCCATATAACATGCACGTGTCAAGAGTGTAAAACCAATATAAAAGAATATCTTACAATTTTACGATAAAAAATTAATATCAAATACTAATCTGACACCTTTTATAAGTTTACTAATTAACTGCAAGTATACGAAGAGTCTGCAAATGGATTGAATCGAGGTCTTCCCGGTGGAGGTTGATGAGAAGTCATCTCATTGCTATGTGAGCTCATCTATTGTTAAAGCTTGAGATGAATATTGACCAAGAATGAAATATGCTATTGAATTGTGACTATTACTATTAGTTATGTTATAAATAGATTATAAGTCAAATCAGTTTAAATGTCACTAGAACTTATTAGAGAAACAATATTTTATCATTGTGTTAAACCCAAAAAATTAAAGTTTCGGCTTGGACACAAGTGACATGCCTAACGCAATTTCCATGGACTGTGAATATGTGAGGCATACAAGTGTATGTGCTTTATAGCAGTTTGAGTCTGATGACATTAGGATATACTTTCTTTAGTTTGTTTCTTCTCAGAACCAAAGTTGGTTCTGATAAGAAATGATATTCCAATAAAAGAAATATAATTGGGTGATTGACTTATTAATCAAATTTGCCTGTCATCTCTTGTCTGTACTAGTTTTAATCCAATTGTCTTCCCGAATTCAATTCTTCCAGCTCCCATTTCCCTCATCTCCTCTTTCGTCAAATTTCTTCTCTTCTATAATGATATGTAGGAAAATATTCCCCATGGATATACATTATATTGTGAACAGATAACCAAAATTTTACTGCACTAATTTTTCATTTTCCCCATACTCTCGTGGTTCTTTTGTATTATATCAGTTATAGCAAGACAGACATGTTTATGTTCAAATCAGGTACCGTTTGGCAAAGGGTTAAGTGAGGGGTTAAGGAGACTTAACCCTTTCTTAACCTGCCAAACACAACAAATCTATATAAGGGTTAAAGTGAGTTAACCCTCCATAATTTGCCAAACATAAAAAATATAGAAGGGTTAAGTTAACCCCTCTAGAGGGGTTAAAATGAGTTAACCCCTCAAAATGAGGGGTTTACTAATACTCCTATTTAGATGGAATAAGAGTTAACCCTTCTAATTATAAAGAAAATAGTCAAAATCATTGTTATTCCCAAACACTAAAACTGATCATAAGGGCTAAAATAAAACTTATTTAACGGGTTAATAATTTAGTCCTTCGGATTATCAAATGGGTTAAGTACATTAATCCTTCTCTTTAACCCCTCTTCATTAACCCTTTGCCAAACGGGGCCTAAGGAATTAACTAATCTTTAAGACTGTAACAGTGCCAGAGTATAGTAGTTGTATCCTGCTTACAAAATCAATATTACTTCATTCAGACATTTTAACAAACCTATATTAATTATCTATCTGCAGATAGATCACCAATCTCTCTGTTTTTTCTTGCTCTGGTGAAATGATTCTGCTTCCTTTTACATGAGGTTATTTCTCTGCTTTGTTCAAGTATTTTGATGAATTTATCCCTGGAAACCGTGTGGATATATCGACGAATATCTAAATTCTAAATACACTATGAAAATCAGATTTTTATTCTTTCTCTTGCTAAGCAATTTCTCTTTTCTGCTTTTAAACCCTTTCCGGGTGCCACACCTGACGATAAAAAGAATAGGGCTAATTGCACATAGACCCCCAGTAGTTCATTGATTTGATATTACTGCCTCTGTAGTTCCATTGCTGCAGATGGCCTGGGTTAATTTTTTTTTCTGGCTACTTACCCTTGATGAAATGTTGGCAGGTATAGCCCCAGGATGAAGTTAGTGAGTTGAGTGAAGCTAACGAGTCAAAAAAAATATTAACTCGGACAGGGGTAGTAAGTCTAAAACAGCGAAGCAACAGGGGTCTATGTGCAATTAACCCTTAATGATAAACTCAATAACATTACTAATAGCTTAAATTGTTAACAGGTGATAGATTGGATGGAGAAAAGAGGTTTCGGCATCAACGAAAGCATCCAGCTCTTGTAGGTTACAACCCATATAACATGCACGTGTCAAGAGTGTAAAACCAATATAAAAGAATATCTTACAATTTTACGATAAAAAATTAATATCAAATACTAATCTGACACCTTTTATAAGTTTACTAATTAACTGCAAGTATACGAAGAGTCTGCAAATGGATTGAATCGAGGTCTTCCCGGTGGAGGTTGATGAGAAGTCATCTCATTGCTATGTGAGCTCATCTATTGTTAAAGCTTGAGATGAATATTGACCAAGAATGAAATATGCTATTGAATTGTGACTATTACTATTAGTTATGTTATAAATAGATTATAAGTCAAATCAGTTTAAATGTCACTAGAACTTATTAGAGAAACAATATTTTATCATTGTGTTAAACCCAAAAAATTAAAGTTTCGGCTTGGACACAAGTGACATGCCTAACGCAATTTCCATGGACTGTGAATATGTGAGGCATACAAGTGTATGTGCTTTATAGCAGTTTGAGTCTGATGACATTAGGATATACTTTCTTTAGTTTGTTTCTTCTCAGAACCAAAGTTGGTTCTGATAAGAAATGATATTCCAATAAAAGAAATATAATTGGGTGATTGACTTATTAATCAAATTTGCCTGTCATCTCTTGTCTGTACTAGTTTTAATCCAATTGTCTTCCCGAATTCAATTCTTCCAGCTCCCATTTCCCTCATCTCCTCTTTCGTCAAATTTCTTCTCTTCTATAATGATATGTAGGAAAATATTCCCCATGGATATACATTATATTGTGAACAGATAACCAAAATTTTACTGCACTAATTTTTCATTTTCCCCATACTCTCGTGGTTCTTTTGTATTATATCAGTTATAGCAAGACAGACATGTTTATGTTCAAATCAGGTACCGTTTGGCAAAGGGTTAAGTGAGGGGTTAAGGAGACTTAACCCTTTCTTAACCTGCCAAACACAACAAATCTATATAAGGGTTAAAGTGAGTTAACCCTCCATAATTTGCCAAACATAAAAAATATAGAAGGGTTAAGTTAACCCCTCTAGAGGGGTTAAAATGAGTTAACCCCTCAAAATGAGGGGTTTACTAATACTCCTATTTAGATGGAATAAGAGTTAACCCTTCTAATTATAAAGAAAATAGTCAAAATCATTGTTATTCCCAAACACTAAAACTGATCATAAGGGCTAAAATAAAACTTATTTAACGGGTTAATAATTTAGTCCTTCGGATTATCAAATGGGTTAAGTACATTAATCCTTCTCTTTAACCCCTCTTCATTAACCCTTTGCCAAACGGGGCCTAAGGAATTAACTAATCTTTAAGACTGTAACAGTGCCAGAGTATAGTAGTTGTATCCTGCTTACAAAATCAATATTACTTCATTCAGACATTTTAACAAACCTATATTAATTATCTATCTGCAGATAGATCACCAATCTCTCTGTTTTTTCTTGCTCTGGTGAAATGATTCTGCTTCCTTTTACATGAGGTTATTTCTCTGCTTTGTTCAAGTATTTTGATGAATTTATCCCTGGAAACCGTGTGGATATATCGACGAATATCTAAATTCTAAATACACTATGAAAATCAGATTTTTATTCTTTCTCTTGCTAAGCAATTTCTCTTTTCTGCTTTTAAACCCTTTCCGGGTGCCACACCTGACGATAAAAAGAATAGGGCTAATTGCACATAGACCCCCAGTAGTTCATTGATTTGATATTACTGCCTCTGTAGTTCCATTGCTGCAGATGGCCTGGGTTAATTTTTTTTTCTGGCTACTTACCCTTGATGAAATGTTGGCAGGTATAGCCCCAGGATGAAGTTAGTGAGTTGAGTGAAGCTAACGAGTCAAAAAAAATATTAACTCGGACAGGGGTAGTAAGTCTAAAACAGCGAAGCAACAGGGGTCTATGTGCAATTAACCCTTAATGATAAACTCAATAACATTACTAATAGCTTAAATTGTTAACAGGTGATAGATTGGATGGAGAAAAGAGGTTTCGGCATCAACGAAAGCATCCATGCAATGCGCCTAGATCTTATAGCCAAATCCAAAACCCCAGAAATCGCCGAGAAATACTTCTCCAAACTCCCTGAACTAGCAAAGAATCAGTTTACATATGGAGCTCTTTTAAACATCTATTGCCAAGAGAAAGCAGCAGATAAAGCCCTTTCCCTTTACGAGAAGATGAAAGAACTCAACCTAGCTTCAAATACTCTAGTAACTAACAACATCATGACCCTTCACTTGAAATTAGGCCAACACGAGAAAATCCCAACTCTATTTCAAGAAATGGAATCTTTGAAAATTTCTCCGGATAGAATCACTTATGGAATTTTGATGAGCAGCTATGCATCTAGAAACGATATCGAATCAGTTGAGAAAGTCGTGGATGAAATGAAAAGAGGAGGAAGGGTTGGTTTTGATTGGAGCTTGTGGTGTAATCTCGCTGGTTATTATAACTCGTCAGGATTTTTCGAGAAAGCTGAATCTGTTCTTAAGAATGCTGAGAAAATGATGCCTTCAGGAGATAGAGAAGCTTACCATTTTCTCATTACTTTGTATGCTGGTGCTGGTAATTTGTCAGAAGTTAAAAGGGTGTGGAGATTGCTCAAGGATTCATTTAGGAAGATGACTAATATGAGCTATTATCATATGTTTCACGCTCTTAAGAAACTAGGAGATGTTGATGAGTTAAAGAAAATCTTTGAAGAGTGGGAATTGCATTTTGATCATTTTGATGTAAAATTGGTGAATGTAGTGTTGGATGCTTATCTAGAAAAGGGTATGATTAAAGAAGCCGAAATTATATGGGAGAATGCTATATCCAAGGGTTGTGGATCTGATTTTAGGACATTTGAGCTTTTTGCTAAGTATTACTTGGAACAAGGTGAAAGGGATTTGGCTACAAAGTTGTTGGAGAGGTATGCTTGCATATTGAAACAAGAAAAAGGTAGGATCAATGAAGGAAAAGCAAAGAAGTTTATTGAACATCTTGTGGGAGTGAAGGATGTTGATGGGGTTGAGGCCTTTTGCAAGAGTTTTAAGGATCTAGTGTGTTTATATCCAAAGAAGAAATGTTAGCATTATTCCTTGTTAACCTGGGTCTGATGATTTAAGATTTGGGATAATGGTACTTGATATGGTATTTGCACATTTTCTGTTTGTTTTTTTTCTAGAAGACTTGTACAAATATGAATATTACCTGGAATCTGGATACTATTCTCTATTTAGTGTTAATACACTAATATCTATGCTTTAATTTGGACAGGTGAGTATGCATGGCTGCGTGTAGACTGCAGAAGTGTTGATAATTTATGCGGCAATGGAGGTTACTGGTAGTAAAAACAATCCAAAGTTGACTCTCGAAATATTTTCTGCAAGGGATTTACACTAAGAGTAACATATCAGTGACTTGTTGATACTGTGTTGAACATCAAACTTTAGCCTGCTTGTCTGGGGATGAACCATTTTTGATCGTGGGTGCATTATTTTGATTCTGGGTAAATCAACAGTTTTTATATCTTCATCATTTGGATTGAGCTATATGTTCGGTGCAATAAGGCATTATGCGCATATGACTAATATTTTATGAGGTTAATCGTACAGACTCTGTAGCGTCGTACTTTAAAACTTGTGACACTTCTAGTTTGATTTTTGAAACTTATTACACTTACAGTTTGATTTCGGCAGATAGACCCCTCAGTGAACTTTAGTGACTTCGGTCGAGGGTAAAAGAGTCGAGAATATTTAAAAGGGAGTCTATCTGCGAAAATCAAATAATAGAGTGCTTTTTTTTTAACTCTTAAAATTGTTAAAAAGATTTTGAGGAGGTGGATAGACCGTCTATAGTTCTTTTTTTTTCTTTGAACTTTTAAGAACAGAAAAAAGTTCCCTAAAGCGATGTATTCGCACAAATAGAACCACATAGGATCAATTTGCAATTAAGTAATACTACAAGAGGTCTATTCTTAATTAACCCGATATTATCTTATTTAATCTTTTACTTGGAGAAATCTCTAGGCGCATGACTCTATGTTCAAATAAATTTTCTTAATTACATTGCAGGATGCTCACCAAACGCGAGATTTGGTCGTTAACAATAACAGCAGATGAATTTTTTTTAACAATAAAAAAAATAACAACAATATTTGCAGCATTAATCTGAATAAACTCAAGGGCTACGAAGATTCATAAGCTCCATCAACTCACTGAAAATATAATAGAAAATAAAATTAAAATCAGGAGAGCAAGCATATTTCATTCATTACCTGAGCTCAGAGCAGCGTCCCCGAAGTGGCACAGCTGTAGTTACAGCATCTTGACGGGGGGCAACATGGTCATTGACAAACCCCCGCTCCGCTCACCGCTGCGCTGCTATAAAAATCCCCATTATGGCGGGTATCGGATAAATACACTTCTACAGAGAGAGAGAGATGAAGAACTCAGAGAAAAAGATAACTTTTGAGCAGTACCTCCAATTTTATCAATTTTCGTGGCTGTCCAATATCTCTAGATTCAGCCTCAATCAGGTATCGATTTTATCAATTTCCCCCTTTTTTTATTTTTACACTTTTCACCTTCTTCTTCTTCTTTTTTTTCAATTCTATTTTCAGATCATAGAGATGCACGGCTTCATCAAGCTCCACTTGGAACGCAAGGTTTCCCCATTCTCAACCCTCTTTAATTTTTTTTTTCAATTTACCCCCTCATTTCACCCCCCTTCTTTGCGTTTTTAGCATCGTCTTCGAGAATGCTTGGAAGCGATCGATCTCATGGAACCGGCTCGATACGACTCTCGAGGATTTTCCTCAAGTCTCCTCCCGCGCTTTTCATTGAGCAGCGAGAGATCGTGAACGATCTCGAGGACCGAATCGGATGGAGCCGAGAGCGGACCTCCTCTCGCGCTCGATCACAAAACCCTAGAATCTGACGCCGATGCGCAGAGCTCATCGTCGCCGACGGGCGATTGCCGTTTGCCACGTCAGCGCAGTGCTCGCCGGACGAGGGCGGCGGATCCGCCGGCGGAATTCAGTGATCGTCGGGAACGAGCCTGCGAGCGGTCGAGAGAAGAGGCTTCGGTTGAACGCCGCTGATGAATGCGACTGGCTGCTGCCTGTCGTTGGATCGTCCGTCTAGTTCGTCTCCGTCGATCGATGCTTCGAATGACGGTGACGAGCATCTTTCGCTTCGAGGCCCCCGCCGCCGTCTTCCGTGGAAGCCGCCGACGACTCCGCCGCCGCCGTTTGGATTCTCTTCGCTTGGGCCGATCTTTGGCCGTTTGATGCTCCTGTGGGTTTCTGCAGAGATGCCTGCGCGCCTTTTCTGTTATTTTTTGACGTTTTGTTACGGAAGCTTAGGCCCTTCTGTTGGTTGTTAATTACGAACTGGCCACTGAAGCCACGGCGCCCAATTATTTCTTGAAGAAAAAAAAAACGTATAGAAAATCATATATATATTCCTTTATATAAGAATAACTGTTTATGCTATAGTAAATACTATAGTATTATTTACTGTGATAATATTATTGTAGAAAACAGGATACTGGTTACTGTGGTACTTTTAAAAAAATTGTTATAGCTCACGGGAATACTGTAGCATTTTTTTAAAAAATATAGCAGAGGAGGGAACGGTAGCAGTTTAAAAAATTACTGTAGCATTAAAATCAGGATTACTGTAACGAGAAAAAAATGATATGCCGTGCTTTACATGGTGTTCACGACTAGTATGTAGTAGAAGAGCAGAAAAGATTTGTCTTTTAGTATTAAATTTAAAATCACTTCAAAATGATATGTAATGTCGTCCGTCTCGGAACATAGATATTAGTATAAAGTAGTAAAACATCAGTAAGATGGATGATAATAACGCCGTATCAATATAAACAGTACAGAAATCAGTGCAATCATCAACTTTGAAAGGTAGAGTATGGTGCAATTTTTTTTATCCTATGATATTCTATAAAGGACGGCACGTGATTTTTTCCCGTCTATTTCACGGTTACCGATACAAAAAGACTTGAAATACTAACTAGTTCTGATACATTGAGAGACAATTTATAAGGCATAAGAAATTATACTTGAGTTTTGTACGGCGTTCAATTTTAATCATGATCGTCTGATAATGTTGTACGGATGTGATTCACTTACAACATGATCAGTGTTGTTTTATTTATGAATTGCACTTGTTTTAACTTCGGCTAAATTATCAAATTGGTATATTTTGTTTGACCTATTTACCAAATTGGTACATTCACCTACTCCAGCAACGACAAGGTATATAAAGTGAGAATCAGTGACGATAATGTATAAATTGCTGGCCAGAGTAAATATTCGGCGACTTCACATCACATGACGGACCATGTGAGTTTGATGTGTGGCTCCTTTGGGATGACGACCGACATGACAAAGTTGACAAGGAGTTTTTCTTCAAAGTAGGGCTCAATCGAGTGGTGCTTTTTGGCTCGCGGTTGGGCAACTTGCGCCCAACTCGTGAGAGATGAGCAGGGGGTGAGCCCCACAGCTTGGGGTTTTCAAATTAGGTCTTATTCTCCTTCCTAGGATTAAAATTGGCATTCTCCGTTGGAAGTGGACAAGAAATCTTCGAGCTCAAGCCCCAGTTTCAACGGAGAACACCTTATTTTAAAGGAGGAGAATAAGACTCAGAGCCCCTTCAGCCCTAACTTGAGGGAATCTTTTTAACTATTTATTTAAAAAAGATCATAATAAATCCATTCAATGATATAATAACTGGAAGAAAAACAAAATCTCAATAGCGAAGAGAATCCTAGCCCGCCGGTATGAACGTTCCTGTGTAAGCGCCTGTTTGGCTATTTCCACAAAAAAACCGAAAATGGAAATGTCACTCTTGAAAACATTTTAAGACATTTCCAAGTTTTTTTTTTGTTTGTTTCGCAAAGAAAACTCTCATTTTCACTGCCAACTCACACAAACAAACAAAAAAAACCTTCATAGTAACAGTGCCTAAGTTTTATTTCTTGTGTTTGTTTGAGAACAAGAAAAAAAAATAAGAAACCTCTTCTTTAAATAATACGGTTTATTCTTCTAAACTATTCAAACAGTTTTTTACAAATAAAAAATTCTTAGATGGGGCATTTCCAAGTGTTTTCAGCCCATTCTGTTGTGAAAACACATTTCTTAAAATATTGAGGTGACATGCTACGTGACAGTTCATTTCTCAAAATTTAAAAACGAAACAAACATGTGAAATGTAAATACCTTGAAAACAAAAACCCATGTGATACATGAGGCTTTTCTTGAAAGGTGAGGTGACAACACATTTCCTCTTTTTTTTGAGCAAACAAACATGCCCTAAAAGGAAAATATAGCAGGATTACATCAGAAACAAAACGAAAAACTAAAGACGTCAAGAGATGCAAAAGAAACTCTCGAGGAGAGATGAGTAGAGATCACACGTACTCGGCAATCTTAATCACAAGCTTATACCTGGAGAGTTAGCAAATTTAGCCTGAAGCAACTATACCCGAAAAAGATACCTCGTAATGAGAGCTTGATAGAAGCTTGTTAACTAAAACTATTACACAACATAATAATAAGGTAATGCAAAAGGAAGCAGCTGCCAGCAGAAGCAAGATCTGAAGAAAACATGCAGTTGAGCGGGGGCAAAAAAAATATAAAGTTTGAAATATTATCGATCACACTCCTCCAAGGGCAACGACAACAAATAACCTGAATCACAGTGAACTCAATCACCATCAAGATGGTCCTTTCTAGTTTACAAATACTGAAGTTGACAACCATTTATCGGTAACACGGCTAAATTATGGAACTGCGCTTCCATGGCGTTTTAGCTGTAACAACAACAAATTGAGCATGAATTTTAACTTATTTTAACAGAAAACCATAATCCAAAGAACATATCCATCTTCTGCACCAATTTTGCTGCAGAACCTTCTGTCCTAGCTTTCCTTATGAAGAATCTGAGGCAAAACTAATGTTACAACCCAAATGATATGGACGTAAACTTAATTTCCTCCCCAACGCCGTTTTCTTGCAGGTCTTTGCTGTTTAATTTCATCAGATACAACTGAAACACCTACCTTAGGATCAGTATTCTTGGGACCGAAGCTCTTTTCAAGCCCTTGCTTTGAAGCAAATGGCTCTTTGAATCGTTCCTTGCGCTTTTCCATCTTAGCTAGAGTTTGAAGTATACGATTATTGTCATAAATATCAGCAATCTTACCAACTTCTTCCAAAATTTTCCCAGAATTCCAATCCTTTTTTAATGAAACAACATTTCGTTTGTCCGACTCTTCTATCAACTCTCCCTCCTCGATCTCATTATCGTCATCATTTTGTGGGACATGAAGCTTGTCGAGGGAATCCTTAGTTTTATACCCCCTTAGTCGAGTCTGATGACTGTGGTTACCTGCAGCTTTTGATATATGTGGGTAAATCTCCTCTTGTTTGTATGTCTCCTTAACTTTCCTGGAGTTCCTCACTAGGCTATCTTTGTAGCCTATACCAATGGCTTTTTTGCTTTCCGCAGTTACTCCAATGCCTCTTCTGGCCAGCTGCAGATAGTGGATATTAAATGAAATAAAAAAAAGTTAGGAAACATCAAAAAAAATTAACATTCCATAATACTTGATTTCTACAGAACATATGGCTTCGAGAAACTATTGTGGTTCAATTGCAGAATATACAATGAAAAGCATAGATAGTCCTCAGAATTGTAATCTGGTTCAATGGCAGTACACAATAAACAACATAGATAGTTTTGGTGCATAAAGCTAGAGTTCAACTCCAATAAAGCCTGTCGAAGAGCAAATGCATGATACAAAAACAATAACATAAAAACCAGTTTCCTTAATCAAATAATTATATTTTTATCATTTTCCTATATGGTACATTAATCGACCTTTGTTCCCCCATCTCCAAAACATTTCAATCAATTCTCTCTCACTGTGCACTATAGGAACAACATCTAACTTCACATGAATGCGCTCGTTTCTTATTTTATCCAAACATCTAACATACCATTCACATCTACAGTAGCATCCATGATGGATATGCCCTTCAAATATGATTGGCTATCCACTGACATGTTCAAGAATACCAAGGCAAGAGTAAATAAAGAAAAGAAAACATGAATTAAAGTACAGAACATATGAATTAACCAAGAAACAAAATTCATGGAGTGAGGGAACACAAATAAGAATCTCATAACATAACCGGTGTAAACCTTCAGTATGCTCTACGTTGTTTAGTAGCAAACACCCTCAACATACACTTAGCAGTAGATCTTATGGAGCAACACATCTTTCCCAACTTAATGTCACTGGCATGCAAAGAGATATCCAGTATGCTTATCCAGTAATAGATCTTAAAATATAATATACACCTGCTTCAAGGTCATGCACATGCAGAGATTAGTTTTACATGCAGGTGTATATTATAACGAAATTCCATCTCCAAGATATTGACATGTGGTGAGACATTCAAGAAAAAAAAACAACAGTACTGATAGGGGGAACAATGAAGCATTGCCTGTTGGTATAGAGATCATTGTTGGGGTTGGGAAAAAAAATCACAGGTGAAAATGGCAGACGTAAGAAATATCTGTTGGCTGTGTATAGGAAGGGGAATGGTTCATTGTTACTAATGGTCTAACACTAAAAAGGTAACTGAAATAAGATAATGAGAAATTACAGAAATAAATAAAATAAGAGAAGAAGAAAGACTTCTATCGTAAACTTGTTCTTTAAAGAAATATTGAACAAGCCTTATGAAACCAATATTGAAAACGCGTAGCAGTATATTGACAAACCTACAAAACAATCCAGAAAATGCATATACCCCCCTGGAAACGTAGCACACATATATGAAAGAGCAACAAAAAAAAGTCATCGAAAGGTTATATATAAAAAAAAGGTAAAAAAAAAGAAGGATACATCAAAGCATATATAAAACCATACAACATGAAGAAATATCAAACTTATGCATCTCCCCTCAATGTCTTAGATGGCTGATCAATCTATCAAAACAATTAGATGGATGAAGGATCCAACTTATACATCTACTGCAGTTTCCTTGAGTGACTGATCAAGAAATCATCTGAATCATCTAGTAGAAAAGTGTTCTGAAAAAGTAATTATGCAGCTTCATAATAATCATCAACAATGAGCTACACCAGTCTTTTTTACCAGTAAATTCCTTCAAACTATACTCAACAGACTTATTAGATTTTGGCACACCATCAATGGAACTCTACATGGGAACTCACTTCATGTGGCTAAAGTAACATTGTAAACAATTGCTCAATAAATCTTTATCCAAAATGAGTTTTCTTACTTTCTTCTTTGTTTTTGGTTGGGAACTACGAGACAAATGAATCTGATGTATGGTGTATACAGTATCAATATACAAAATTTGAAGCGCAAGGTAAAGTGACCATGACATAGTCATCATAGATAAATATCTATTCATGCCATAGTCATCATGGATAAATATCTATTCCATAAGATTGTCAATTATCTGCCAAGTATAATAAGGTAGTAGTATAATATCGTAAAACAACAAAATAATGTTCTTCATGATTGCAAGCTCGGAACCACTAATACATATTTTATGAAATTGAGTCTTCTATAATATCCATGTCTCTGTAGTTCCTTGAGGCAAGAAAGATCTAAATTATACTTAGGAATCTGCATCCTGATTAAGAGGAGATGAAGAGATAATACAAAGTTTCATATAGATTTTCAAACCCTTAAGTTACACATCAAAGTCAACATTCACCCAAAAGTTATGATTGACTAACCCTACTATTTATCAATCATGAAAATTGAGCAAAACATGCGCAGGATATTCACCAAGTAAGCACTATAATTCTCATACCACCTCTGAATTGTAAGTGTTGCATGAGGAATCTAATGTGCATAACTATATTCTATAGATACACTAGGGTAAATACATAAGAAGGGTAGAAAAGAAATCAAAACAGTGAAAAACAACTTTTCGTTTAGAGAAATGTATTACTGGACCATCACTACACCATCACATGAAAGGCCACACAATCATATGCACATGTTTAGGTTCAGGAGAACCTCAGTTGATCTGAAATGCAAAGTTTCTATTATGATTTCTGGCTTTCATCGAAAGCATTCAAAATTCTGGGCTATACATAGTACTATTGTGATAAAATGAAATGGATATTTTAGGCTTTTAGCTTAGTGTTTCTTTTCGAGACTGGAAATCATCCAATCCAAATGTCAAAACAGTGTGTCTAACCTTCAAAAGAAGGATAAAGTAGTTAGGTGACGTCCCCACTGCTCATGGCCTTTCAAGGATTCAGCGTATTACCAAAGTAAACTGCAATAGTAATTAAAGCATATAATGTTCTAACAACTATTTTAAACACGATATATTGCAGACTGCAAACCATAGAACATAAAAAGATTTACTTTGGAAAGAGAATAGTAGGTACAATCAAAGATATGGAATTACTAACCAGCTTAATCAACAAGACAATATTGAAAGTAAAATCAGTCAACAACAAACGGTGTAGAACAACCTGACACCAAGAAGAAACAGAAATGATGAAACCTTACCCAGACATGTTTTTCAAATCTATCTAAAATAAGTACACTAAGGAGATGCAAGGAGATATACACTAAAACTCAATAATCAAACAAACAAAGCTTAGCATCAAGAAATAAAACTAGACCTTATTCCTATTTGAGAAGATGAGCAAATTAAATTCCAGAGTGGCAATATAAATTTGTCCAGTAATGTATGTGCATAAGTTACATGTTACGTCAAAGAGTAATAAAAAACTAACATCAACTATCGTATAATGAAAATGAATAAATTTGACAAGTCATATAAGCCTCAAATACCTTTAGCAAAAGGAGAGAAAACATCAAGATACTGTTCAATATCAAATTGAACAAGAATGATGTAAAGAAGATTATAAAGTAAGAAATGTGTCATAGAGAAATCAAGAACCAACATCATCTATCATATAATGAGAGCCATGACTTTGACAAGTCAATTATAAACTGTCATATACCTCCACCAAAAGAAGAGAAAATGTGAAGATGACATTTCAACAAAAATCAATAGCTCAGACTAGCAGCTAGGGGGGCAATTGCATCCCATGTCAATGTTTACTGTTTTCATATCAAATGGGGACATTATAATGATTACATCAGTTCCTCCCACGAATAATTGAGATAGCCTCTTTGTCGAGGAGGGTAATGATAACAGAGTCCTGATATTTCTCAACCAAAAAAAGAAAGATTTGTGTAAAACTAGTTTGAACAAAAACAACCTCTTGCTCCAACTAATACCTAGAAATAAATATGACATAATGTAATCTGAAGAGAAATTTTTACCCCACCATCAATGTTTAACACATGTTTCCACGTGAGATGAAAATATGATAGCAGTCACTCCCACCAGGAACAAGAGTAGTCTTCCTTCACACGGTGAGCTAACAATGAGACCACCATTTCGAGTAGGAAGTTTCTTACTGAATGTAGTGTGAAAAACTAGATTCCACTCAAACAAACATCATTTGAAACACAGCACAAGTGCATGCATGTGTGCAAGAAAGCATATACATGGGCCGTAATGGTATAACACACACAAATGCATTCATCGAAATGAGTTTTATTTTTTTATTTTTTTATATTAGACAACATATCAGCATATATCACACAAAGTTCAGGCCGGGATTGACCCTCAACCACAACCATGCTAATGTTACTACACTGCATATTTATTTTCCATTGTTAAGCCCCCCTACATTCTCATAGGTATATGCACGTAGATTATCAAAAGGTGGTTTTCCTATGAGACTAGTGACTGACGAACCTCACCAACAAGCCAACAAGTTAACAGAGCCCCCC
>NC_033798.1:3435282-3444268 GCF_001876935.1 Asparagus officinalis | reverse complement strand
ACCCCCCCCCCCCCAAAAAAAAAAAAAAAAAAAAAGTTAGATAAGCTATAAGATATATACTCAACACTTTCCCTCCATCAACCAAAATGATCTCCTAATCAATTCAAGCAATCATCCTAGACTGACTCTACCTATAACAAAACTATATAATAAACTAGACTGTCCTTCTACCTGCTAGATTTTAAAAGAAAATACTAATTCCAAAATCACCATACTCATAGCATCGGGCTCAAATAGCATACACAAGACTGATCATAGTTAACATTTTTGTAGGGCACATCTTATTATTGAATAATGAAGAACTTTATAGGCAGTGAAAGCAGAGTTCAAACAAACAGTAGTAATAAAGAAACATCAACAACATATAAGCAGATCATGTATACAGGCTGAGCAACAACCTATAGCTGTCATTATATAGCGAGGAAAGTATGAGGCAAAACTCACATTTCTTACAATAAATTTTAGAAAGGAGAATCTACCATGTGCACTCCAATAACTGAATGGATACGAAGCCGTTATTAGTGAGTAGAAAACCTCAGCGGCTATCAGCAAACTAGACAATTACTATGTGACTTTTCATAAAGAACAAGCCCGCAATATGTGTTATATTGGCATACTTGCAAACAATTTGATCTGCTAGAAAAAGGCTAATACTCACAATTTACAATCTCAGCGCCCTAAAATAAAAGAAATTCTTAAGTTAGTGATCAAAGAAGACAAGTAGCTTAACCAATTACTGAGTTTTCCCCCTTTAAAGCTATATGTTTGCGACAAAGCCGAAAGAAAACGATCACAAAGAAGGCTACTCAGAGAGGATAAATTCCCCATTGCACAGATGATAAAAGTTTAAGATGGGTAAACATCTATAAATTTTGTGACTCCATTAGCATCATGCGAAATATATATTGAAGCAAATATGTGTAACATGTAGCTTAAAAGTTGGCATAAAACTTCAAATTGAGAAAAAAGAGAGTGATATACTTTTCACACAACCTTAGAAGGAAAAGACTTCCCGCACTGCTGAACTGCAAGTGTGAGACCAGACATAGCAGGGTATCAAGGAATTAAGCAAGTAGCTTAAAGAAAACCAGTAAAAAAATATCAACATGTCCACAGAAGAAGTCATGTCAAGAAAGACTGAAATAACAACATTTTGGATACAATACAGATTAGACGGAAATATTCAGTAATCTACTAGAATCAAGAAAACGAGATTACCTTCTCGCAGGAGGTTTTTGAAAAAAAAATTGAGCTGTGTAAGGATAAAGTTCATAGATCACAAACAAGTACTAAGCAGATCTGGATTTTTTTTATTATTATCAAGAAGATGAAGACGCATAGAAATCATTTTTTCCCCTATAAACACCATCTTTTAGTTATATGCTAAGTAGCATGGATAGGGGTACGGATAGCATGGGTAGGGGTACCGATATGGGCACGGGTACTGGTACGGGTACGGGTACGGGCACGGGCACTGCAAATTTGTAAAAGGTACTGTAAGGGGACACTGCTATAAATATGTATGTTAAGTATATTTATATGTATTAAAATTAATATTTTCCATAAGATCAATATTGTTTTTTCATTTACATGAGATCAATATATTAGAAGTAAATGTGAAGTGTATAATATACACCCAAGAAGTGTGTGAGGAATGTTTTAAATTAAAAACATGTGATATATAATTTAGTATATGCTTGAAAAAACATATGTGTATATTCAAGAAGTACCCACATAACATATGTTATATGTATCATTCTTGGGGGGGGGGGTAACCTTGTAGATTTCCAGGTGCAGAAAAGAGCGGGAAGAGGATGTGCTCATATTTATTGAGATACTCCTATGCTGCAGGCTGTTTAGCATGTTTCTATGCCTATAAAATATGGAGATAACAATGACCGTGAAATAATATTGTAATGACACCCGGGAACAATGACAAGTACATGTCTGAGTGTGTGCGTGTGCATTCATTCCTGATAAATTCATCACATTAGAAGGTATAATCACGAAATATGTTTAACAGTTCACAATAGTCAATGCCGACTTGAAGCCTAGGATAAAAGAGGACCAAAAAAATTAAAGCAGAAGTATCATAGGATGCAACTCACAGTGGAGTAAGGATGCTATGCAGTAAAACCAAGAGTTCAATAAATCGGAAAATAAATCTTACGCAGAAAAAAGGTGCATAAAGCATTCAACACATATATCAATGTAAAAAAGAAACAATAGGAAATTGATACAATGATAATGGCCATATGAAATTGATATATAAATAATAGCTCAAATAAAAATGATCAGAAAAGGGTGAACCTTTTGTTTTGACATCGTTCGAAGACTTCACAAGTAACTATATCACCAAACATGAGACTTGTATGGGAAATACAAATATCTACTAGGAGAAAACAAGGAATAACTACCAAAATACAGCCTTCATAAGGGGGCAAAAATTTCGTGTAAACAGGAAGGTCAAGAGTAAACCAAAAATACAAAAGATAAAATAATTGTTTTATAAAGTTTGCATAGGAAAGCAACTCATCTACATGCTCAAACTGTAAATAAAAAACCAAAATAAGTTTTGAATTATATATAGAAGTAGTTCATGTTTGGTAAAGGAATTTACAAAATTTGCTCAAAAATACAAGATTATTGGATAAATAAGACCAATAGGTTAAAAGAGACTGAAGAAGAAAAATAGAAATTTGGATTTTGAATGAAATTTTATGACTTTATTTCTATTTTATTTATTTCTATTTGAGAATGATGTTTTATGATTTTAATACAACTCTAGTGAAGACCACATTTATTTCAGAGTCAGCCAGACAAACTTCCATAAAGCCAGAAAGCAACTGATAAGGAGAAACTACTCTCTCTGCCACCCTTTACTTCTTCCTGCCACCTTTTACTTCTTCCTACAGAGAACTATGAATGCAACAATTCCCTCAAATTGCTAGCACCTTTAGATACCAACTCTAAAAAATGAAGTTTGAATGTATTAAATACTAGATTTTTGTAATATGAAGTCAACTTGAAGGCATGTAATGCTTTCCTTTCCAGGCAGGAGAACAAAATGAAAAAAATTGCCCGCCATGTAAAAGGAGCAGATTTAATTAACACTATACAAGGACAGGGGGTACAAGATATTAGACATGGTTTCCCCAAAATTACCTTTCCTTTAAAACCATTCAAATGTTTGTTAACTGCCTTCCTGCACCCTACAGCTTCCAGCTCATTCCTGGCCACATGTGGGAGAATACTAACATGCTCCCTAATGTCAGAAGTAGATGTTTCCTCTACTCTTCTTTTTCTAGCATTGTTCAACTGGCGGTCACCAAGCAATCTCCGACCATACAAAGAGGTCTTCCTAACTTGAAAATTATCATGTTGTAAACTCCTCTCCAACAGAAATCTTCCCCCTGCAGGGAGACTGCGTTGTTCAAAGTGCTTTAACTTTGAATCATCATCATCAGCATGAAGATTGGACTTTGGGAGTCGATTGGATCTTCTCAACTGAACACTAGAAACAATGTTTTCATAGTATACATCTTCTTCAGATTTGTATTCCTCCATGTTCAATTCTAGGTTATCTTCATAAGGTTCTAGGTTATCTTCATAGGATAAATGATGCAGATCCATGATACCCGCATGCCCGTTTGTTTTGTTCTTAAATTGCCAGTCTCTGATATGACTCCTGTGATTCACATATCTACCAGATGGCCTCCATGAGACACATGAATGCTCTCGTGATGACGAAGCATCACGCCAATCTCTTTCACCAGTATTAAATGGTTCTTTGTATCTATGATCAATTAGATGATGCTCTGCATCATTCTGGATATATTTACTTGACCTGTTTTTCTCAAAATTTAACCTTCTATAATATCTACTTCTTTCAGGGCTTCTTATTTCTCCATCTGTAGAGTAAAAATGCCGATCAAACTTTTCCTCCTCCACATCATGGAAATCTATATGTCTTCCATGTGGGTCCTGCACATAATGTTTTCTGTATCTATGATCATGTATAAGGTCATCATATCCATACTCCATACTAGTCCAGTGTTCATCGACTCTTTCTTTTGTCATACGTGAACATGAATTATTCTCCTTAAAAAGGACTTTATTTTCAATAAGTGGTCGGTCTGGATACGCACGGAGTGAGCATCTTCTACGTTGATCTTCATTATGCCTTTCACGAAAACAACCTCCTTGTACCAAACAATCTTCTTCATCCCAATTTCTACCAGAATGGGTAACCAAATCACACTTCTGAGAATCTTTAGTGAAAGATTTATGACTACCATTCTTTACAGCATGTCTTCTGCTCTTGTAACTTAGTGATACTTTAGTTTCTCCATAAGAATGTAAATGTTCCTTAAGATCATCAGCATCATAACTAGACTTCTGTTTTCTTGTCTTGCACCTGACATTCCCCAAATCCATATCATTCTGACGCTTCCTGTGAACAAGACCTGCTGTCTGCTCATCATCTTTAGAAACATTTAATGCTGTAACACTTCTAAATCTTGTTCCGCTGAAATGATTATATTCTCCAGAAGAAAGGTCTCGTTCACGAGCCTCATCTTTGATATCTTCTTGGTCAGATTCTGTGGCATTACTTAGTGAATCATTTGAAAGATAATAGTCAGGGTCGATGAAGTCTTGTAATTCCTTAACGGATGTCTTTTTGGTGAGCCTAGTGTCTTTCCCCACATCGTGGACATCCTTGGATTCTTCAGAGCGGCTAGGAAGATTACTGGAAGTGGAATGATGTGGGATTTGATCACCAGAATCAGACCCAACTCCTGATGTGCAGGCATCCGTTTTGAAAAGATCTTTGTCCTCATATTTCTCACAGTCAACACTAGATTTAGTTTTCCTGCAAGCTTCTCTATCGTTACTTTCATCCGAACAGGAAGAGTATTTGTCAACAGAATCAGTACTATCCTTGCAAATCTGAGCGTCACTGTGTGGGGATAAGATCCTGCATCATGTAGGCAGAAAAGAGGCAAAAACCAGATAGAGTCTGAGAACAATTATGAAATTATCAAAACCAAATAGAGATGATAAAGCAAGTTTAACTTTTCAGCAAATAATGTCAAGTTTAACTTGATAGCAAACAATGGCAAGAGGTCAGGTTTGACTTAGTCACTGCTGAATCATAAGCATGATAAAAGAACAAAACCAAGAAGCGGAAGGACATATACTCTCTTTTAAATATAGTGTCCTATGTCAAGTTCCAGGGGGGAACCATGAATATGAAATACCGGAGATGAACCCAGAATTATACTTCATATAAGCTAATTATTCATCCATGGAAAAGTTCTAGGAAAAAAATGGCCGTACGCAACTGAAGTAGAGTGCCAAGGGCCAGGTCAGATCTTTTTTTATAGGAATGGAATCCAAATTCAAAGTCTGAACTAAAAAAATATTTTTAATTTACAGGTTCAGATCTGTAGACCAAACTCTTTGGCGGGGTATTAACCAACAAAAAAATGAACTCTGAGCACAATGGACTAGAGTCTACAAAAAAAAAACTGAATTAAACTTGTTATATTCCAATTTCCTGCTCTAATACTTTGACAGTAAAAAAATAAACTTATACCTTGACAAATAAATGAGATGCAAAAAATGGCACAATTTACAACCAAAAGAATTGCAACAAAAAAAATAACCTGAAAATTTATGTTTCATTGGCACCAAGAAGAAACTGGCACCATAACTAAATGAGGAATATATATATATATATATATATATATATATATATACACACACAATTTCCTGCTCTAATACTTTGACAGTAAAAAAATAAACTTATACCTTGACAAATAAATGAGATGCAAAAAATGGCACAATTTACAACCAAAAGAATTGCAACAAAAAAAATAACCTGAAAATTTATGTTTCATTGGCACCAAGAAGAAACTGGCACCATAACTAAATGAGGAATATATATATATATATATATATATATATATATACACACACACACACACACACACACACACACACACACACACACACACACACACACACCAGGTAATTTGAAGTTTGGCAATAACAAGATTCACACTACATTCAATCATTGCAGGGAATAAGGCACTAGAAATAACATGAATATAATCGACTGGTTAATCTTCAACAATATTATGCATACTTCTCCTAATTTGCTAACGGGGTCGGATTTTTTCTAATTCACCAATGCCCAAGACTTTGCACTGCATTCAACCATTCTCACACTACAGGGATAAGGCACTAGAAATGATATGAATACGGTCATAGACCATAGACCGTATTCGTAAACCTGGACTGCGATAATCATTCCATGGCACCAATGTCGCTTAGCTGAAAGAAATAAGTATAAATAATACAAAGATGTAGAACAAACCTCTTGTTTGAGTTGTTTCCAGAAGTTGAAGCACCAATATTTTCTGCACAGTCGAAACTGTTTTTGCAGAAAACTGTTGCATCCTGTGCAGAACCCTCCATTTTGATCTATATAAAACGAAGTTATCAGCAACTTAAGAATAAGATAAAAGGTGCATAAATGTTGCATCATTCCATGTTAACATAAAAACTGAATTAAAGTTAAATAGCTGCATCAAGTTGACATACTTGTATCACAACATCAGAATCCCGGGCCCTTGGGCACCATTTATCGGTTGATGGCATGCGCTCACCAAGACTGCTTTCAACCTGAATTGCTCTACCCTTTGGCTGTGCAGGATAGATATTGACATAGTTTGAATGTAGAAAGGCTTTTAACGGTGCGACAAAGATGAAAAGCGGAGAATCCAAATAGTAAACAACAGCACAAAAGAATCGAATAGTACACTTGTACTAAACATACCATGTGAAGTCCCCTTCCTTCCTTCTTCAAAGGTTCTGAGGCAAAAGAATCTCTCTCTCCCTGTCCACATCAAGCACATTAATCCATCCAACTTTTAGATAATAACATTTAGAATGAACGATCTAATAAGCCGAAGGCTGATAGATTAATTAGCAAATCTTAAGGCCAAAATGCTTCACCTGATTCAACCTTGATATATGGTGAACTGGAGATCCATTCAATATCATAGCTTCCTTCCTAAGGCGATTCTGATATAACTCAAAAGAATATTATGTTTCTTGATAATGCACTGACTACAGGAATAAATGCAAGATAGGTAATGAGTAACAAGTACCAGGGATTCACAATAGCTCTTCCAGCTTTCCTCATTCAGGTCAAAGTTAAAATAATTTGTCATGTCGACTCCATGATGCCTCCACGGTTTCTGCTCGAATGCTTCAATATTTATGTCATATATAGTCCTGCCAAAACTTATATTGCCAAAAGTTACATTGACAACAAGAACAATGTATCTTAAGTCATTTTAAATCAAATTGAGGTCAACTATGAAGCAACATCTCCATTTTGGAAAGGGTCCACAGGAAATTTTGCCATTTTACATCTGTATTTCTTCTTAATACAACCACGAAGTTGCAGAAATGTTCCAGATCAGGGAAATAACGAATACAATAAGAGCTTGCCCTCAGACCCAGCAGACCTATTGGCAAGCAGGCAATCTACTTATTAGGACAGTGCAGTTTGACCTGAATCACTCAAAGATCACACCTCCAAGATTTCAAAAGCAATATAATAAAAGGGTTTCAAAATCAAGGTGGAAGAGGGATGAAATTCTCCATTGTAAATTGCATTCACCTGCCAACTCTTAAGCATGATAACATATGCTGCATGCTATAAGACAAAAGACGATATAAAACACAATCCTAAGTTTAGCAGCAGCATCTTGAATCTAACAACTACAAATGTATATCAGACAGATTAACAGCAAGCACGCAGTATAGACAACCAAAGAAATTCACCCTATTCAAATTTTAATAGAAGTTTTATTGCGTAAAGGAAAAGGGGCAATGCAAATATAGGATATGCCAAATGACGGATTTCTGTGAAATATTTTCTTGTGACATGGATGAGACAATCACCAATTACAAGCCGCTATGACTCAAAGTGATTGCCCAAGTAGGCATCAAAACTTGGACGTCAGTTTCATAGGTACACGTACATACCTATGTCGCGGCAAACAGAAAGTGACACCAGTTTGAGCTGCTACAGAAATGTCTCGATTGTAAGATACAGATCCCTGTATGCATGACATCAGAGGATTATCCCAAGCACCCCTTCCAGAAAGTGATGCTCTTGCGATACTCAGGAAACCCTTAAATTGAGATCCGACATGCTGAAGAATAAAATTGACCAGAAGAAGTTATATTAAAGCAATTACCATTAAGTGGTGCTTGTTGATGATAGAACTTCTAGAGCTACTATATTGTATAGAAGAATATGAAAGGAAATACACCAAAAATACAGGAGCAGGATACGAACAAACATTTCTATATATTTAGGGCTTGTTTGGATTGAGGGGAATAAGGGTGAAGGGAAGTTAGGGGAACCATTCACCTCCATTCACCTTGTTTGGGAACATTTAGGAGGTGAAGTTATTCACCCTAGTTCCCCTTGGTTCACCCCCTAATAGTATAAAATTTGTTACCCCCCAAATTAGGGTGTAACCCCCTAATAGTATAAAATTTGTTACCCCCCAAATTAGGGTGTAACCAAGGGGAAGGGAACTCCCTTCCTTTCCCTTCCATTCTCTCACCTAGTTTCCCTTAACTTCCCTTCCCTTCACCTAGTTATATTAAAGTATCTACCATCAAATCAGATATTTAAGTAGCGTGCTAGACGATGGAATTTAACAAACAGTGAAAATTAAACAAATATTATCTGAAAGATATATAAACCATTTCCAATATGACCTTTCGATTACTTGAAGTAATAAATTACTCACCTGAGTAAATTTCAGTATTAACAATTAGCCAACTGAATTATAATGCTATAGCATTCATTCTAAGATTTGATATCTGAGAAGGCAATAACATCCCAGCTCAACCTCCTAATTTGAATAATAACCTAATCTATGATGAAAAGAAC
>NC_033798.1:3433931-3435259 GCF_001876935.1 Asparagus officinalis | reverse complement strand
AGGAGATTGTGAAACGTATATGTACACGTGTTTTGGTGCATATTTCCTTTCATGACTACAATCTAGTTCCTGTTGGAGTAGCCATTGATAACAAGTGATACCGAGCTGGATCCACTTTTTGGGGAATATTAGTCAAAGCAATAACAAGAATATTTCTAGTGGAACATCTTTCACAATCCTTGGAGAGAGAGTTCTCTAATGGACCGAGGGATAAGTAATTTACTCACACATACATATCATGAATGTTTGGAATCCATATTATGCAAGGAGACATTGCTTTTGCTAATTTGAATTGAAAAGGTGATATCAAATAGGTCTATTTTCGGCATCATATACATAGTTAGCACATTCGTCAAAGTTAGCAGCTCCGTATCAAGGTCATTCACATGCATTATTCTAATGACAAGCCGTAGTGGGTACATGAGACTTGGGTAGACGTCAAACGAGCTTAAAGCTTCCCCCCCCCAAACATGCTAATAAAGTTGAATCAACTGAAGAAGAAAACTGGTCAGCACATAATTTTCTAGAAGAATGATTGACCATAAACATGCAGATCAGCGGCCCAGCCCTTATCTCAACAATGATTGCAAGTTCCATCCACGGGTCCGTAATCTTTTGAAAAACTATTTTGCACCACAGAGAAACTTAGACAGATTGCTCCTAAAACTGTTACTCAGTATAAGCAAGTCCATTAATCCGACAATAAAAGAGATTAATCCAACCACCACCAAGACACCTAATTTCTTGGAAGATCCCTTACTTGTATGAGGAGTTCCTATCGATAAGAATTTCTCTAGCAACACCACAAATTGGTCTTGAATTCTAGATAATTTACTGAATATCAAAAAAAATCATTCTAATATGTTAGTGCTAATATCATGAGACGTAGATAAAAAAGAACAGATAAAACAACATGAATGTTCCCATACCCGACCAGAACGATGATCGACATTCATTCCTTGCATGGATTCATCGGCCGGCGGCGGCGGAAACTGATCGCTTGACCTCTGATCATTGTTCAAATGATCAGCAATTTTATCACAGTCATCACCCTCATCAATCCCATTACTGACTCCCCCTTTTGAAGGCTGGAACCTAGGGCACTCGCTCTCGTTCAAAACTATTCGAAAATCATCGTCATCGCTGTCGCTATTGCTGCATTCATCCTCCTCTACATCCGCCGCCTCTTTAGACTTGAGAGTTTCCTCCCCTCGATTCGATTCAGGTTTCTCTGGATTCGGTTTGATCTCGTCCCCCTCCTTATCGCTGACGTGGCAATCGAGGTCGCCGTAGAGGTCGCCGAAATCGTCCATGTCGTCCATGGCGCT
>NC_033798.1:3421189-3433921 GCF_001876935.1 Asparagus officinalis | reverse complement strand
ATTTGAGAAGAGAAGAGCGCATGACTTCAAATTTGGGGATTGAGGCGACTCCACTGCGACTAGCTTAAACCCTAAACCTAAACCTCCGGCTCTCGGTGTCTCAGCTATTGGAATCGGGAGATTTATCATGAATTTCGACGACAAGCTCTGGACGATTGGGGTCGATTTTTTTCGTGGTTTTTAATGTATCCGCCCCGCAAATTTTGGGGTATTGCAAAATAATCTCGAGGTTTTGCTATTTTACTAGCTAGTGCGCACCCATGCAAAGCACGACCTCCATTTTTTTATTTCCGCCACAGTAATTCTGTATTTAAATTCAGTTTTTGTACGTGCTGTAGTAACGCTTTTAAATGCTACAGTATCCCACCTTAACTGTAGTAAAAATACTACATTAATGTTTTTAACACTATAATTCTCGCATGTGTTACAGAAATTTGTTGTAGCGTGAATAGTGAATCTTGGATCCTACTGTCTGTGCTACAGAAACACTGCTGCAGTGATTTACTGTAGTTTTTTTTTTCCTGCAGCATGAATAGTGAATCTTAGATCCTCTCGTTATTCCGTTATTATAGAGGAATAGATTGGATTGGATTTTTTTAAATATATTCTTCATTTTTCCAAATTCTTTTAAATTGCTAATTAGCTTTTCATTTTTTTTATTTCATTTATATTCAAAATTATTAGAAGATTTCCCCCACTCTTCATCTTTCTATTCTAGGGAAGGATAAAATTATAAATTTTCCATCACTTCGCTCTTACGTTGAATCAAGATGTCAATTTTTTCTTTGCATATCTTCTCCTCGTTTACCAGAACTTGCAAATCTATAAACGGCTTGTCTTGTAAACCTTTATAAAAAATCTCAATTGCTGCATAAGTATAAGTGGGGAAAAAAATTTGTACCTACAACTGTATTCATTAACATATTCAAATATAATTCCTGAATACCTATCTTCGAATGGATACACGGTAGATATGTGTACTGAAATATTGGGACCAATATGTGAAATATCCAATTATATGTTGATCATATAGTTATAATTGTTATGACTATTAAGTTATAGATTTGATGTTAATTTCAATGATCCAAAGTAATTATCTCTTTTCAAAATCAAAATTAACAAATATGTTAACGAACATATTCGTCAACAACAGTCTGCTACTGTCGTCATCAGCTGAGCTTCAAACAAGTACCAGGGTGTTTTGTGAAATCAACGGACTATATATTATTAGAGCATTCACACTTTATCTTTCTTTAACTAGTAAATAATAAGCAATTGTTTATTAAATATTTAAACATTAGTCATATTTTTATTTCTCTTTTTCCCTTCACAGTCCAATCTTTTAACTTGGAATTGTTACTTTTCGACATTTGTTCTTATTAAAATTTTGTAGATTCCAACGAGGAAAAAAATTTGATATTTCTTCAATGTATTTGTGAAATTAATCTATATCTATATCAATTTAAAAAAAAATCTATTTTTATATTTATAATGTTATAGTTGTCAAATTATAATATAATAACAATAAGACATGCAAAAATAATAATATAAAAAAGGATTTTTCAAATAGGTGTCCCAGGGGACCCGTTAATTTGGATATAACATACTGTATATTAGTTTCTAATTGCCAATTAAGGCTTCCCTTAATATGTGCTTATTGTCAATTTACTAAACTCATATTTCTATAAAAACCCAGCATATAATGGACATTATCAAGACTAAAAAAGAAATTAAAATAGTAAGGGGAAAAAACTTCTATTTATCTCTTTTTTACTTCCCTCTAAATAACATTTTTCCCTCCAAATAGTAATTAAAAAGAACTATGCAAACTATGTTAAGTGACATAAGTATTCAAATTATGTGCACCACATATTTTCTCATTTCAACAAAGATTTCTTAACTTATTGTGGACCTATGATTTCTCCTTTAAACTGCGAAAGTACGAGACTTTTTAGTTTTAATTTTGTTTTCTATATAAGTGAAGACAATTTAAGTTTTTTTTTTCCTTTATATTTGTTGGAGGGAAAATATTACCGTGAGGGAAGTAAAAAAAATAAATGTCTTTTTTCCCCTTTACTATTTTAATTTCGTTTGAGGCTTAATAATGTTCAGAATATGTTGTTTGATAATAAGCACAAACTCTATGATTTGAAAAGAAACCTCCCAAACTTCTTCACACTCTCTTCAACTGTAAAGGACTGTCAACGGTCACCCGCCATCACGAACGGTAAAAAAAAAAAAAACTCTTCAAAAGTATTGCATGGAGCATTCAATCACATTGCTCAAATGACTATGAACTCCAAAGAAATGCTACCCTTCTCTTTGATCTCAAAAACCCATCCCCAGACCGAAGCACTCCTCTCTCTCATCCACCAAACCCGATACCAGATAAGCCCCAAATCCGCCGTTGCCATCCTCTTGAAATCCAATTCAAACCCTGCCCACCTCAAACAAATCCATTCCCTCCTCTTAACGACTGGCCTAACCCACAAAAACAGTCTCTTAACTCGCCTCCTCGAAAACCTTATACGAATCGGCGACATTCGTTACGCCCGCAAGCTGTTCGATGAAATTCCCAAACCAAGAGTTTTCCTGTGGAGCACCCTTATAAGAGCTTATTTCAATGACAACCTTCCCTTTGATGCCATATCTCTTTATCTTCAAATGGGTTCGGCTAATGTTCGACCCGATAGCTTCACATTCCCGTTTGTGGTCAAGGCGTGCGCTGAGGTTCTCAATGTGAGACTTGGAATGGCTGTTCATGGGCAGATTGTTAAGTATGGATTGCATGAGAATGCCATTGTTGGAACTGAATTGATGGTTATGTATGCAAAGTTTGGGGATTCAGAGTCGGCGGACTGTGTGTTTGATTCTGGCGGCGGCGGTGATGGTTTGAGTAGAGATTTGGTTTTTTGGAATGCTTTGATAAGTGCTTATGCACAAAATGGGAATGCGAGCAGGGCCCTTGCTTTGTATAGGAGAATGGAGTCGGATGGGATCGAGCCTGATGCAATCACGCTGGTGAGCGCTATTTCGTCGTGTGCTTATTTGGGTTGCTTGGATTTTGGGAGGCAGCTGCATTCTCGTGTTAAAGAGAGAGTTCGTAATGTGTACATAGAAAATGCGCTTATCGATATGTATTCGAAATGTGGAAGCATGGATGAGGCTAGTAAGGTGTTTTCTGAAATGGGTGACAGACGAAATGTTGTATCGTGGAGTACTATGATTGGTGGCTATGCTGTTAATGGCGATTCTGATAAAGCTCTATCTTTGTTCTCTAGAATGAAGGATGATAACGTGAAGCCAAACTCTGTAACAATGCTTGCAGTTCTCTCTGCTTGTAGCCACGCTGGGCTTGTTAGTGAGGGAAAGAAATATTTCTACAGCATTTCTCGTCCTACAGCTGAGCATTATGCGACTATGGTCGATCTCCTTGGTCGATCAGGGCATCTCGAAGAGGCGTTTAGCTTCATCAAGAATATGCCAATCGAGCCTGATGCAGCTGTATGGGGGGCATTATTGGGATCTTGCACGATTTATCATGATACTAGTATTGGTCAGATCGCTGCTGATGAGCTTTATAAATTAGCCCCCAGCACGCCTTCATATCAAGTTCTTCTATCGAATATGTATGCAGTTTCAGAGAGATGGGACGATGTGCATAAAATTAGGAAACATATGAGAGGGAACAATTTGAAGAAAGTTTCTGCTTATAGTTCAGTTGAATTGGATGGAGAGGTCCATGTGTTCTCTGAGGGCTCACGTTCTCAGTGTAAGGAGATTTATGAGAAACTCGGCGAGCTGGATGGAATTGTTAAGGCTATGGGGTATAGAGCTGAGACTGGAATTGTTCTGCACGATGTGGAGGTTGAGGAGAAAGAGGCAGCTCTTCGAACTCACAGCGAGAAGCTTGCCATTACATTCAGTCTTTTGTATTCGAGGGGAGATGATGAGGGGGTTCCATTAAGGATTATGAAGAATTTGAGGGTATGCAATGACTGTCATACTTTCTTTAAATACGTATCAAAGGCACTTGGAAGGGAGATTATCATGAGAGATAAGAATCGATTTCACCATTTTAGAGATGGTAGATGTTCGTGCAATGACTTTTGGTGATTCAGAGATCGAAGGTTAAGCTCAGTTGAATTTCAAATTGAAGGTACTACTTAGAGTAGAAACACAATTTTTTGTTCCAATGAATTTTCAGATTTAGTTCTAATTTACAAAAGCAAATTTTACTAATATCCCTTTTGCTTTGGATTACTTGTTTATATATTCTCAGATGTCCTAGGTTAAATTAAAAAAAAAAATCAGTTGTATGTGCTACTTGATTTTGTTTACTGAAGCTCAATACACAAGAAAATACCTTCTCGCTTGGTTGGTTCTATTTCCTATATGACCTGTACTTAAATACCTTTACTTCCTTTTCTCATTTATATATTCTACTACTGAATTTGACAGCATTTCATGTATTAAGTAGTAAACTAAGGCAGTGAACTTTTGACCTGTTTTAATCCACAACCAATCTATATGGTCCTTTCATTTCAATATTAAAATAGGGATAATACATGAAAACTTAAAAGGAGTTATAATGCATGAAGCCTTGAGTTAGTCCGCCATCCACTTTACTGAGTTGGCTCCAAGAGTAAATCATATTGATCCTTAGTTGATAATTAATTTGTGGGTAGTCGCCTTTTTCTTTCATTGTATCGGATTTATTAAGTGGGCACCAAGAGTTTAGTGTTAACAAGTCTCGAGTCAGTTTAAGCTTACAGAACCTCATTCACAAGAGGAAGCTTCATAGAAAATCGCATTCATCAGGACTCATCATATAATACACATTGCACTTGACGTTATACAGAAGTCCCTAGTATTGCAATCTATCATAGAATTTAGACCCCTTGAGCAAACTGCACAAAAACTCCCCTGCAATTTTTTTTCACTTTGGTAATCATGTGTTTGTTCTCAGTTCCAGAAAAGCTACTTCCTTTTTATTTTTTATTTTTTTGCACATATAATTAAAACATGATTTTAATAATCCAACATTACCATTACATCCATATTTCCGATAACATTCTGACCACGTACTAGAACTAAGAGTGCTGTATGTTTGCATCTTTATCTCTTTGGAGTTCAGTATGTATATCATGAGGTATGCAATGAATGTAGTTCATTTATTGCTCGTGTTGCTTTTATTATTTCTTGGTGACAAAGTAGTACAACTCAATGCAACCAATGCATACCAGAATAGTTCGAATGAATTGTCCTCGGCCAATAATTTAGGAACAATGAGAAGCAATAAGTATACAAGGGCACCTCATGTTATTGCTAAAGGAATCAATATCGTAAAGGATATGAAATGACATAATGTTAATTGCTGTAGGCTATCTAAAAATCACAACAGATAGCCAATCCCCATCAAACACCAATGATGGAAGTTACAATCTGACGACTTTCAGAAGGCTACAATTTGAAGACTTTCACGTAGAAGGTTACAATCTGACGACCTTCACAACAACTAATGAAAGCTCTAATTCAACAGCCTTCACAATCAACATCGGGAGTTATAATCTGATGACTCTCATATTTTTAAGGAGCCAAGACGAAGGTTACAAGGTGATGATCTTTACAACGCTCTAGCAAAATAGACTATAAATTAACGGTCTCTTCATATCAAAACATAGATATCTCTCAAACCGGAAGGAATTTGGTGAAACGGAGGGAGCAAACCGAACCCTATGGGGTCGGTTTGATCAGCTCCGTCTCGTAGAGATAGCCGATTTTTATATATAATTCGTCTCATTCCGACTTACGGTTTGAAAGTATGACCTGTTCTTCGCAGCAAGTTATGTTCTGAAGTCCGTCTGTAAGACTGCACTTCGCCTAAACATTAGACTTAGCCTGAAGCTTGCCGAACCCGTCTGAGGCTCACATCTGCATCCAAGATTCAAAACGCAGAGGTCATGCCCGCATTCTGAACTCAAAATGCAGAGATCATGCCCGCGTTCTAAACTCAAAACGCAGAGGTCGTGACCGTATTTGAGATTCAAAACGCAGAGGTCGTGGCTGCGTTCCAAACTCGAAACGCGGAGCTCGTGGCTACATTCCAGAGTCAAAACGCAGAGTTCGTGGACTCAAAACGCAGAGTTCATGCAGAGCCCAACCCTGCGTCCCAGGTCAAAAACGCAGAGTTCATGCAGAGCCCAACTCTGCGTTTCAGAGTTCACAATGTTGTGTGACCTGTGCATTTTCAGCCTAAAACAGGCCCAACTCTACGTTTGATGTCTAAAACGCAGAGTTCGGGTCCAGAACGTCATTTTCGACGTTTGCCCAACTCTACGTTTGATGTCTAAAACGCAGAGTTCGTGCCCAGAACGTCATTTTCGACGTTTGACTCGTTCAAACACGGACTGAACAGTTTCAGAAACCGTTTTCCCCCCACGATTTGAGGGATTTCCGCCCCACTTAGGAGCGGATTAAGGGGACAGTTACCATCCTTAATCCCCTATAAATACCAGAAACTCAATTGAGTTAGGGGATCAGTTTTTTGCATAAAAAATAGATCGCAAAAGGAGAGATCGGCAACCTCTTGAGCAGATCATCTTGTTAGACCCTAGAGGGGGGGTGATTAGGGTCTTATACTAATCTAATCCGATTAAATACCAATTAAAATTAATTAACAAGTTATCCTACCAAGTATGAAATATAACAAGAATATAAGCTAGGATAAGCAATATGAACAATGAGATATATCATATATGATAGAAATATATGCAATGATATATAAACAATAAGATATATCCTAACAAAGAGATATAGACAATGTATGTGCAAGGATATAAAACTAACACAAGGGTAAACAATATGAACTAGATAGTGGATCATATAAATAATGAGCTATGGACAATGGCGATATAAGATATGAACAGAAATATAAATGAACGCCAAAGCACACTCAAACACACTATATGATCACAGAGTTCGGACCTTCCGTCCTACGTCTCCGCTCCCCACTCCCGGGGAAAAATCCACTATCACAACCGGATTTTCTACGTTCACCCGAACAACGTTTATACCTCACACTCGGTTTTCTAGCTAACCGAAAACTTTACAATCAACACTCTTGCAATCACACTCTACACCCTCACAAGTGTTGGACCTAGCCGTGTCTCCCTCAAGTGCTCGGTTATAACCTCTCCCTAGGCTCGTCAACCGACATCACTCCTCTTGGAACGATCCCCGACGCCTCAACACTTCCTCTCGGTGTCAAAGTGTATTACAAAGAATCTCACCAATAAGTGCTCAATCGAAGAGAATGTTGTGTTCTCTACTATGGATGAGAACACAATGGAACTCACACTCAATTGTTACAACTCTCCAACCAAAATCTTTTATGAAGTAAATACAATTAAGTCAATGGGATGTGTGATAACAATGAGATAAACAATTAACTCAAATAGCAAACTGCCAATAATAGATTATGAAACTCATAATAAAATTGCCTAGCGAAAAGAGTTAGAAACTTCCTCAAGTTAGATCAGAGGTTAGCAAGTGGATTTTGGATGCCAACATCAATAGATGTCTCCTCAAGCTTATGTTTGAAATTATTTCTCAAAACTATCAAACTTCAAATGATTAAAAGTTCTTAAACACATTAAACCAACTAAAACTTGTTAAAATCTGTTTACTTGCTGTTAAAACTCTCTTTGTGTGTGTATGGAAAATGTTATGACAAAGGGGTTTTATAGGCTGAGAAACCACCCCGAAACCAAAAAACCATTAAAAAACAAAAACACCAGCAACTACCGTTACTGTGTAACGATCGGCTGCTACAGTACTTCGTCTCGCCGGTACGGATCGACCGTGAGCCATATGCAAGCTGATAAGTTAACGTTTCAGGAGTTTGAGCGGTTCTGATGCGGGTATGTAGCACTGCGTATCAACTTTGTAAAATCAATTAAAAATAGTAAAACAGCTCCAAAAAATATAAAATTTTGTGGGAAGGTTATAGACATGTAGAATAACATGTTAGAGAAAGAATTTCTGAAAAATCATTTCCCAGTTGAGAGAAACAAATGTTTGAACACAGATTTACAGTTTCTAAAAAACTGCTGACATACACGATTTTGTAAAATCAATTGGGCACAGTAAATCAACTCCAAAAATAGTAAAATTTTGAGGAAAGTTTCTAAACATGTAGATAAAAATGTAAAAGAAAGAATTTATTGAATATCACTTCCCATTTATGAAAACTCATCTGTTTTGTAAAACATGCATGAACATGCACGAACGAAAAACATGATTTTGTAAATTCCATTAAACATAACAAATCAATTCCAAACTTGATGAAACTTTGCGAAATGTTTATAAACATGAAAAAAAACATGTTAGAAAAAGAATTTCTCAAATTGAATTTCCATTTGTGAAAACTCATGTATTTTGCAAGTATGTCCAAAACATAAAAACCCAAAACCATGCATGTATATATATAACTATATATATACATAGAAGCCAAATACGTGTGCGTATATGATATTGAGTTTAAGGTACTTAACACACATAATATAAAACCTAAACTAGATTACCCAAGCCGATCTTGATCTTCAATAAGCGTGACTTGGTACACTTTGCGGATGAAGCTTGAACTTGATCTTTAACTTGAATTGTATGTTGCTTCACTCCACAATTCCGCCAACCTCCATTTGATATCGTCGTTGAAGCGCTATTCCATTCATCCTCCAACTACGTTGTTTGTCTATAATAAATAAGAAAACACAAATACTAGACAAACAACATTAGTGGTAAATTGTTTGTTAAACATCATCAAAACAAGAAGGCCAACACATCTTCGGATCTTGGAGATTTCTCGGATCTAGAGATCAGAAAAGGGGGTCTTCGCTCAATCTCTGGAGCATTCCTTGGAGCTTTCATCATTAGCTTATTAACCGATTTTCGGTTCAAATCAACTCTTTTTTTAAGAGTTTAAACTCGTTCTGAGTTATCAACTCGTTCAGAGTTTCAAACTTGCCACACAAGTTAATTGTTCCCGCGAGATAAGACGGTCGGATCGTCAACGGAGAGTATATTCGATGCGAGCATTCGAAGGAAGCATTCCATCGCTACTGTGAAGAACCCAGAATTAAACAAAGTGGAGAATCCAGATTATTCTCCTCTCTTTTGTAATCGGAATCCAAATTATAATTAAGATCTAGAGAATACAAGTCAATTTTCTTTCATTCTTTTTACTATAAATTTCCCACCAAACAATTGCTGATGAGATAATTAAATAAATTAGACCTACCTTCATGCAGACATCTTAGAACTACAGTTTCTACCACGGTTCCGACAGTAAACTATCATCAGAAGCCAAAATTAATAAGATAATTTTTCATGGGAAATCTTAGATATTCTTATACTCAGAATTGTAATAGAGAAGATCATCTCATGAGCACTACTTCTAGTTTAGGATATCAAGAATGTTTCAAGATCAAAGCTGTTTTGTGGTGACCATCAACGTAAGGCTGATATGATTCCTGTCATATGTGAACTCCAATAACATATGAAAAAAAAAGAAAAAGAAAATTTAAGACCCGAGTATATTAATCGGTAAAAATTGATAAATGTCAAAAATGATGACTGTTGCTAGCGTTTGTGAAATTTGCTTCTTATGCAGGTTCCTTTCGACAATATACTTGACATAACATAGAAATAACAAATAATTTGACTATAATCTCTATTATCAGCAATATACCAGTTAAATGTATTCTCTTGTGTTGTCAGCATGCACAAAAGCACACATACACGCACCGGCACATAAACACACTGTTGGGGTTGAACACACAAATGACAACCCGTGCCCTTCCGGATCTTGTGTCGAGAGTAGGCAAGTAAGAAATCACAGCAAATAAAAGAAAACTTGCAGGAAAGAACGAACAAAAGAAGAAAACACCAGATTTAACGAGGTTCGGCAAACGTGCCTACGTCCTCGGGAGCCACACCAGAAATTCTTTGATTAATTGAAGAAGATTACAATGCTCAAACGTGCCTACGTCCTCGGGAGCCACACCAGAAATTCTTTGATTAATTGAAGAAGATTACAATGCTCGCGGTAGACCACACTCTCTCTAAGATCTCTAATCTCAAAGTCCCGTCAAAACCCTCTAAAAGACGTCCTCACATAACCCTAAAAACATTTTAGGAAACATATATATATTCAGCCCAAAAACAGATTCCAACCCGAACCAGGAAACCGCCTGACCCGACTTCGGTCGACCGATATCATCTTATCGGTCGACTGGTTGATCACCATCGGTCGACCGATATCATTGCTTCGGTCGACCGTCAAGAACCCTGTTTTCTACCGGGTTTCTTGTGCACGTTTTCAATCGACCGGGGCAAGCCCGTCGGTTGACCATCCCGAAACTCCTGTAATATTTTTGGCTTCACATCGGTCGACCGATGAGCTTGTGTCGGTCGACCGGTAAGAGGATTATTGTGCAGTATGTGAATTTTGATTCTAGGTTTGGTTCTCCACTCCCGAAACCAACACACACGGGCAAACAACACATAAGAATTTATAACGTGGACTCGTGTATGAACACCCATTTGTCAAACATAGTCATATAACTTAGAGCAACCTGATGCAGGATTCTCATGATACGCTGCAGAGATGAATTAATGGTTCCTTAGCTTTGTATTTCTTGTTGGCGAGAAGGGAGAGTGTTTGCTTTCTGACTAAAATGGGTGTAGAATTTAGATCCACCAAATTGCCGTTGGATGCCAGTAATAAATAACTACTCCAAGTTTGTGACATTTTTAGCTTTTTCCCCCGATACTTTGGTGTGCTCACTTTAGATAGGAACAGGCACAATTGACCCGCACTGTGAGCAAACCAAAGATAATAATTAATGGTTTAAGCATTTGGTTTACAATTTTTTTTTTAAAATTTATGGATGAAAATGCTCTTTGGAATTGCAGTATGGATAAATTAATTAGTGGGAAAGAAGACAAAACAAATAATAATTTAAGAGTTTTGGTTTAGCATGTTTTTTTTAATTAAACGGTTGTGGCATCTGGACAACGATAATGTTTTCTCTGGACTTAATACCATGGATAAATCAATGCGGAGAAGGCTAAATATCGCAACGGTTTAAAGCATTTGTTTTAGAATTCTTTTTTTAATGAGTTTTACTACAGGGACCCAAAATATGGGATCAACAGGAAGGACATGTGAGGTGTCCCCCTCCTATTACATAATGAGTTCTGGCTCATTATGCAATAGGAGGGGGACACCTCACATGTCCCCCCGTTGGTCTCATATTTTGGGTCCTTGGAGGATTTTTCTTTTTTAATTTGTGGATAACAATGTTTTGGGAGTTATATTGTAGATAAATTAGTGTCTAAAAAGGAAATAAAAAAGTAATGTTTTAAACATTACGTTTAGAAATTTATTTATTTATTTTTATTTTTGGATAAAAATGTTTCTAGGAGTTGTAGCATAGATAAATTAGTGCAAATTGAAGAAGCCGAAAATTTTGATTAAACTTTTGTGGTTTGGTTTAGAAATATCTTTTAAGCTTGTGTATAAATTCATATTTATATTTTTTTTTTCCCTTCAAGCTAAGATCGCTCACGAGTCACGATAAAAAAATTCTCCACGGCTAAACAATATAAATAAAATTTCACGTGCTATGGCTTCTTTTATTTTTCACAATTTTTTATTTAGCACGCGCATGCCACGCGGCACGTGTTTACAATTTAAAAAGGGTTTCCTCTCTTTCAGTTTTCGTGTACTCGAGTAGCGCCTTGATTGTTATGCTGCTCCAGCACCCGTTGCCCTTCGTTCTCAATATTTCGGAATACTGAACTCCTCATTAACTTAGGTATTATCAGAAAATCTTCCTTCAACTTTGAGATTTATCAAATATCCTCCTAAATTAGAGTGATTAATAGCAATCAACTGTTTAGCATTATACTTTTAACTCGGAAAATTATTTATGCAGATGAAATTTGTTAAAAGTCCCATGGTTTTTAGAATTATTAAGTTTAGGATGTGTTTGTGCCAAATCCATCAAAGTTCAGGGGTTTTTAGGAATTTGCTCTGAGTAATTGTGAATGGACCCTTATAGTATTACCTAATTGCAAATTGACCTTCTATATTTCTATTTGTTGCGAATAGACCCCATGCAGTATTGGTCCAAATGCGAATACAGCTCCTCGGTGAACTTCTTTGACTCTTCTAAAAGTAAGGGGGGAAAAGAGCTCATCTGTCTCTTCAAAAATGACGAAGTTAAAGTGACTATTATAGAGAGTTCATCTGTCTCTTCAAACCTTCTTAACTATTATAAGAGTGGAAAGAATTACTCAGGGATCTATTTGCAATAATAAAACTATAGGAAGTCTATTCGCAATTAGGTGATATTACTTGCGACCAACCCTTCTAACAATAATCACGTTCTCTTGGGCGTCAGCATCTCGAGCGCACCTACGGATTCTGAACAAAAATTGCGGTATTTTCATCAATCGCCCGCTTTGATTTCGGCGAGGCATCTTCTTCGGGTCGGGTACAGCTTAGGAGACCACGAAGGAACTCCAGGTTCTCTTATTTTACAGCAACAAGGCAGCCAACGTGGAGCGGGTAAAACACAAACTGAATCGTAGAGTTAATTGCCCGATACCCATATTAGTTATATGGTCAGTTCAGCTCGATGTATGCAGTTACATCAGTGGCAG
>NC_033798.1:3418859-3419766 GCF_001876935.1 Asparagus officinalis | reverse complement strand
CACGATTTTTTTTTTTTTGCTCCGGGCAAAAAAATAATCCTGACTGGCGATGAATCTCAAGGCGCAAATATCGGCGAAGGAGATGCATCGTCCTCCTGCTCCTCCGTCGTCGGAGTCGGCACAAAGCCTAGCTTTGAGCGAAGAAGCGAGGAGAAGCTCCTAGAGCTCGGCCGTCGAGGGACTCCCCTCGTCGGAGTCGACGACGGGGCTCCCCGATTTCACTTTCTTGTCCTGAAAAGCTGCTAAGGGCAAGCCCCATGTAGCTCCGCCACTGAGTTACATGCAACTAAAACATTTTGAATCAATTGCAAGTGTTTGTTCCACGCGACTAGTAGAATTCTAACATTTGTTGTAAAAACATCTTGAGTTGTGGTCGACAACTTGTGCAGATTTAGATGCAAGCCATACTTTTGAGCTCTAAATAAGTTTATGGTGCAGCTTCACTGGCCTGTAATCTCCTCTAAAAAGTCTAACAAACAAATGCAAGTGCAGCTGCATCTGTACTTTGAAAACATTGAAACCCAACATAAAATAATTGCAACTACAATTACAATTATATAAGCAAATATGTAATTAACAGTTGCACTGCAATTGAAGTTACTACCAGCCAAATAGCTACTTAATATTCACCCTATAAAGAGGGGACAAGCACATCGCTGGTGAAAACATCCTAGCCTCCAAAAAGCTTTCACATTTCGGGTTGGATATAGAATTGTCGCAACCGACCCGTTATGATCCGTCCCATCTCGGTTCATAATTTTCGGTTCTGCCACGTGGCCATCTACTTCCCCCGCACCCAGTAACCAGAACCAGAAAATTTGGTCCCCTCGGGCTCGGGACACCGGCGGTAATATAACCGCCCATTTCCCATTGGTCGATCTTGACCAAATAAAGAACGTGATGAGCT
>NC_033798.1:3418026-3418844 GCF_001876935.1 Asparagus officinalis | reverse complement strand
GCTTGTGCCCTGTCCCTCCCTCCCTCCCTCTCAAAAAGGCCTACAGAGAGTAGTAGCTCATCCGCTTCCCCTTCTTTCTGTATAAATAGGTCCTCGTTCAAGCATCAAGCGTGAGATTCTTGATTCTCGATCTCGCCATCGTAGAGATCTGAGCTCTTCGATCGCTTGAGGTAAGATCCTTCATTCTCTCTCTCTCCCTCTCTCTCTCACTCTCTCTTGATGCGTTTGCTTTCGAAATGTTTGAAAATTTGTCTCTGACATGCGATCGAGCTGCTGATTTGGATCCAGAGCCGAGATTCGTGTGATCTTGAGGGATTTGAGTCAGATCAGGCCTTTGATCTGTTGGTTTGTTTTGAATCTGGAGACGTTTTGATCCGATTCGCGCTTGCATTGACTTGGTTCGTTCGATCTGTGGTTTAATTGGTTGTATAGTAGTTGTTTATGGTGATTCAGCGTCAGATCCGGTCTCTGTTCCTTTTGATTTGTAGTTATTTTGTAGATTTTCGTGACTCAAATCCAATGCATTGATTGTAAGTCTACTTTCAGGTAATTGCAGTTACAAATCATGGCTACGGGAAATCTTTTCTCGAAAACTACGCAAGCATTGTTCTATAATTACAAGCAACTCCCTATACAGCGGATGCTTGATTTTGATTTCCTTTGTGGTGAGCGCTGGCTAATTATTTGATTATTGCTAATTTAATCACTGTTAAAGTTTGATAAATGATAAAGGACGTGTTGAATATTATTTGCAGGAAGGGAAACGCCTTCTGTAGCTGGAATCATTAATCCTGGTTCTGAAGGGTTTCAAAAACTAT
>NC_033798.1:3397988-3418016 GCF_001876935.1 Asparagus officinalis | reverse complement strand
TCCCAGTTCATCCAAGGTGAATTTACTGCTTCTTACAGAGTTAGAAATTAAAAGAGAATGAGACTTTGTAGGGGTAATGCCATTAGAAAGGTGCATTTCAAAAAGCAATGATGAAAATATCATATTTTTATTGACGAAAAAGCTCCTTTATTATATTTGCGTGGAATTATCGCTTCATTATTTACGGTAGACTGTTTTACGGAAGTCTGTTTGTTCACAATTTATCATTTCACTAGATGTGCATGATCTTGCACGATTTAATACTAAAAGGATTGTGGGAATGAGACAAATCTTTCGAAATAGAAACTTGTTGAATGCTTTCTTGCTACCGTCAGCTGTTGGTGATTTCATTGTGGAACATTAATATTTGATTCTAAGAAAAATGAGGTCAATTCTTTCATAGTTCTTACTGGCAGAAATAGTACAAATTTGAAGTGCTCAATATTTTTGCTATGGTTTATAGCTATCATGTCTATTAATGCACTCACACGATTGCTAATTTATGTCTTCTGGTCTTCAAATTTAGCATTGAAGCAGCTTGTACTGCACATCCAACTGCTGATGTTTTTATCAACTTTGCATCGTTTAGAAGGTTGGTGTTCTACTTACATGATTTAAATAAACACGACTAATATTCATTTTCGTTTGATTTATATGCTTAATTTGTTGAATTTATCAATTTGCAGTGCAGCTGCCTCCTCCTTGTCTGCTCTAAAACAACCCACAATTCGGGTTGTAGCTATTATAGCTGAAGGTGTGCCAGAAGCCGACACAAAGCAGCTCATTTCCTATGCACGAGCTAACAACAAGGTAAGCTATTGTCAATAAACTTGATGGTTTCCTATTATGTCTACTGGGAGTGTGCCACGTGGATAATATTATCGTCTTAAAGTCCAACCCCAGTGAACTTAGAAGGCAACCCGATATGAATCGAGACCTGTCATCTTGAATTCATGATATTCATTAGTAATTTGCCTTAAAATGGGAAAGATTCTGGAGAGGCAACATAATAAGTGTTTTTCTTTTATATCAAATTATCATGAAAAGTCAGTGTGTTTAGAAGATGACTACAAAATCATCTTTCACACACCAAGGGTTTCTGTTGCGGAACAGTTGATACCCATCTAGCTCCTATCAGATATCTTTTTTGTAATTCCTTATGGGACAGCTTTTTGGGGCTGGTACAAGTCCTTTCAGAACAATACATTCATCCTTTGTTTGATAGTCAATCTTTTGATGGATGTTAATTGCAGGTTGTTATAGGTCCTGCAACTGTTGGAGGCATTCAGGCAGGAGCTTTTAAGATTGGAGACACTGCAGGAACTATTGACAATATAGTTCAATGCAAGCTATACAGACCTGGCTCTGTTGGATTTGTTTCCAAATCAGTATGCTTTCAGCTTCTTACTTGATGCAATAATTACATGAGACTTACTATTCTATAAGGGTTGATATATGTCAATAATTTTTAATCCATCCCCCTTTGACATGGACTTCACGCTAAAAGGTTCTTATATTCCTTGATATAATTGCGAAGACACTGCTATTGTCATTTCTTGTTAATTTAATTACAATCCTTCAAAATCTCTTGATTCTTCTTAACGTAGAAAATTACCGAAATTACACTTTGGAGTAAGGCATGCTTGAATATTACGCTATGTGCTCCTCGTTATTCCTTCGTGAGCTACAACTTAGAGGATTTAAGGCTAGCAAACTATGTAGCTGTAATCTTGGATGGTCTTTTTTTAAAGAGAGAGAAACCATATTCTCCTATTGACTCACTTAAAATCTTTTTAATCTTTTGTATTAACTCTCTCCGAGAAGTAATGTTTCATCTATGTACTTGTTCAAATTAGAAAATATTAGAAAATAAATCTCATCTTTCCTGTTTCAAATTTGAACTTCATCTATATTATCATTCCTTTCTTTAATAAATGCTACTCACATACTAAATCCTTGACATATAAAATTTTAGTAAGTGATGGAAGCTATTGTTACGATTTGGCGTTGCTGGATCCATATTGACCTTCTGCATGATCTGCCTGACAAACAGTGTGATGCCATAAACACATGCCCTCTTACAAAGAGACTGCCCTAGAACTTGGTTCGTGCGTGCATGTGCATGTGTGCGCGCGCACGCATGCGTACACATGACGTGTACGCTAGTGGTTGTAGATAAAACTAGTCTAAAATTCTTTGTAAGAGCCAAATTGTCATATTCGTTAAAGTAGTGAGCAGTATGATTATGTAGTAGATTACCCTCAATAGTAGACTTAGTGAAATCCAAATTTTAGTTCATCTTCCAGCTGAAAGATTTTCATAAAGTATGATTTTCAATAATATGATGCCTGCATTTACTACAAGAAGAAAATTGATGCTAGTCTTGATGAATATAAATGATCATTATAATCGAAGGATATCTGCTACTCTCAGAATTGTACTGGGGGTTCTCTCTGCACATCTTAGTTTGGCTGTTGGTTTCTGTCTTCATAGTTCAAAGTTAATGACACATTTTTGTAGACCAATAATAGAAAAAGCAAATATATTCTTCTATGTTTATGTTAGTGCAATAATATTGTACGAGTTTAAAGTTTGACTTCTCAATCCCAGGGAGGCATGTCAAATGAGATGTACAACACAATTGCACGTGTGACAGATGGCATTTATGAAGGTATTCTATTTTTATTGCAAGTCATCCAACCATTACTGTATGGGCATTAACTTTACGTAATTTATTGGTATGAAGTTATGAATTATGTATGAAGCTTATATTAACTTGTTGAATATTGCAGGAATTGCAATTGGAGGAGATGTTTTTCCTGGCTCAACCCTTTCTGATCATATTTTGCGGTTCAACAATATACCGCAGGTAATTTCCTTTTCATGTGAATTTAGTGTTTTGAAGATCTTTTTTTAATGTATTTATATTATCCCCTTTACCATTTTGTTCTCGTTGTAAAAGTTTGAGTGTACATTTTATGAATTGATTAAGAGAGTATTTTACTAAGGTATAATAACAAAAGCATGGTAAAAAGTGATTGCTCCTCATAGAATATTCAATTTTAAATGCCTCGGTTTCCTGAACATTTGGAATTTTGGATGCTTAAATCCAAGTCCGTCCCTCCTTTTTTCAATCCTTGAAAAGCAAATAAATGAATCAGAACACACATACACACACACACCAAAATAAAAAAGGAAACGAGAGTGCCATGTTATGTCTTATACTTCAGACATGTGGCTTCTGTCAGAAAAAATAGTCAGAGAAGGCAGGAAACAATAAAGAGAAAATCTGGGCGCAAAATGGAGACAGGGAAGGCAGATTAGGATTAGGATTTCAGGTCCTGTTCTTGAATAACTCCTTGGGCATCACCTTGTAATTCAGCCTCACACCTAGATTGATGGTTCTCCCCAGGTCTCAAACCTTCAAACTGATTAGTAGCCATATGGTCTCTGTCAACGTTGGCTTATATCACACCTTTGGCTTTTTACATGTGAGTAAGATCAGGTCACTAAGTCACTAAAAGCTGCCTGCAACCAGACATGTATGTCCTTAAATATCAAGATACCCTTAATGTTATGGAGTTTGGTTACCAATTTCTTTAGAAATATTGCATTTTGAAAGTCTGCGATCTCTAAGTTTGTTTGATTTTTATTGTCTGAAAAATATACCTCCATATTTTATCCTTTATGTTAGTTTTATATTTGACAAGTTCTCTTCTATCCGGGTCTTAGATTAAAATGATGGTTGTTCTGGGGGAACTTGGTGGACGTGATGAGTACTCTCTTGTGGAGGCACTAAAAGAAGGAAAGGTTCATAAACCAGTTGTTGCCTGGGTTAGTGGAACCTGTGCACGGCTCTTCAAGTCAGAAGTTCAGTTTGGTCATGCTGTAAGTTCTTAAATATTTTTGCCGTTACCTTCTTTGACTACTAAGAATCTCAATGACCATCATGACTAGCTCGAGATTTTCATGTTCTGTTTTACTTAAACCAGGGCGCTAAAAGTGGTGGTGAGTTGGAATCTGCACAAGCAAAAAATCAGGCTCTAAAGGAATCAGGAGCAGTTGTTCCAACTTCTTTTGAAGCTCTGGAAAGTGCAATAAAAGTGACATTCGAGAAACTTGTAAGTTTGTATTCGACCAATGTGTTTAATATGTTTATAAGTGGAGAAATCATGCAGTAAATTGTAATTATTAACCTTCCTGCAAATGATCTCCTATATATATTGTTTAGGTCGATGAAGGGAAGATTACCCCTGTACCTGAAGTTACACCTCCTCCAATTCCTGAGGACCTTAGCACAGCAATCAAAAGTGGAAAAGTCCGTGCCCCAACACACATCATCTCCACAATCTCTGATGACAGAGGTCTGATAATGACTCTCTCTTCTCTAGATTTCAAGTTACATCCCTGCAGAAATTTTTTCTAGGTTTACCCAATTACTGTTGGTTTCATTTACAGGTGAAGAACCATGTTATGCTGGTTTGCCAATGTCGACCATTATTGAACGGGGCTATGGTGTTGGTGATGTTATATCTCTTTTATGGTTCAAGCGCAGCCTTCCCCGTTATTGTACACAATTTATTGAGGTGGGTAAACACAGTTCTTGGTGAATATGTTAATTAATTTTTTTAACCCTATTGAGTTGGGTAAACACAGTTTTGGTGAATAGGTTAATTTATTTTTTAACCCAGTTGAGAATACACATTTGTGTGTTCCATTTTAGTTTCCCAAGTGTTTCCTCCTCATAGGTGATAGCTGTCAATTGTCTGGCTTGATCTTGACACCTTGACCATAATATTGCTAATCATTAGTAAGCATCACTTGCCTCTAGCTTAGTATCAGTTCTTTGTGCTCAGATCTGCATCATGTTGTGTGCTGATCACGGGCCCTGTGTGTCTGGTGCTCATAATGCTATCGTGACCGCAAGGGCTGGGAAGGATCTAGTTTCTAGCCTTGTTTCAGGTATATTTACACCCGTAAATGGTATTAAAAGTCATGCATTACTTTTTTTATGTAGAAACACCTATGACGTAAGCAAACAACTAAATTAATGCTAATGGTTTTTTATCATTTTTTAAACAGGACTGCTTACAATTGGTCCTCGATTTGGTGGTGCAATTGACGATGCTGCTCGATACTTCAAGGATGCATATGATAGGGTGAGTTGGCTTGGTATCAAATAATCTATAAATTTATATTTTCACTTGCTAATGCATCAAAGTCTTGCTACTTTAATTATTGGGGAGTGGGGACATTTCACATATGCATGCATTTCTTCGTAGGGTCTCACTCCTTATGAGTTCGTTGAGAGTATGAAAAAGAAAGGTATTCGAGTACCAGGGATTGGTCACAGGTATATATTTTCTGCTGTTTATTTTTTAATCACATTGTTCGAAATAAATATATAAATGACATGTTATCACTATGTTATTTGCACATGTATATCCCCACATGTTAGTAGCTGCAGATCCATTCTGGTTTCCTATAGTTCACATGCTTCAAATGTTTGAATCAGAATCATGGCATCTTTGTACATATATATGTCCCCCATATTAATAGCTGCAGATGCATTCATATTGCATGTTTTTCATTTATAGACAAGGTGGGATTTATTAGCCGGTGCAACTGAGATTTTTTTCCCCTATAATTCACATGCCGCCAATGCTTGCTTCAGGATTCTGCTATGTCATTACTTTCATAGGCTCTATTCTCTTTGGAGAATCAATTAAAAAGTGGGTATTTTAAAAGTTGTAGAGCTGAATGATCACCTTATGCAAGTTTTCATGTCAAAATCTATCGAACATAAAATCAACAATGAGTATCCATGGAATAGAAGTGTGTATCACACCTTTAAACATAGCCCACCTCTAAACTTAACATATACGGCATCTCTATAGCTTCATAGAGCACCATGATCAAAAGTATGTCAATACTGAACATATATTCTGTGTTTAATCATGAGTGACACCGAACCATTCTGAGAAGCTGAAGCTATTTTCTAATAAGACTTTTCATTAGGGTGGATTGAGTTCAAAATCAACCATGTATTGATTTCAAAGTGCAAGTTCATACCTTCAAATATTAGTATAACATGCATCTGTCTAATGTACTGGTGTCTGTTAAGTTTACTGTAGTATTGTTATTCACTCCAATGAACCTGAGCTCAATATGAAAGGTACAGAACCACTGTGGGATAATTTCTTCTTACCGGTGGATTTCGGGGAAAGTCTTTCAGTAGAATTATTTTTTAAACTAAGTTGCTTGAGTTGCAGTACTTCCACTTTCACATAATTTTTAGTTTTTTTGACCAATATACCCTTCAATGTATCTTATTTGCAGATTTATTCCCCAGTTCTGACCATAAATTTACGTCTAATTCTTTGACACTGAGTTAAAATAACCCTCTCATTTAATACTGTTAAATTTCAAACCAAGAAAGGGTAAAATGGCAAAACTAAACCCTGTACTATCCCTTAAAAAAGATTCTTTATCCCTATGTCCCTAAATTTATCCTATTTGCATATTTACACCCCAAATCTGCATGTCTGCTAATTTACACCTATGAATTTAACAGTGTTAAATGAGATAATTATAAAAATCCATGTGGGAGAATGTAGGAATAAATCAGCAAACATGATAATTTGGGTCATATATCTGCCAAACAGATAGATTTGGGGGGTTGTACAAAAAACCCTATTTGTGATATTTTGTCCCAATTCATGTATATTTACATAGAAATTTTGATAGTACATTCAATGAAAGGTGGCAGTTTTCACTGGCACCATATTGACAATATAGATATTTTCCTTCAAAATTTGCAACACCAAATATTTTGATATGTTTTCAGGATCAAGAGCAGAGACAACAGAGACAAGAGAGTGCAGCTGCTCCAAAAATACGCTCACACACATTTCCCCTCTGTTAAATACATGGAATATGCTGTTCAGGTTGAGACCTACACACTATCGAAAGCAAATAACTTGGTGCTAAATGTTGATGGAGCAATTGGATCTCTCTTCCTCGATCTTCTCTCTGGCAGTGGAATGTTCACCAAGCAAGAGATTGATGAGATAGTTGGGATTGGATACTTGAATGGTCTCTTTGTCCTAGCACGATCAATTGGTCTTATCGGGTGAGTTTACATTCATAAGCACCGTTACTTATTTATTTTATTGATTATTTGCAGATCCACCCCCCTAAAGTATCTTATTCCATTTCATTAGTATATGTAACACCTGGCACTCGTGACAACGTATTTTTCTGCTAGTTCTAAAGTCCAATCAAGAGTATTGTATAGGGATGTTTTTCCAAATATGTCTGGGATTTTAAAAACTAACGGAAAAAACATGTCATCGTGGGGATTAGGGATGTATATACTAATAAAATAGAACACGAGTGATAAGTATCTGCAAATAACCCTTATTTCATTCATCTTCATGAGATTAGCTGCTTAACCATTATGTTCCTGGAAGAGGAGGTAATATTCTCATGACCCTATCCAAAATCTTATGAACCTATCCAAAATCTTTCATATTTTCTTTTATTGCACAGCTTCATTCATTATCTAAATAAATATGAAACTAAAAATCTAAAAGAATGATACAATGCCTTGCTTAAGATATTCTGTTCTAACATTATTCATACTTCCATAGTAAAGAGGCTTACCTCCTTTGGTTTTGGTTTCGATTTTGAAATTTCAGGCACACTTTTGATCAGAAGAGGTTGAAACAGCCTCTCTACCGCCACCCTTGGGAGGATGTTCTATATACCAAGTGATCATTATTTCGATTCCAGAGTGTAACAGTAGCCATCATGTTCCAATTTTTCCCTGCATATTTTCATTGTTATTGCTGTAGGGACTCGGAAACTTCAATTGTCAATTGTGGTACTGCAGATCAGTACTTTAGTCTATAAATTTTGTAAGCTTATTTGATCCATTTCGTTATTATATGCTCGCTAGATTCTTCTCTCATTTTTCATAGCATATATTGTTCAGTACTGAAATGTTGAGCAGTTAATCTGTGGACCTGGAGAATACCTGGTGGGGACGGCCCATGGTATTAAATGTGTATTCAAATGATGTCAACCCTTAGATCTGGACATAAATCTCGAAGTCTAATGATCCAACGGTTGACATCATTTGCGTGCACATTTAATGCCATGAACCGGGGCGCACTTGATACTTTTCCGGGATTGATTAGTGTTGCTCTGATGAAAGGATAATAGGCCATTTATCATCCAATTATTTTTTAGGGCAGGGCGAAAGAACTACAATGGTTTCATGCCTGATGAGTGGGTGTCCGCCCTTGAATCACTGAATTTCCGGATTCATGCACGAATCTAAAGATTGACATCCTTTGGATGTGCATTTATTGCTATAGACCATTTCTAGATACTTTCTCAATTATCAGATAGACTGCATTTATTGCCACCTGATAGTTCAAAGAAGAAATATAACATGTTATTATATCTTAGAAAGCACGAAGGAGAGCGGCTCTTCTCTGAATTAGGGCATACAAATTACTTAAAAGTCAATTAATCCAAGGGTGGAGCATATGATTAATGTTATGGACAGAAATAACATATTCTGTCAGGTCCCTAGATCAAGAAAATATCACGCCAATGAACTTGAACCCTGTACGAAATCTAGCCACAAGTACTCTGGACAAAACTACAAAACAAAAGAGAGAGTTTCCTCCTCCTGATCATAGAGCACCAACCCCCTGACAACACTGTATTTTTTTCTACTTAAGGAGATTATCCCTAGTATTAAGCCGGTCATTAACGGGCTAGCAAACCCATAATCTGGACTTAAAGGAGGTTGAGGACTTCTCTACGACTTACAATATGCACCAATCCTCCTCATATTCGAAGCAAGCTTGCCATGCGATCAGATTAACTAAAAATACCGGACGAAAACTTGGTTCCTTCAAAACTACAATGCAAGAGTTAATACAAGGGTGAAACATCTCATCCTGCATCTTTCCCTTGTATCTTGAGTTGTGATAATTGTTCCAGAATCATTCATTAAGGATAAAAAACAGATTCAAAAAAAAACTACAAGGCCCTTCAGCGAAGCAAGTGGCGAATGGCAGCGACGGTATCGCCTTTATGCTCACGTAGCGTTCTCTCAGCTACCTTCTTGTCCAGCTGCACACAAAAATAATAAGTAAATAAATAAATATATAATGAAGACCAGACTAATATAGTTTGCACATAAAAGGAAATGAGTGAAGGAAAAGATCTAGTTTGTGACCTCAAGCTCGTTTGCGATTATATCGACATCAGCAGGATTGATCTTAACAGCAGCTAATTCTTTCTCCCTGGTAACAAAATCAAAAATGAAAAATTGTAGAGGGAACTTAAATATATATAGTACATATCAGCAATATAGGAAGAGGGGGAAAAAAGAAAACAATAAAACAGAAATCGTTGTATGAAGATTACTTAACCTTGACAAACAATGTATAACTTAAAATATAGTAGTTGGCTAGAATCAAAGCCCTTTTATATAGAGACACAAAATTGTGAGAAACTAACAGCCCTCCAGGGGGATGCAGCCAAATGATATGACTTACAAAAGCGAAATGAACGTTGCTACAGGTTGATCTGGTCTTTACCGTTTCATCTGAACTCAACGTTACCATTTGGCACTTTTAATATAAAACCCATGTAGCTATATATTGAACCAGGAGTTAGCAATAGCTTCATAGTTCATACTTAACATTTAATGCAGCCATTTGTACTGCGGACCTCAGGGTTCTAGTGCAAGGTCATATATAACAAGAACTTCTACTTACTAATTACATTATCCCACAATGGTACTAGTTCCAACAGCCCTTCCAGCTATATTATCTCAATTTCTCAAATCTCTTTCTATTTTGTTACATTCTGTAAGGTTCTCAATGATTATCTTCTCTAGTACTTTAATGCTTTGTTTGGGAGTTTATTAAGGGAAGGGATGGAAAAATAATGGAAAGGAAAGGTAGGGTATAGAAGTGAAAAGATAAAATGTTGTTTGGGAGTCTAGTAAGGGGAACGGAAGTAAATTTGTTTTAACTTGTTTGGAAGTTTCTAATAAAGAGGACAGAAGTTAAGTGAATATGTATAAAGTTATATAAATACCCTTACATATTGGATGAGAGTATATCTTAGTCATTGATTTTAGTGTCATAAGGGTATAATTGTCTTATCACATTGTTAAATTTTACATTGGTTTTCATTCCATCCTCTACCCCCAAATTGGAGGGGAGGAAAATGGAAGGAAATTTAATCTTCCATTCCATCCTCTAACCCCTCAAAAAAACTCCCAAACAATGTGAAATTGAAATTTCACTTTAACTTCCGTCCATTAACCTCCATCCATTAACCTCCATCCAAACAAGGAAAAACTTAGATCCCTAGACAGGTTGATTTGATGAGATCTAAGCTAGTTGTCGGTATATGCTACTCATGTACATCAATAGATACAAACCACCCGAGGTAAAACTGTCAAAACAATATGCTTGTATTGTGTTCTATTTTTTAGCTTGCAAATGTAACACTTATAAGTGGTTGGTATTGCTTAATAATCAAATTCCCTTCACAAACCACCACCAGAGTTTCCTGTTTTAGTTTGTAAATATATGTCTTAAAGTAACGAGTGTCATTGAGTTAATAAAAGTTCTTACTCACCATTTCACCATGTTGAATGTTTGTAGTTTACTTTTAATAATTCAAATCCTTAGGATAGATGAAAAGGTCCACAGAGTTTATGGACAATGCTAATTGATAGGTGGTCATACTCATAAAATTAGAAAGTCAAGCACAGGTATCGATCCAAAAAAAAGGTTTACCACGTTTCAGAAGTCACAAAAGAAAATTATTTGACATGCTAGCAATTCCGAATTTTCAATGATAATGCTAAGAGCTTGGTACATACTAGACATATAGAGTTGAATGTAGACTTTTACATTGTAATCTATAACCGAGGGACACGTGTTTCCTTGTGTATCTTTGACATAGAAGGTGTTTGGGAAGACTTATTCTTTAAAGCTTATTAGTTAGACTGGCTTTTAGCTTTTTTGATAAAAATACTATAAAAATTATTTGAGTAGAATAGTAATTTGCTTGGTCAAACCTAGTTTTTTTAGGTGAGCTTATAAGCTAGTCTTTCAAAAACCGAGCTATACCATATTTTCAAAATGGGACTTATAAGCTAACTTATTTGACATCTCAGAGAACCAACAAGAAAACAGTACGAGCATATTGTGCAAGAGCTACTGAGATTGCTTCTAAACTGTTGCTCTTCAGCTTCTTCAATATGCATAGTTAATTTTAACTAAGTTGATATATATATATGTATATATATACATATATAAGTATCTATATGTATACATATATATGCATACATATTTATACATATGTATGCATACATATTTATGCATATGTATGCATACATATTTATGCATATGTATGCATACATATTTATGCATATGTATGCATACATATATATGCATATGTATGCATACATATATATGCATATGTATGCATACATATATATGCATATGTATGTATGTATGTATGTATGTATATATGTATGTATGTATATATATATATATATACATACATACATACATATTTATGCATATGTATGCATACATATATATGCATATGTATGCATACATATATATGCATATGTATGTATGTATGTATATACTTCTCCCAACAAAAACTTTGGTGGCCAACACACCAGGAAACGACACAAATGACCAACTGCACCTTATACTGAGAAATGTGTGAAACTATTATTTACCTAAAAAAATATGCACAAGTAAATGGTATGCCTCCTTTTGGGGAGGAAAATGTTTTACAAATCATGATATCAAGTTCGCATACATATGAATAACAACCAATACATATTTAAACATACATATGTTCAAAAGTAAATGGCATGCCTCCTTTTGACCCCCCCCAAAAAAAGTTTTATAAATCATGAATTCATAATATCAAGTTCGTTTACATATGAATAACAACCAATACATAATTAAACATACATATCTTCAGAAGAAATCTGCATATCCTTGTATCAGTTTTGGATGATGGTTATGTCCACAGTATTTGTACACTTTCTGCCAGGTATTCATGTCCACTAACCACAGAACACACCATTTAATTAATTAAAAATACTCAACTGAAGCCAGTGTGCTATTCTCTGTTGTCATTCTAGAAGCATAGGTGTTGATTCTGTTCAAAAGCAAATGTAACTCCATACTATGATTTGATGCAGAAAATCATGTATTGGACAACGGTATCTACCTTGTCCGAATATAAATATTTCAATCACCTTGGCTACAAGTTAATCACCCACCTTCATATGTTTTTTTCTTCTAACCTTGCCCATAATTAGCTACCTCCTTAAAAGTTAAACCATCTTAATTTCATCTTGATTTAGGACCACAATAGACAACTTTCACATAACTTTGTCGGGAGAGCAAGATTGTACAAAATCTTGACTTTATTAATCCGTACTCAATATACTAACAACAAAAGTAACAATCCAAAATGCATTTGAAGAAAGACCCAAAAAAAAACACATCAAATCACCTCATCCTCATGGCATTTAAATCAGCTTCTTTAGACGAACTGAGAGCCGCCATAGCCTGCCAACACAAACAATAAACCTCTACAGTCATTAAATTCACATTGCTCAAGCATTTCACGAAACACTTCGCACACAAATGAAACCGGCGAAATAAATAGCACAATCTCATATGGTTTCCGTACACTTATCATTAATTTTAATGGACTACAGGGGGAAAATTGAAGAAGAAAAAAACTTGGACTAACGCATTTCATCAAACACTTCACAGACATGGATAAAATTGCCCGCATACACGGAATAATCCCAGATGGGTTTTTCGCCCTAAATCATTATTTTCAACGAATTACCAAAAAAAACAGAAAGAAATTTAAAAAATAGGGCGAATCAGAGCGAAACCTCTTGAACTCGAGTGGAATCGAGCTGGCGATCTTCGACGCGATCGGTGAGCTTATCGAGGGCTTTGCTCTGCTGCTGTAAATCCTTGGAGTCGACCACTCTATCGACCGCAGCTTCGTCTCCTGCCTCCATTCTTTTTTTTGGGGGGGGGTCCTTTTCTCCTCTCCAACTCTTTCTCTAGCAAAAATCTTAGCTGCAGCTGTTCGTCTCTTGAAGGGAAGCGTTGTAATACGGGCCCACAAATGGGCCGGGCTTAGTTCACACTTGGATTTGGTTTGCATCTAGTTTTTGGAATAATAGTGGGCCCAAGAGCAATTCCAAATAAACTGGGTGGAAAACTCTTACTTGTACGAGACATTTGATTCGTCGTACGTACAATACTTGTGACTGGAGTTGCGTGCAACCGAAACATCTCGCGACAGTTAAAAGCTATTTATTTAACTGTAGTTAATAAACGTACTTGCAATAGAAGCTTAACAAAAAGTCTTATTGAGGTTAATGGTTTATAGATGTGAGAAATTTTTTGAAAGAGGCACTTTTTGATAAATATTAAGCAAAAACGACCGTTTTGCTAAATCGATCTCTTTTTAACCAGCTCATTATTAAGGCTAACTAAAAAGATGTCTATTTTACAAAATATGAGTTTTAAAACACACGAAATGTTAATCCCGTGAGTTTAGCGGTCACTAATCGCGCTCTAAACAAAACTTAGAAAACCAAGTCCGTACCGTGGGTTTTCTGCATGTACCCAGCCTCCGTAACCTTTTCTGCTGCTTTGACCCTTTCTGTTGGCCATTGAGAAGCTGCCTGCTCTCTTGCTGCCCCTTTTGGCGTGAGAATCTATGCCTCCTTCGCTTGAGTGGCAAAGGTGAAACACTCTGCACCTTAACAAAATTAAACTCGTACAAAAGCCAAAAGGGGCAGCAAGAGAGCAGGCCGCTTCTCAATGGGTCATGGAAAGGGTCAAGGCAGCATAAGAGGCTGCGGAGGCTGGGTACATGCAGAAAATCCACAACATTATTAGTCCCGTGAGTTTTTTGGATCCGCAAGAGAGTACTTGGGTTCTCCCAATAAAAAAATGTATCATGCTTGAATCGAACCTTACTTAGAGCGCGGTTAGCGACTGCTAAACACACGGGATAGGTAGTCCTGTGTGTTTTGAAAACTAATATTGTTGTTATTTTTGTTGGCCCAAAGACTTTGGCCCGTCTCCATAAAGGCTCATTTCCTTTTTTGTTTAAACTGATGAGCCCTAGCCCCTCTCTTCTCACCCTTTATTCGATGGTTTCTCACCTCCTCCCGATCTCTGTGATCTGATGCCCGCCGCTGTGAGTCCCATCCGTAGGTCGGCTCCTACCTCCCTAAACCCTAGCCTCCTCCCCCGTGTCGGCTGCCCCCTTCCCTATTTAAGGTGAAGGGCCGGTAGTAGCTTGGTGGGTGTGGAAAACAGCGAGGGTGTCGAGATCTTGAGCTCTTTGCTTTACCCCTTTGTGCGATCCTCTTCACGATCTGAGCTCTGTGCTCCTTCGAAGCCTCTGTGCTTTCAACCCTTTGTGAGATCTTAGAGAGTGACAGTAGCTTCCCCCTTTGTGTTCTTGGTGGTGCACAGTTGAAGAAGAAGGACTGATTGAGCAGGCTTCTGAGCCAAACAGCGACGTTAATTCACAACAAATATTTTGCAAAAATCGACCTCTTTTTAATCAGACTTAGTGATATAACAAAAAAAAGTCGATTTTGCTAAATATTTAGCAAAATGGTCGTTTTTGCTAAATATTTCTCAAAAAGAGCCTCTTTCATGAAGGAATTTCAGCATCAGCAGCAGCAGAATCAGGAAAAACAGGCGGCGGTCGGTGAGGTGACGGAAATCTGTTTCTGTAGTTATTAGCTTGATCTTGTCTGCATCGCCATCTTTGAAGTTCTGTGCATTCAATCTGATTAATCTCTGGCTTTGTTGAAAAATTACAGTAAATCTTTGGGACTGTTAAATCTTTTTTCAGAAATTAAAATACTGTTTTTTTTTGGAGTGCTCGTGTGAAAGATCAAAGAGATTGAAACAAGAACTTTGTGTTCATCGTTCTTCTCATTTGTTCGTGCTAGTTGCTTCACACGTTTTGAGCCGGATAATTACCAAAATCGTGCTTCTTCTTTTTTTGCTGTTTGTTTTTCTGTGTGAAAAATGTCCGCTGCTAATCAATATAGTATGATTCAATATGGTATGGCTCCGTTCAACGGAAAATCTGATTTTAGCATTTGGAAACAAAAAATAAAATGCATCTTAATTCAACAGAAGTCCGTTAGGGCTGTTGGTCAGACTTATTTAACTTCTGACACTGAAAATAAACGGGCGGAAATGAACGAAAATGCTTGTTCCACAATTTATTTGAACTTATCTGACTCTGTGATTAGAAAAGTTGGAATTTTAGAATGTGCTAAAACTCTTTGGGATAAACTTGAAGAACTCTATATTGAAACCTCTTTGCCCAGTAAAATGTTTTTGCTTGAAAATTTTTTCAAATTTAGATTGGATATGTCTAAGGACATTGAGGAGAACCTAGATGTTTTCACAAAACTTATTTCAGATATTAAGTTAACTGGTGATAAACATATAGATGATTATACTCCTATTGCCCTTCTAAATGCTATTCCTGACTCATATAGTGATGTGAAATCTGCTATTAAATATGGTAGAGATGAGGTTACCCTTGATGTTGTGGTCAATGGTCTTAAGAGTAAGGAAATAGATTTAAAACATTCTGGGGGAAATAAAAATTCCGGTGAGGTTATGCATGTGAGGGGTAGGCTTCAGAATATGTCTAATTACCAAAAGAATGCTAGTAATGGGGAATCAAGTAAGAAAAAATTTGAAAATGGAAGAGGTAGGTCTAAGTCCAGGTTTAAAGCTAAAAAATGCTATAATTGTCATGAAACTGGTCACTTTATTAAAGATTGTCCTAAGCCTAAGAAAAATCAGCAAAATGAACATGCTAATATGGCTGTCTGTGAGGGCAAAATGGGTGAGATTTTCATGATTAATAATCTGTGTGATTATGCATATTTGAACTCTGTGTTATCTGATCCTTTGTGTAAATCAGATTGGTTGGTAGACTCTGGTTGTACTTTTCATATGACTCCTTTTAAAACTTTGTTTTCAAACCACAAGAAAATAGAGAATGGCTTTGTGTCAATGGCAAATGAAAAGAAATGCAATGTTTTAGGAACTGGTGATGTATGCCTTAGGTTTTCCTCTGGTTCTGTGTTTACTTTGAAGGATGTTAGGCATGTTCCTGATTTACGTTATAACTTGATTTCTTGTGCATCTCTAGAAAATGATGGTTTGGAGGGAAAATGGGGTAAAGGGATTATGAAAATTCAAAAAGGGTCTCTTGTTGTTTTTACTGCTGAAAAATAAATCAATTTGTATATTTGTCATGTTGAACCTGTGCTTGATTCTGTTAATTCTATGATAGGTGATAAATCTGTTTTATGGCATAATAGATTAGGTCACATGAGTAATAAAGGATTAGAAATTTTGCATAAAGGAGGTCACTTTGGTAGTGATAAAATATCCCCCATCTCTTTCTGTGAATCTTGTGTGCTAGGAAAACAACATAGGGTTACTTTTCCTACTTCTTTTCCTAACCAGTCTAAGTGCACTAGTGTTCTTGAATATTTGCATGCTGATGTGTGGGGTCCCTCTAGTGTGCCTACACATGGAGGGAACCAATATTTTCTTTCCATAATTGATGATTATTCTAGGAAAGTTTGGGTTTTACTCATGAAACAAAAATCTGAAGTTTTTGATAAATTTAAAAACTGGAAAATTATGATTGAAAACCAAACGGGAAAGAAAATTAAAACTCTTAGGACAGACAATGGTCTTGAGATTTGTGTACTACTTGGGGTATTAAACGGCATAAATCTGTTCCCTACACACCCCAGCAGAATGGGATTGCTGAAAGGATGAATAGAACGCTCTTAGAGAGGGTGAGGGCTATGTTGGCCACATCTGGGCTCTCCAAGAAGTTCTGGGGAGAAGCTGTTTGTACTGCGGCCTATTTGATTAATAGGTCTCCTTCTGTTCCCTTAGGAGGGAAATGCCCTGAATTTGTGTTCACGGGAAAACCTATTGATTTAAATAATTTGAGACAAACCTCTTGATTTAAATAATTTGAGAATTTTCGGGAGTGCTGGCTATGTGCATCAAAAGATTGATAAGTTAGAACCTAGATCTAAGAAATGTGTTTTCTTAGGATATCCTGAAGGGGTAAAAGGTTATAGGCTTTGGAATAAGAGTGAACCGGGATTTAAGGTAGTGATAAGCAGAGACGTTGTCTTTAATGAAAATGAATTTCCTTGTTTACCTTTACATGTTCCTATTCCTGAAAATGATGCTCCAAATGAGGTGGACCAAAAGCCTATTATTAATCAACCCAAATCATTTCCTGAAGAAAAATTGAATGATATAATTATTGAAAATCAAGATGAGATTATTCCAAATGAGGTGGAGCATGATATGCAGGAAATAGATAACATGCATGATTTGAATGATTATCAACTCACTAGGGATAGAAATAAAAGAACCATTAGGAAACCTGAAAGATATAGAGATTGCAATTTGATTGATTGTAATATGTCTGAGTTTGCCTTTAATGTGTTTGAATCCCTTGAGTGCAATGAACCTAAGACTTATAAAGAAGCATTAAGGTCAAAATATTCTGAAGAATGGATTAGTGCTATGAAGAGTGAGATGGAATCCCTAAAAATTAACCAAACATGGAAACTTGTTCCTAAACCTGCTAGTTGTTCTGTAGTGGACTGTAAGTGGCTGTTTAAGGTGAAACAAGAATCTGAAAGTGTTAGGTTTAAGGCTAGGTTAGTAGCTAAGGGATTTACTCAAAAGGAGGGAATTGATTATGCTGAAATTTTTGCTCCTGTTGTCAAATTCACTACTGTTAGAATTATGCTTGCTTTAGTTGCTCATTTTAATTGGGAATTAAAACAAATGGATGTAACTACTGCTTTCTTGCATGGTGATCTTGATAAAAATATTTATATGCACCAACCTGAGGGCTTTGTGGACCCTAAATTGCCTGATCATGTGTGTTTGTTAAAAAAGGCTTTGTATGGTTTAAAACAATCACCTAGGCAATGGAATATTAGATTTGATAAATGCATGCAATCTTTAAAGTTTAAAAGGAGTTCTGCTGATCATTGCCTGTATTATAAGAATATAGACTCTGTGCCTGTATTTCTTGTAATTTATGTGGATGACATGTTGATTGTTAGTCCTTGTTTGAAGTCTATTGAGCATGTTCAAAAATGTCTTTGTGAAAATTTTGACATGAAAGACTTAGGTGATGCTAAAAGAATCCTAGGCATGAATATTATTAGGGACAAAAACAAATCTACTCTAGTTTTAAACCAAAGTTCATATGTTGAAAAAATTTTGAGTAAATTTGCTATGTCTAATGCTAAATCTGTGAATGTGCCTCTTGCTTCTCATTTTGTGTTAAGTAAGGATCAATCTCCCAATACTGAAACTGAAATAAATGATATGAAGAAGGTGCCATATTCGAATGCTATAGGATCTGTCATGTATCTCATGGTTAGTACTAGGCCTGACATTGCATATGCGGTTAGTTGCTTGAGTAGATATATGTCAAACCCTGGTATGCCTCATTGGAATGCCTTGAAGTGGCTTTTAAGATATTTGAAATCCTCTGTGGATGTAGGATTAACCTTTTCTAAGTGTTCTGAAGGTGTCAAACTTGCTGGCTATGTAGATTCCAATTATGCAAATGATAGGGATAATAGAAAATCTACCACTTCCTATGTGTTTACTTTGTGTGGCTCTTGCATAAGTTGGAAATCCCAATTACAACCCATTGTTGCTTTATCTACTACTGAATCTGAGTATGTTGCTACCACTGAAGCTTTTAAAGAAGCTATTTGGCTTAGGGGCCTTATATCTGAAATTGGTTTTCTTGATAAAAATGTGGTTGTATTTTCTGATAGTCAATCTGCTATTCAACTTTGCAAAAATCCTGTTTTTCATGATAGAACTAAACATATTGATGTTAGATTTCATTACATTCGGGATATAGTTGAAAAGGGTATTGTCAAGTTAGAGAAAATTCCCTCAGAATTTAATCCTGCTGACATGGGTACTAAGTGTTTGCCTGCTGAAAAATTTATATCGTGTCAAAGAATCTTGAATTTTGATTTTGGGTAATTTTCCTTTGCTTTGTGTGTTGCCTTTGTGGCCTATTAACTTGCTTTGTGCTTGTTAATAGCTTTGTGATTTTCCCTTTGAACTCGATGACCGTTTGGTAGAGTTCGGTCCTTTGTGGACTTGGTATGCTTGGTGATTTTACCCCGATCTTTGTGATCTGAGTTTACTTAGTGTATTCTCTTCCATTGCTTGTATCTTCTTTGTGATTATACAGGTAATAATTTGGCGATGATGAGTCCTGCAGTTCCGTGTTTTTCCTATGTGCACTACCTTGGGCCAAAGGTGGAGATTGTTGGTTGTTTTGTTGGCCCAATAAGTTGGCCCATTCCACTAAATGCCCAGCTCCCCCACTTGTGCCCTAGCCCCTCTATTTTCCCTCACCTACCCGATGGTTCTCACCTCCTCCTAAGTCTTCGCGATCTCTGGAAGTCTTCGCGATCTCTGGATTTGATGGCCGCCGCTGTGATTTCATCCCTAGGTCGGCTCCCTCCTTCGTTTTCTTCCCTAGCTCCTCTCCCTTGTCGGCTGCCCCCATCCCTATATATGGGTAATGGGTTGGTAGTAGCTCGGTAGAGGAGAAAAAGGAAGAAGAGATAGTGAGGAGAAACCTGAGCTTGAGCTTTCCTCTGCTGTGTGCAATCTCCCTTCTTCTGTGAGTTTTGTGCTCCTGTGAGCTTTGTGCTCTCACCCCCTTTCTGCGATCCTCTTTGTGAGTGACGGGTCGAGGAGATCAGTGAGCTCTCCCCTTTGAGTTCTTGGTGGTGCACTGTGAAGGAAGAACAGGACTGATTTCGGCAGGTTTCTGAGCCAAACAAGC
>NC_033798.1:3388372-3396172 GCF_001876935.1 Asparagus officinalis | reverse complement strand
CGCCGCCGCCAGTCGCCGCCGCCGGACCGTCGCATGGGTAAGGTCGAAACCCTCACCTAGGGTTTCGCTCAGGTATACTCTTGCCTTGCTGAAGTTTACTGTTAAGCTGTAGGCTTTGTTGAAAATCACAGTTTTTTCCTGGCTTAGATCACTGCTAATCTCTGGAAATTACAGTAAATTTTTTGGGTCTGTTAAATTTTTTTTTTTTTGGAAATTAAAATACTGTTTTTTTTGGGTGTGCTCGTGTGAAAGATCAAAGAGATTGAAACAAGAACTTTGTGTTCATCGTTCTTCTCATTTGTTCGTGCTAGTTGCTTCACACGTTTCGAGCCGGATAATTACCAAAATCGTGCTATTTTTTTGCTGTTTGTTTTTCTGTGTGAAAAATGTCCGCTGCTAATCAATATAGTATGATTCAATATGGTATGGCTCCGTTCAACGGAAAATCTGATTTTAGCATTTGGAAACAAAAAATAAAATGCATCTTAATTCAACAGAAGTCCGTTAGGGCTGTTGGTCAGACTTATTTAACCTCTGACACTGAAAATAAACGGGCGGAAATGAACGAAAATGCTTGTTCCACAATTTATTTGAACTTATCTGACTCTGTGATTAGAAAAGTTGGAATTTTGGACTGTGCTAAAACTCTTTGGGATAAACTTGAAGAACTCTATACTGAAACCTCTTTGCCCAGTAAAATGTTTTTGCTTGAAAATTTTTTCAAATTTAGATTGGATATGTCTAAGGACATTGAGGAGAACCTAGATGTTTTCACAAAACTTATTTCAGATATTAAGTTAACTGGTGATAAACATATAGATGATTATACTCCTATTGCCCTTCTAAATGCTATTCCTGACTCATATAGTGATGTGAAATCTGCTATTAAATATGGTAGAGATGAGGTTACCCTTGATGTTGTGGTCAATGGTCTTAAGAGTAAGGAATTAGATTTAAAACATTCTGGGGGAAATAAAAATTCTGGTGAGGTTATGCATGTGAGGGGTAGGCCTCAGAATAGGTCTAATTACCAAAAGAATGCTAGTAATGGGGAATCAAGTAAGAAAAAGTTTGAAAATGGAAGGGGTAGATCTAAGTCCAGGTTTAAAGCTAAAAAATGCTATAATTGTCATGAAACTGGTCACTTTATTAAAGATTGTCCTAAGCCTAAGAAAAATCAGCAAAATGAACATGCTAATATGGCTGTCTGTGAGGGCAAAATGGGTGAGATTTTCATGATTAATAATCTGTGTGATTATGCATATTTGAACTCTGTGTTATCTGATCCTTTGTGTAAATCAGATTGGTTGGTAGACTCTGGTTGTACTTTTCATATGACTCCATTTAAAAATATGTTTTCAAACTACAAGAAAATAGAGAATGGCTTTGTGTCAATGGCAAATGAAAAGAAATGCAATGTTTTAGGAACTGGTGATGTATGCCTTAGGTTTTCTTCTGGTTCTGTGTTTACTTTGAAGGATGTTAGGCATGTTCCTGATTTATGTTATAACTTGATTTCTTGTGCATCTCTAGAAAATGATGGTTTGGAGGGAAAATGGGGTAAAGGGGTTATGAAAATTCAAAAAGGGTCTCTTGTTGTTTTTACTGCTGAAAAACAAAACAATTTGTATATTTGTCATGCTGAACCTGTGCTTGATTCTGTTAACTCTGTGATAGGTGATAAATCTGTTTTATGGCATAATAGATTAGGTCACATGAGTAATAAAGGATTAGAAATTTTGCATAAAGGAGGTCACTTTGGTAGTGATAAAATATCCCCCATCCCTTTCTGTGAATCTTGTGTGCTAGGAAAACAACATAGGGTTACTTTTCCTACTTTGCTTGGGTAATTTTCTCCCTTTGCTTTGTGTGTTGCCTTTGTGGCCTATTAATCTGCTTTGTGCTTTTTTGCTTTGTGCTTGGGTAATTTTCTCCCTTTGCTTTGTGTGTTGCCTTTGTGGCCTGTTAATCTGCTCTTTGTGCTTTTTTGCTTTGTGCTTGGGTAATTTTCTCCCTTTGCTTTGTGTGTTGCCTTTGTGGCCTATTAATCTGCTTTGTGCTTTTTTGCTTTGTGCTTGGGTAATTTTCTCCCTTTGCTTTGTGTGTTGCCTTTGTGGCCTGTTAATCTGCTTTGTGCTTTTTGCTTTGTGCTTGGGTATTTTTCTCCCTTTGCTTTGTGTGTTGCCTTTATGGCCTATTAATCTGCTTTGTGCTTTTGCTTTGTGCTTGAGTAATTTTCTCCTTTTGCTTTGTGTGTTGCCTTTGTGGCCTATTAACTTGCTTTGTGCTTGTTAGTAGCTTTGTGATTTTTCCCTTTGAACTCGATGACCGTATGATAGAGTTCGGTCCTTTGTGGGCTTGGTATGCTTGGTGATCTTACCCCGATCTTTGTGATCTGAGTTTACTTTGTGTATTCTCTTTCATTGCTTGTATCTTCTTTGTGATCATACAAGTAATAATTTGGCGATGATGAGTCCTGCAGTTCCATGTTTTTCCTCTGTGCACTACTTTGGGCCAAAGGTGGAGATTGTTGTTATTTGTTGGCCCAAATAAGATGGCCCATTACCACTTAGGCCCAGTTCCCTCTTCTCAGCAACTTATGTGCCCTAGCCCCTCTATTTTCTTCTCCTACCCGATACTTCAAGATCTCCTCCGATCTCTGTGATCCGATGGCCGCCGCTGTGAGTCCCATCCGTAGGTCGGCTCCTACCTCTCTAAACCCTAGCCTCCTCCTCCATGTCGGCTGCCCCCTTCCCCATATAAGGTGAAGGGCCGGTAGTAGCTTGGATGAGGAAGAAAAAGTGACGGTGTCTTGAGATTCAGAGCTAAGTGCTCCTCCCCTTTGTGTGATTAACCTCCTTCTGTGAGCTTTGTGCTCCTGAGAGCTTTGTGCTCTTTCCCCCTTTGTGCGACCCCTCTTTGTGAGTGACTGGTGAAGGAGATCAGTGAGCTCTCCCCTTTGTGTTCTTGGTGGTGCACTGTGAGTGGAGAACGGGGACTGATTTAGCAGGTTTCTGAGCCAAACGACAACTAGATCCTCAACAGTGGTATCAGAGCGAGGTTAGTGTCGCTGTGCTTCAAAACCGCCGCCGATCGCCGCTGGACACCGCCGGACCGCCACTGGACACCGTCGGACAGACGCCGGACCGCCGCCGGACCACCGCGTGGGCGTGGGTAAGGTCGAAACCCTCTCCTAGGGTTTCGCTCAGGTATATCAGCTGAAAACCCAACTCAACAGCTCATGCTAGTTGCTGAAAAAATTTTCCTGTTTGTGTTTCTGCTCGTGCTAGCTGCTGGAAAATTTATTTTTTTGTTTCTCTTGTTTTTCCCTTGCTCGTGCTAGTTGCTGTGATACTATTATCTATTTTTTTCTGTGTGAAAAATGTCTGCTGCTAATCAATATAGTATGATTCAATATGGTATGGCTCCGTTCAACGGAAAATCTGATTTTAGCATTTGGAAACAAAAAATAAAATGCATCTTAATTCAACAGAAGTCCGTTAGGGCTGTTGGTCAGACTTATTTAACCTCTGACACTGAAAATAAACGGGCGGAAATGAACGAAAATGCTTGTTCCACAATTTATTTGAACTTATCTGACTCTGTGATTAGAAAAGTTGGAATTTTGGACTGTGCTAAAACTCTTTGGGATAAACTTGAAGAACTCTATACTGAAACCTCTTTGCCCAGTAAAATGTTTTTGCTTGAAAATTTTTTCAAATTTAGATTGGATATGTCTAAGGACATTGAGGAGAACCTAGATGTTTTCACAAAACTTATTTCAGATATTAAGTTAACTGGTGATAAACATATAGATGATTATACTCCTATTGCCCTTCTAAATGCTATTCCTGACTCATATAGTGATGTGAAATCTGCTATTAAATATGGTAGAGATGAGGTTACCCTTGATGTTGTGGTCAATGGTCTTAAGAGTAAGGAATTAGATTTAAAACATTCTGGGGGAAATAAAAATTCTGGTGAGGTTATGCATGTGAGGGGTAGGCCTCAGAATAGGTCTAATTACCAAAAGAATGCTAGTAATGGGGAATCAAGTAAGAAAAAATTTGAAAATGGAAGGGGTAGATCTAAGTCCAGGTTTAAAGCTAAAAAATGCTATAATTGTCATGAAACTGGTCACTTTATTAAAGATTGTCCTAAGCCTAAGAAAAATCAGCAAAATGAACATGCTAATATGGCTGTCTGTGAGGGCAAAATGGGTGAGATTTTCATGATTAATAATCTGTGTGATTATGCATATTTGAACTCTGTGTTATCTGATCCTTTGTGTAAATCAGATTGGTTGGTAGACTCTGGTTGTACTTTTCATATGACTCCTTTTAAAACCTTGTTTTCAAACTACAAGAAAATAGAGAATGGCTTTGTGTCAATGGCAAATGAAAAGAAATGCAATGTTTTAGGAACTGGTGATGTATGCCTTAGGTTTTCCTCTGGTTCTGTGTTTACTTTGAAGGATGTTAGGCATGTTCCTGATTTACGTTATAACTTGATTTCTTGTGCATCTCTAGAAAATGATGGTTTGGAGGGAAAATGGGGTAAAGGGGTTATGAAAATTCAAAAAGGGTCTCTTGTTGTTTTTACTGCTGAAAAACAAAACAATTTGTATATTTGTCATGCTGAACCTGTGCTTGATTCTGTTAACTCTGTGATAGGTGATAAATCTGTTTTATGGCATAATAGATTAGGTCACATGAGTAATAAAGGATTAGAAATTTTGCATAAAGGAGGTCACTTTGGTAGTGATAAAATATCCCCCATCCCTTTCTGTGAATCTTGTGTGCTAGGAAAACAACATAGGGTTACTTTTCCTACTTCTTCTTTTCCTAACCAGTCTAAGTGCACTAGTGTTCTTGAATATTTGCATGCTGATGTGTGGGGTCCCTCTAGTGTGCCTACACATGGAGGGAACCAATATTTTCTTTCCATAATTGATGATTATTCTAGGAAAGTTTGGGTTTTACTCATGAAACAAAAATCTGAAGTTTTTGATAAATTTAAAAACTGGAAAATTATGATTAAAAACCAAACGGGAAAGAAAATTAAAACTCTTAGGACAGACAATGGTCTTGAGTTTTGTAACAAACAATTGAATTATTAAAAGATATAAATCTGTTCTCTACACACCCCAGCAGAATGGGGTTGCTGAAAGGATGAATAGAACTCTCTTAGAGAGGGTGAGGGCTATGTTGGCCACATCTGGGCTCTCCAAGAAGTTCTGGGGAGAAGCTGTTTGTACTGCGGCCTATTTGATTAATAGGTCTCCTTCTGTTCCCTTAGGAGGGAAATGCCCTGAATTTGTGTTCACGGGCAAACCTCTTGATTTAAATAATTTGAGAATTTTCGGGAGTGCTGGCTATGTGCATCAAAAGATTGATAAGTTAGAACCTAGATCTAAGAAATGTGTTTTCTTAGGATATCCTGAAGGGGTAAAAGGTTATAGGCTTTGGAATAAGAGTGAACCGGGGTTTAAGGTAGTGATAAGCAGAGACGTTGTCTTTAATGAAAATGAATTTCCTTGTTTACCTTTACATGTTCCTATTCCTGAAAATGATGCTCCAAATGAGGTGGAGCAAAAGCCTATTATTAATCAACCGAAATCATTTCCTGAAGAAAAATTGAATGATATAATTATTGAAAATCAAGATGAGATTATTCCAAATGAGGTGGAGCATGATATGCAGGAAATAGATAACATGCATGATTTGAATGATTATCAACTCACTAGGGATAGAAATAAAAGAACCATTAGGAAACCTGAAAGATATAGAGATTGCAATTTGATTGATTGTAATATGTCTGAGTTTGCCTTTAATGTGTTTGAATCCCTTGAGTGCAATGAACCTAAGACTTATAAAGAAGCATTAAGGTCAAAATATTCTGAAGAATGGATTAGTGCTATGAAGAGTGAGATGGAATCCCTAAAAATTAACCAAACATGGAAACTTGTTCCTAAACCTGCTAGTTGTTCTGTAGTGGACTGTAAGTGGCTGTTTAAGGTGAAACAAGAATCTGAAAGTGTTAGGTTTAAGGCTAGGTTAGTAGCTAAGGGATTTACTCAAAAGGAGGGAATTGATTATGCTGAAATTTTTGCTCCTGTTGTCAAATTCACTACTGTTAGAATTATGCTTGCTTTAGTTGCTCATTTTAATTGGGAATTAAAACAAATGGATGTAACTACTGCTTTCTTGCATGGTGATCTTGATAAAAATATTTATATGCACCAACCTGAGGGCTTTGTGGACCCTAAATTGCCTGATCATGTGTGTTTGTTAAAAAAGGCTTTGTATGGTTTAAAACAATCACCTAGGCAATGGAATATTAGATTTGATAAATGCATGCAATCTTTAAAGTTTAAAAGGAGTTCTGCTGATCATTGCCTGTATTATAAGAATATAGATTATGTGCCTGTATTTCTTGTAATTTATGTGGATGACATGTTGATTGTTAGTCCTTGTTTGAAGTCTATTGAGCATGTTCAAAAATGTCTTTGTGAAAATTTTGACATGAAAGACTTAGGTGATGCTAAAAGAATCCTAGGCATGAATATTATTAGGGACAAAAACAAATCTACTCTAGTTTTAAACCAAAGTTCATATGTTGAAAAAAAATCTGTGAATGTGCCTCTTGCATCTCATTTTGTGTTAAGTAAGGATCAATCTCCCAATACTGAAACTGAAATAAATGATATGAAGAAGGTGCCATATTCCAATGCTATAGGATCTGTCATGTATCTCATGGTTAGTACTAGGCCTGACATTGCATATGCGGTTAGTTGCTTGAGTAGATATATGTCAAACCCTGATATGCCTCATTGGAATGCCTTGAAGTGGCTTTTAAGATATTTGAAATCCTCTGTGGATGTAGGATTAACCTTTTCTAAGTGTTCTGAAGGTGTTAAACTTGGTGGCTATGTAGATTCCAATTATGCAAATGATAGGGATAATAGAAAATCTACCACTTCCTATGTGTTTACTTTGTGTGGCTCTTGCATAAGTTGGAAATCCCAATTACAACCCATTGTTGATTTATCTACTACTGAATCTGAGTATGTTGCTGCCACTGAAGCTTTTAAAGAAGCTATATGGCTTAGGGGCCTTATATCTGAAATTGGTTTTCTTGATAAAAATGTGGTTGTATTTTCTGATAGTCAATCTGCTATTCAACTTTGCAAAAATCCTGTTTTTCATGATAGAACTAAACATATTGATGTTAGATTTCATTACATTCGGGATATAGTTGAAAAGGGTATTGTCAAGTTAGAGAAAATTCCCTCAGAATTTAATCCTGCTGACATGGGTACTAAGTGTTTGCCTGCTGAAAAATTTATATCGTGTCAAAGAATCTTGAATTTTGATTTTGGGTAATTTTAACTTTGCTTTGTTTGCTGCCTTTGTGGTCTATTAACTTGCTTTGTGCTTGTTAATAGCTTTGTGATTTTTTTTCCTTTTGAACTCGATGACCGTTTGGTAGAGTTCGGTCCTTTGTGGACTTGGTATGCTTGGTGATCTTACCCCGATCTTTGTGATCTAGAGTTTACTTTGTGTATTCTCTACCATTGCTTGTATCTTCTTTGTGATCATACAAGTAATAATTTGGCAATGATGAGTCCTGCAGTTCCGTGTTGTTTCTCTGTGCACTACCTTGGGCCAAAGGTGGAGATTGTTGTTATTTTTGTTGGCCCAAAGACTTTGGCCCGTCTCCATAAAGGCCCATTTCCTTTTTTGTTTAAACTGATGAGCCCTAGCCCCTCTCTTCTCACCCTTTATTCGATGGTTTCTC
>NC_033798.1:3361469-3387372 GCF_001876935.1 Asparagus officinalis | reverse complement strand
ATTTAAGAGGGGAGAGAGAGATCATTTAAGGGATTTATAGTGGGGTATCTTTTATTTCTTCATGTGAGATTGAAAAGCGTCAATACCCTAATTAAACCTGTAGCTGACAGTGTTTAATTGAGAGATCTCTTTTTGATCTGCTCGTATAATTTATAATTTCTTGTTTGATTAATAAGAAATTATCTGTGTAGCTCCCGAGGACGTAGGCAGTTGCCGAACCTCGTTAAATCTTGGTGTATTTTTCTCTATACTGCGTTTCTGTTGCATTAGGGGTTAAGGCGTTAAATTCCTAACAACTGGTATCAGAGCGTGAAACGATCTAGAGAAAGTCAGATTCAAGTGAGAGCCATGGCCGCAGATGAGGCAAAAATGAGACTTGAGAAATTTGATGGAACAGATTTCGGATTCTGGAAAATGCAGATAGAGGATTATCTGTATCAGAAAAATCTGTATCAACCACTATCGGGGAAGAAGCCAGATTCTATGAAGGAAGAAGAGTGGAACCTTCTAGATAGACAAGCCCTCGGAGTTATCAGATTGACGTTGACTCGCAATGTTGGGTCTTATGGCAGCTCTCTCAAATATGTATGAGAAGCCATCAGCCGCGAACAAAGTTCATTTGATGCGATGATTATTCAATCTGAAAATGGCGAAAGGCGCGTCAGTAGCACAACACCTCAATGAACTTAATACGGTTAAAACCCAATTGAGTTCAGTTGAGATTGAGTTTGATGAGGAAGTTCGGGCATTGATACTTTTGTCTTCCCTACCAGAGAGTTGGAACGCTACAGTCACGGCAGTGAGTAGCTCATCGGGAAAGAAAAAGTTAAAGTTCGACGGCGTTCGTGATTTGGTTCTCAGTGAGGAGATCCGACGAAGAGAGATGGGTGAAGCTACAACCTCTTCAGTATTGCATACAGAGTCAAGAGGTAGAAATTCAACCAGAGGAAACGGACGAGGAAAATCAAACTTCAGAGGTAGATCAAAGGACAGGAGGTCCAAATCAAGGAATCCAAGCAACAACTCGAAGGCTATCGAGTGTTGGAATTGTGGAAAGACCGGGCATTACAAGAATCAGTGCAAGAGCGCACAGAAGGAGAAGGAAGCGAAGGCAGAGGTGAATGTCACCTCCACTTCAGGAGGAGACGACGCATTGATATGCTCTTTGGAGAGCAAGGAGGAATCTTGGGTGTTAGATTCAGGAGCGTCGTTCCATGCTACCTCTCAGAAAGAATTCTTCGAGAAGTATACCCCCGGAAATCTTGGATACGTATATCTTGGTAATGATCAACCATGTGCTATTGTGGGCAAAGGCGTGGTGAAAATTAAGTTGAACGGGTCAGTATGGGAGCTGAAGGATGTCAGGCATATTCCCGACCTGAGAAAGAATTTAATATCCGTAGGCCAGTTGGCTGGCGAAGGATATACCACGACCTTCCATGGAGATGATTGGAAGATCTCAAAGGGCGCAATGACGATTGCCCGAGGCAGGAAGACTGGTACCCTATATATGACAGCAGGTGCACGTTGTTCGATCTCAGTTGCAGCAGGCAATGAGACTTCAAAGCTATGGCACCAGAGACTCGGTCATATGAGTGAGAAGGGGATGAAAATCATGCACACAAAGGGAAAACTTCCAGGACTGCAGTCAGTGGAGATGGATATGTGTGAAGAATGTATACTTGGAAAGCAGAAGAGAGTCAGCTTTCAGACAAGTGGCAGAACCCCCAGGAAGCAGAAGCTAGAGCTCGTTCACTCAGATGTTTGGGGACCAACCACCACTGCGTCGATTGGTGGGAAACACTACTTCGTGACTTTTATCGATGATCACTCTCGGAAAGTGTGGGTCTACTTTCTGAAGCATAAGTCAGAAGTATTTGAGGCTTTCAGGAGATGGAAAGCTATGGTCGAGAATGAGACCGGTCTGAGAATAAAGAAGCTCAGGACCGACAATGGCGGTGAATATGAAGACACCGGATTCAAGAAGTTCTGCTATGAGCACGGGATCAGAATGGAGAGAACCGTGCCCGGCACGCCTCAGCAAAATGGTGTAGCTGAGCGGATGAACCGAACGTTGACAGAGAGAGCCAGAAGCATTCGGGTACAGTCAGGCCTACCGAAGCAGTTCTGGGCAGAAGCGGTCAACACAGCAGCTTACTTGATCAACCGAGGTCCATCGGTTCCATTGGAGCACAGAATACCAGAGGAGGTATGGTGCGGAAAGGAGGTAAAACTCTCACATCTTAAAGTTTTCGGTTGTGTAGCTTACGTGCATATTAGTGATCAAGGCAGGAATAAGCTTGATCCCAAGTCAAAGAAATGCACTTTCATCGGCTATGGTGAAGATGAGTTCGGCTACCGCATTTGGGACAACGAAAACAAGAAGGTGATCAGGAGCAGAGATGTGATATTCAACGAGAAGGTGATGTACAAGGACATGCACAAGACAGATGACTCAGAGAGCGAGTCAATATTTGTAGATGCAGATGATGTCCCGAGTAACCTCTCGGAAGAACCCAATGCAGAGGGTCCTCAGCCAGAAGAGCCTGTTGGACAAGATGGTGCGCAGGAGCCCGACGCACCAGCTCCGATATTAAGAAGATCTTCTCGTCCTCCTGTACCCAACAGGAGATACATGAACTATCTGTTGTTGACAGATGGTGGGGAGCCTGAAAGCTTTGATGAAGCTTGTCAGTGTGGAGATGCGAGCAAGTGGGAGCTTGCAATGAAAGATGAGATGAAGTCTCTCATATCAAACCAGACGTGGGAACTAGCTGAGTTGCCCACGGGTAAGAAGGCACTCCACAACAAATGGGTGTACCGGGTGAAAGAGGAGCAAGATGGTTCCAGAAGATATAAGGCTCAGTTAGTTGTCAAAGGTTTCCAGCAGAAGGAAGGAATTGACTACACCGATATTTTCGCTCCCGTGGTGAAGCTAAATACTATCAGGACCGTGATGAGTATTGTAACAATTGAAGATCTTCATCTCGAGCAGTTAGACGTGAAGACGGCGTTTCTTCACGGAGATCTAGAAGAGGAGATATACATGCACCAGCCAGAAGGTTTCTCAGAAGAAAAGAAGAAAAAGAACCTGGTGTGCAGACTCAAGAAGAGCTTGTATGGCCTGAAACAAGCCCCAAGACAGTGGTACAGAAAGTTTGACGGCTTCATGCACAAGGAAGGTTTCCAGAAGTGCAACGCCGACCACTGTTGCTACTTCAAAAGATATCAGTCCAGCTATATCATCCTACTGCTGTATGTTGATGATATGTTGGTTGCAGGAGCAGATATGGAGGATATCAAGAGTTTGAAGCAGCAGCTGTCAAAGGAGTTTGACATGAAGGACTTGGGTCCAGCGAAGAAGATCCTTGGAATGCAAATCACGAGAGATAAGAAGAGAGGTCTCTTGCAGTTATCTCAGACGGAGTACATCAACCGTGTTTTGCAGAGATTCAACATGGGCGACGCCAAGCCTGTGAGCACACCCTTGGCCAGTCATTTTCGCTTATCGAAGTCAACCGTGTTTTGCAGAGATTTAACATGGGCAACGCCAAGCCTGTGAGCACACCCTTGGCCTGCCATTTTCGTCTATCGAAGGATCAGTCTCCTCAGTCAGAAGAAGAGAAAGAGAGTATGGCTCAGGTTCCTTATGCCTCAGCTATCGGAAGTTTGATGTACGCAATGGTCTGTACGAGACCAGACATTAGCCATGCAGTGGGAGTGGTCAGCCGGTTTATGTCGAATCCAGGAAAAGCTCATTGGGAAGCGGTCAAGTGGATTCTGAGATATCTACGAGGCACCACACAGAAGTGTTTGCACTTTGGTAAGGGAGAGGTGGAAGTGCAAGGGTACGTAGATGCAGACTTCGGCGGTGAAGTCGATCACCGAAGAAGCACCACCGGCTATGTATTCACCGTTGGAACTACAGCTGTTAGTTGGATGTCACAGGTACAGAAGATCGTTACCCTATCCACTACAGAAACTGAGTATGTTGCAGTGACTGAAGCCAGTAAAGAGATGATATGGCTTCAAGGTTTGTTGACAGAGCTCAGTGATAGCCAGAGTGCTATACACTTGGCGAAGAATTCAGCATTTCATTCCAGAACGAAGCATATTGCGCTTCGGTACCACTTCATCAGATCCCTGTTGGAAGATGACGTGTTAAAACTGGAAAAGATTCCAGGGAGTAAGAATCCAGCAGATATGTTAACAAAGATGGTGACTGTTCAGAAACTGGAGTTGTGCGCAACTTCAGTTGGCCTTCATGCATAGAAAATAAGGGCGGAGCCACACAGAAGAGGAGCTTGATGAGATAGCCTGTTGACGGCGGTTTGATCTCCAAGTGGGAGATTGTTGGAAAGAGGTGTAGATCAAACCTCATTTCAGATGAGGAGCGCCGGCGAGGAGCTCCGACGAGCTCGATGTGGTTTTGCTGCAGCAGAGCTTCCCCCTTCTCCGATTTCTTCTCTCTGGCGGCGGCGGCGAACTGCCCAAAATCGCAGCAGCGATTTGTGATAAATCTCCAGTGTGAGGGGATTTAAGAGGAGAGAGAGAGAGATCATTAAAGAGGATTTATAGTGGGGTATTCATTTATTCTCAAGTGAGAATTGAAAGGGTTCATACCCTTTAATTATTAACACTGTAGCTACAGTGTTTAATTGAGAGATCTCATTTTTGATCTGCTCTTATAATTGTAATTTCTTGTTTGATTAATAAGAAATTATCTGTGTGGCTCCCGAGGACGTAGGCAGTTGCCGAACCTCGTTAAATCTTGGTGTACTTTTCTCTATACTGCGTTTCTGTTGCATTAGGGGTTTAGGCGTTAAATTCCCAACAGCTAACTTAGCAATCTATTTACGTTTCCAAAGTTGATGCATCCTCCCTGTATAATATACAAATTTGAGTATAACAGTGATATCATCTACACGAAAATACTGATCTAATTACAACTTACTGACCCCTGGCTGCCTACTAGATCGAATTGCAATCACCTATTTACTACTTCTTTTATCAGCTTACTTTCTGTTAGTTAGTGTTTAAGTATACAATGGAAGGGACTTTAAGATGTGTTAACGTACAAAATCGAAATCTTTGATGCTCAGAGCTTCGAAATTTTATTAAATGGAAGGGATTTTAAGATGGTACTAGAGTAACCCCGATTCAAAACTCATCGGATATGAATCGAAAACATATTTAAAAGAGCACCTTTAGCAAAAAGAAGATATTGGCCATAAAAGTATGTCAACAAATACAAATATTTGAAACAAGATAAGGCGGCGTAAATTTTCGTGTTCCAAATTTTTCAAAGGAAAACAAACCATATGCATCCCTTTTATTTGTGCAGTTGTTCTCAAAGATACATCTCTTTGTTTTATTATTACCTACTTAATGAAACAGGTTGGATTCTTCCACCTTTCCTTCCCAAGAGGAAAATATGCTTAACGTTCTCTTTCCAAATAAGGAAAACATTTGACCATATGCAAACAAATCTTACAACGTTTGTCTCGCCTCAAAATTAATTAGACACAGCCTTGAGTACCCAGATGTTAGCAGTGAACTAAAACTTTGGTAATAACGTCTAAGAACTGAATCCTTTCTTAAAAGCAGTTTCAGGATTTCTATCGATTAGAATTAACACCATTAAATTCTCCAAATGTTGCCTCCTTTGTTCTGCATTTTTTTTCTATGGATTTCAGTAGGATATGCTACAATTCAAAAGAATATCACAGTCGATCAGTCTGGAAATGGAGACTTTAAGACTGTGCAGGAGGCAATCGATTCTGTTCCCGATGGTAATAAAGACTGGATCAAGATCCATGTTAATCAAGGAGTTTACAGGTCAGCGACGAGCTTTAATCTTTTATTTTACTTCATGTTTCCTGTGTTTGATGAAAATTTTGAGCTTGTTATTTGTACTTGATGTCAATGAGCTGAAGCACCTACTTGTTAACAATGACTTGAGGGCTTTAATAAAACTTCTTCCCTGGATGCATCTAAAATGATTGCATTTAGATTGACAAATTGATCCCTATATTTCACGGAATTATTTGAATTGGATTGGTTTTTTATGTGATGTACTCAAAGCATTTTAAGTGTACCATGTTCAATTTAACTATATGGGAGACAATACCACTAGATTCATACAACCATCTGCGCCCTGCTGCGGCTCAAGTCCTTTGATTTTTAGGTAAATCTCAGAAACCCCCAAAACTTTGAGGTTTTGCACTAGATTCATACAACCAAATATAACTTGAATATTACTGTAAGTTGTCAATATTACGCTATAACCTGTTTATGAGAATTTCTAATATTTCAGAGGGTTTAGTATAATGTTTTTAGTATTTTCATTAAATGTTGGTTTATTACTACAGAGAGAAGGTTATGATATCAGTTCCAAAAGAGTACATCTTCTTGGAAGGAGATGGAGCGAAATTGACTAAGATACAATGGGGGGATCATGCTTTCTCTGATTTGAATCAATCGAATAGCGATGTGTCGATTCCTCAAGACACAATGCAGAGTGCCACCTTCAGCCTCTTTGCATCCAATTTCAAAGCTCAGGGTATCGAATTTACAGTAAGCTCTGTTCTAATCCTCAATTTACTAATATATAGTTCTGAATGTAAATCTCTAGTTCAAATAAAAGACTGTCACAGCAATGCTAAGGAGAGGTACCACATTGTTTAATTCCTAGTCACCATCCCTAAGACTAACATAATTTTCATCCATCATCGCATAAAAACAATTCCAAGGCTTCAATATAACTACAAATTCAAAAATATGTTCCATTTTCTACTTGCAGAACACATACAACTTGGGCGACGATACTCCTATAATCCAAGCAGTAGCAGCACTGATAGGAGGAGACAAGGCCTCCTTCTACGATTGCAGTTTCATCGGTAACCAGGACACACTGTGCGATTACTTAGGCCGCCATTACTTCTACAATTGTTTTATCGAGGGGGCTATTGACTTCGTCTTCGGGTTTGGACAGTCCATATATGATGTATGTCCAGTGGTACTAAGTTCAAGAATAGGACCAAGTATGGATGTAGTAGGTTTTAGGGTTAATTGCAGATTGACACCCATATGTAGTTCTATTGTTTCTGACAGATTCCCCAAGTGATTCTTTTTGACTCTTTCACCCACATATAAAGTGAAAATTGTTTTTTTTAATACAAATAGACCTTCTGAGTTTTCTCCAAAAAAAAAAAGACCTTCTGAGGTTAAAATGAGTCAAAAAATAGGGAGTATATCTGCACCAATAGAACTACTGTGGGTCTATCTGAAATTAACCTGAACTCCGGCTAAATTCCACTTGAACCAAAAAACTAACCTCAAATTTACCAAATATGTGTGATACGGGTTTATATGTAGTTAGTATAGTTAAGCTAAAATACATTTGTCTACTTGACTGAATCCATGACTAACCTATTCATTTTGCTATTCGTTTTCGCAATGCAGCACTCCACAGTTTCGACCCTTGCAGATGCGCAGAGAACGGGCTACATTACAGCACAGGGACGGATGGACCTCAATGCTAGTGGGTTCGTGTTCAAGTACACTACAATAACAGGAAGTGGAAAAGCCTACCTCGGACGGGCATATGGTCCATACTCAACGGTTGTCATTTATAAGACATACATGAGCAATATTGTCGTCCCTCAAGGTTGGGATGCTTGGGACCGAGTTGGCAAGGAGTATGATATGGTCCCCCTATCATCTCTTCACTTAAGTTTAGAGTGAATTGCAGATTATCCACCACATCTAAACCTTCAGTCGCACTTATCACCCCTCAACTATTTTCATCGCACTTGATCACCCGGGATTGACATATGAGAAGGATGAATTATAGATAACCCCCCTCTCCCTCATGCATTGAGGGTTGAGAGGGGTTATCTGAAATTTACTCTTGTTTTTTATTTACTGGATGCATGTCTGCACAATTATGATTTCTGATCTGAGATGCATAATGCTACTTATAATGTTAGAATAAGACTAGACCAGGCCATCAATATCTTAATCTTAAACGCTACCTGCCATCTTCACACTTGATAACTGAATGCATAAACAAACCATGCATTAGTTCTAAATCATTCAATACATTATAACGCTAAAACTTCTTTGGTGCAATTTCAGGAGCTTATTTACCTATGCAGAGAGTAGCTGTCGAGGTCCAGGTTCGGATCTTTCCAGTCGAGTGAAGTGGGAGAAAAGGCTCAGTGATCAAGAGTTGGAGAACTATATTAGCATCAAATTCATCGATCGAGAAGGCTGGCTGCTTAAACAACCGTAGCAAGGGTTCGTAGCGTCTCCCATATCTATTTTGTAATAAATGTTGATCACCCCTCCATGGGTCGAAAAAACTATCTAATCATTGTTTACCATCAAAAGCGCTTTCTCTAATAAACATCTTTGAATTGTCAATGTGCTAGAACTTGCTTTTCATTCATATTGGAAAGTGATAGGAGATACGCAGAAATTCTAACAGCGAATTACGTCACAAAGTAAATGTAAGTATTTCACTATCTATTCCCAAACTTGCCCACATTAGACAAACCCAACAAAAGTATTATCAGTGTAAATTCTTCTTATTACATAGTCTACAATACAAGAGAGGTGTTAATTGAATTCCATCTTTTTACATTAACAACCATCTTCTACTTCTATGTGACAAGTTGTCACATACACAAATCACTGGGGTGCCGTGGAGGGTAGGGTAATAATAATTTGAGGCGAAAAAAAAAAGAATATGAGATCCGAGCGATTCACATTAGACCGTGCACGTCAAACATAGGCTTCTCTAGTACAGATATGTCCTATAGCTTTGCATTCATAGATTCATGACGATGCGATTGTACATTATTTGTTGAACAGGGATTCCAGTTACTCTGGTCAGATTTAAGATTAGGGTTAATTAGCAAAAGGCAAATATTTAAGGTTAGCTAAAGTTTAGGTTCTATTATGTAAAATAACAAAATATTATTATACCAACAGAATGATTCTCACTCAATAATACAGCGCAACATGGAAATTTCAGTAATTAAGCAAATCGAGAAGCACATAAGGATATAACCGGATGAGAAAATAAACAGAAATTGGCAATAAAGAACAACTAGAGGTAGTAAACTCAACTTGAGTAGTAAAAGTATTACCAAATGAAGAAACTAAGGGCAGCATGCACGTCTCTAATATCCAAAGAACTAGCAAGACAAAAGTGCAATTCCCTAAATCATGAGGAGCGACATGTTTCTTGGAAGGATATTTTTTTGCATATATATCACCAAATATATCATATTTGCCCCCCAAATCTATATATTTGCTAATTTACCCTCCAAATCTTTCAATTGGTTCTTCCTACACCCTCAATTTTCAGTGTCACTAATTCAGGGGGGTAAATTAGCGAATATCTTTGATAGAGTTTGTTGTAACCAAACTCTGGTTGTGATCTGCTCGTGATCTGCTCAGCACAATTCAGTTGTGCATGGTTATCCAATAACCAGTTTGTGATGATAAGACTAGATATCTTATGTATCTCCTCATGTATATCACCTGTAACTACTCATGTATTCTACAACAATATAAATCACAATGATCACTCACGATTAAAGTGAGTTAGCCCATTTACAAAACTCTGTTCTTGAGATTCTATATGGTATCAGAGCAAGCTCGATCCAATAATCCATCACCATGACAACTTCCAGCTCTACTACCTCCCCTACATCGTCCTCATCATCTGATTTGCCCACTGCCTCGCCTCTCCCCAATTTCGGTAATATTCATCATTTTCTTTCTTTAAAGCTAACTCCAACAAACTACTTGCTATGGAAAACACAGTTTCTTCCTTTGTTAAGGAGTTTCGATCTCCTCGGATTAGTGGAAGGCACAGATCGTTGTCCTTCCCCTTCCATTGTTACTAGTGAATCTGGTCTGTCATCTTTAACTCCAGCATACACTGCTTGGGTTCGCAAAGACCAACTCCTTCTCAGTTGGATCATCGCTTCACTCTCGGAAGAAGTTCTCCCACAAGTTGTTGGTCTTGCAACATCTCATGAAGTATGGCAGGCTTTACACCAAGCTTTTGGCTCTCCGTCACACACTAGAATTCTTCAACTACACACTCAATTGCAAAATCTACAAAAAGGAGATAGTTCTGTCTCCTCCTACTTGAGCAAAGCAAAATATCTTGCTGATGAACTTGCTGCTGCTGGTCAACCCATGCCTCTTGCTACCTTTAATGCTATTGTCTTTAATACCTTGGCTGCTGAATACGGTGAGATGATTTCAGCCTTGTCTGCCAGGACGGAACCAGTCTCTTATCCTGAACTTTGTAGTTTGCTCGTTGGCCATGAAATTCGACTCTCAGCACAATCTGTTGCAGTTCCCTCAATTGTTCCTGCAGCGAATGTTGCTCATGCTCAACATGCTCTACCGAACATTACTAATGACAATCGCTTTCACCGTGGGCGCGGCCGTGGACGTGGTCGTGTCTCCTCTAACCGTCGTGATCCTTGCCCAGTTTGTGGTGTGCACGGCCACAGTCCTTATCGTTGTCGATTCCGTCATCGTGGTCCGCCCAATCCTCAGGCAAATTCTGCACAATTTCAGCACTCATATGCACCTATTGATGATTGGTTTCCTGACACTGGTGCTACACATCATATTGCTCCGGACTTCAACAATTTTCTGACATCTGAAGAGTACAAAGGAGGAGATCAAATTCAAGTTGGCAATGGTAAGCGACTGTCCATATCTCACATAGGCTCAACTCATATTCACTCTTCTTCAAGATCTTTTAAACTTTCAAACGTTTTATGTGTTCCATCCATTACTAAACGTCTTCTTTCTGTTCATCAATTTTCAAGAGATAATAATTGCTTTTTTGAGTTTCACCCTTCTTTCTTTGTGGTTAAGGATCAAAACTCAAAAGCAATCCTTCTCAAAGGACCGAATGAAAGCGGTCTCTATCGCTGGCCTCGTCAATCTCCTTCCAATAAAGAGTCCTCTCCTTCTACTTTTGTCAGTTCACGTGTTTCTTCAGATCTGTGGCATCAACGTCTAGGACATCCAAATGATCGAATCGTGCAACAAGTTCTTCACAGAACCAAGCTTCCCTACTTGCCACGTTCTCAAACAAATAAATGTCATGCTTGTTTTCTTGGAAAATCCAGTCGTTTGCACTTACCTCCTACATGTACTAGAAGTAATGGTCTTTTGGATCTTGTGTTTAGTGATGTATGGGGTCCGTCACCCATACTCTCTTCTAATGGTCATAGATATTTTGTTTTATTTGTTGATGACTACTCCAAATTTACATGGTTGTTTCCTATTAATCGCAAATCTGAAGTGCTTGATATTTTTATTCGTTTTCAGCAACTTGTGGAACGACAATTTAATTGTAAAATCAAGTCATTTCAATCTGATTGGGGGGGTGAATATCGCAAACTATCAACTTATTTTAAACAATGTGGTATTTCCCATCGAGTTGCATGTCCACATACTCATGAGCAAAACGGCTCCGCAGAACGAAAAATTCGTCACACCGTTGAAATTGGTCTCTCTTTACTTGCTCATGCTTCTGTACCTCATCGTTTTTGGCACTTTGCTTTTGAAACGGCTATCTATCTTATTAATCGCTTACCTACATCAGTTCTAAAGGGCAAATCCCCTTTTGAAACCATATTCAACGTTGTTCCTGATTATCAATTTCTCAAAGTCTTTGGTTGTGCATCATATCCCTTTATCCGTCCTTACAATAGTTGTTCCTGATTATCAATTTCTCAAAGTCTTTGGTTGTGCATCATATCCCTTTATCCGTCCTTACAATAAGCATAAATTCGCATATCATTCAGTCCGTTCCCTTTATCCGTCCTTACAATAAGCATAAATTCGCATATCATTCAGTCCGTTGTGTATTTCTAGGATATAGCCCTAGTCATCTAGGATATCGTTGTCTTGATCGTCACAGTGGACGTATTTACATTGTTCGTCATGTGCGCTTTGATGAGTCCTCATACCCATTTAAAGATGACTCCATTCTTGGAGCTCCTCCACTTCCATCTACACAACATCCTTGGCTCTCCGTTGCTGTGCCTTGGTCCGCTCCAAATTCACCTTCATCACCGTCATTCCCACAACCTGTATATCCAAACCATCCTTCTTCTACTCCAGTTCATCCTACGATGTCAGCTACACCACACCTCTCTTCATCTCAGCGTACAGTTTCTACCCCTTCTGTACAGTCGCCATTGAAGCCACGTGAATCTGGACCTCTTTCATTGCCTTCTAGCAATGCGACTATCCCAACTCACCAGATGGAGCTACGTTCGAGAAAGCCTACAGATTATCGACAACTTGCAGGTTTACGTAATTCTCGAGCGCTCTATGCTACGAAGCACCCACTTCCAACTGCACTTCTTTCCCAAAGTGTAGCAATTCAAGAGCCAACGTGCTTTACTGAAGCTAATAAAAACCCACAATGGAGAGCAGCTATGTCAGAGGAAATCTCGGCACTCCTTTCAAATGGCACATGGAAATTAGTGCCTCGATCTCCATCCATGAACATTATTGGGTGCAAATGGGTGTTTAGGCTAAAATACAAACCAGATGGCAGCATCGATCGTTACAAGGCACGTCTTGTTGCGAAGGGGTTTAATCAACAAGAAGGGGTTGATTATACTGATACTTTTAGTCCGGTGATCAAGCCTACAACTATTCGCACAATTCTCTCTATAGCAGTCTCAAAAGGATGGCCTATTCGTCAAATAGATGTGAACAATGCCTTTCTCCATGGTCATCTCTCAGAGGATGTTTACATGTTACAACCGCCAGGCTTCCTTGATAGTAATTACCCTCAACATGTTTGCAAGCTTCAACGTTCTTTATATGGTCTTAAACAATCACCAAGAGCATGGTTTCATCGCCTCAGCTCCTTTCTTCTTAAGTTAGGATTTATGGCATCCAAGACAGACGCATCATTATTCATCTATTCTCATGAAAATATATCATTATATGCACTGGTATACGTTGATGATATCTTGCTTACAGGAAGCTCCCATTCGGCACTCACTCAACTAATTCAGAGTCTTGGTCACGAATTTTCTTTGAGAGATCTTGGTCCTCTTCACTACTTCTTGGGGGTTGAGGTTATTCAACATCCAAAAGGAATAATCCTCTCTCAAAGGAAGTATATTGTAGACCTTCTCACTCGCACAAATTTGGAAGGAATGAAACCTGTTCAAACACCTTTATCGACTACAACCAAGCTCACTCGTACTGGTACCTTATTCAGCGATCCATCATTGTATCGTCAAGTGGTTGGTGCTTTGCAATATGTTACTCTCACTCGTCCAGATTTGGCATTTGCGGTAAATAAGGTATGTCAATTTATGAGTGCTCCGACTATCGATCATTGGCAAGCAGTCAAGCGCATTCTAAGATATCTGAAGCATACAATATCTCACGGCTTGTTTATCTCTACATCACACTCCCTTGATCTTCATGCATTCTCAGACGCTGATTGGGCAGGTTGCCCAGATGATCGAAAGTCCTCCGGCGGTTATGCTATTTTCTTGGGAAATAATCTTATTTCATGGTCAGCTCGCAAACAACGTACAGTTGCTCGGTCCTCGACCGAGTCTGAATATCGTGCACTTGCTAATACAGCTGCAGAGTTGATATGGCTTCGATCATTGCTTAATGAACTGAAATTTCCACTTCAATCTTCTCCAACTTTGTGGTGTGATAATCTAGGTGCAATATATCTTTCTGCAAATCCAATTTTTCACGCTCGCACTAAACATATCGAAGTGGATTTCCATTTTGTTCGTGATCAGGTGGCAAAGGGCTGGTTACACGTACGTTTTATATCGACAAAGGATCAAATTGCTGATATTATGACGAAGCCTCTACCGAATAAAAGTTTCGCTGCTATCCGTGACAAGCTGTGTGTTCGCCACTGTGAACCCTCAGCTTGAGGGGGCGTGATAGAGTTTGTTGTAACCAAACTCTGGTTGTGATCTGCTCGTGATCTGCTCAGCACAATTCAGTTGTGCATGGTTATCCAATAACCAGTTTGTGATGATAAGACTAGATATCTTATGTATCTCCTCATGTATATCACCTGTAACTACTCATGTATTCTACAACAATATAAATCACAATGATCACTCACGATTAAAGTGAGTTAGCCCATTTACAAAACTCTGTTCTTGAGATTCTATAATCTTGGTGGAGGGTAAATTTGTTACGTTGGATAACATGATTTTCCTCCTTAAATATTGGAATTTAAGTACCAATCCAAAGAAGGAAAGGGGAGATCCAATATATATGGTAAAGTTTGCTAAAACTTTGAAATGTGAGTAAATACTACAATACATGTCAATGTGAAGGATCTAGTATGTAGGATCGCATGAATTGCCCTCATTGGATATTGAATCTAATATCCAAAGAAAGAAAGCAAAATCAAATTTTAGCATGTTCACAAATACACATTATTAAACTCGGACCTTGGAAGTTTTAACAAACTATGATCAAGTTTCTTGAGTATAAATGTACGTAGCTCTCTACTACTCACACTTCTCCTTTTTCTATTAGCTGAAGATGTGCAAGCTTCACTCTTTGTTCTTCCTTCTATTTTCAATCTTCTCCTATATTAAACTCTCTAAAGGATCCCAGCCAATTTCGAAAACAATAACAGTTGATCTCAACGGTCTTGCTGATTTCAATACCATTCAAGATGCCATCAACTCTATACCAGATAGCAACAATGAATGGATCAAAATCCACATAAATCAAGGGACTTACACGTAAAAATCTGTATCCAACACTTCTCAACTCCTTATACTCATTTTCTTCATTGGCTTATCTTGTGTTATGAGATTTTTTTTTTTTTTTTTTTTTTTTTTTCTGGTTTTTTTTTTTTTTTTTTTTTTTTTTTGCAGAGAGAAGGTCACCATTCCATACCAAAAAAGCTATATAATTCTTGAAGGCGATGGATCAAATGAAACTTTCATTCAGTGGGGTGATCATGAACCAATAATTAGACCGGATTTGGATGCAGATATCAAAATCTCTTGGAACACTGCGACTTTTCTCTCTCTTGCAGATAATGTTATTCTCAGTGCACTCACTTTTAAGGTATTGCCTTACAATAATTTATTTCTTTTATTTGTTATATGTTTCATTAGGATTGTGTCTTTGATTCTTTATATAACTTCATGAGAATTAAATAGAGTTGGAGATTTATCATGATTAGGAGATTAAATCTCATCATGATTAAGAGTTTGAATCCTATTCTAATTAGGAAGTTAGACTAGAGATAGAGTTTTGGTTTTCCTATATATATTCTTCTATTATTGGAGGAAAAACCAAGCATATGAGATAGAACCAATATTCTTGTAATCTAGGGTTAGCAGAGGACGTAACCTGATTCAAGAATATTATGCGAGAGGCGAGAGTTTCGTAGTCTTTGTCCGTGCAAAAGATTACATCATGAGGAGAGGGTTTCGCAGTCTTTGTCCGTTCAAAAGATCATAAGGAGTGTGTTTTGGAGAGAATATGAGAGTTGATTATGTATGTGAGGTTGAGAGATTGAGAGACGAGAGTTAAGTGATTCCTCTTGTAGTTCTCCCTGATACATAGTGGATTTCTCGTATTGTTACCCCGTGGACGTAGGTCGAAGTTGGTCGATCTAACCACGTAAATCTCGGTGTTCTTTCTTCTTGATTGTGGTTGTTTTATATCTTGTTGATTGTGGGTTGGCTTCCAAGTTGTGCAGATCGTAGCAGGCGGGGAGACTAAAATTCCCCAACAATAATTTCTTTCTTTTATTTGTTATAGATTTCATTATTGAAAAAAAGAGTTAATACAAGAATCTTGTAGTTTGGACTATATATGGATATATGAAACGAAGTAGTCTAGCACTCTAGTGCTATTTTTTCTTAGAAAAGAGCATGTCTATGATGTGCGCAAGGTATGGTTCCTTTCAAAACATGAGAAATATTTGTATCATGCACAAGACATGATGTTTTAATTATGAGGGCATGCTTTCAACACGTATAAGATGCATGATACTTGCACACGTCAAAAGCGGTAAACCCATTGCACTTGTGCATTAAATTTATATACTCTACAAACTATAGAAATAGATGATATGGTCTACAAACTTGTACAAACTTAAAGGAGATGGTGATTTCATAGTAAATGATGGATTGAGGTATATTTGCAGAATACATATCAAGATTTGGATAACCCACAAAATGCGGTAGCTGCTCTCATAAATGGTGATAAAACCTCAGTATATGGTTGTAGCTTCATTGGAATCCAAGATACTTTATCCGACCTTTGTGGACGACATTATTTCAGAGACTGTTCTGTTGAAGGAATTGTAGACTTCATTTTTGGTTACGGACAGTCCATTTACGAGGTATTCATCTTCGTTCTTTATGTTAGGACAAAATATTCATATATTATTGGAATTACTGGTGGATTGTGGATGTAATTTAATGTGATTAGCTAAGTAAATCACCCTTAAAATATCCCTTTTCTACGCAACCTTTCTTAATTGCATATGTTTTCCTGTCTTGAGTTTAAGTTGTATTTTAATTGTGACAGTCAGAGTTCAGTCAAAACATAACAGATCTATCATGAAAATTTCAAGGGTTATTTGAGGATAGGCCCCCTTTAGCATTGTTTGAAACTTACCACCTCTCTAGTTTTACTGTTGCAGATAGACCCGTGTGAATTTTTTCTGACTATTTTACCCTAAAAGAAAGGGAAATTTGTTTTCTGACAAATAGACCCTATGAAGGTAAAAGAGTCAAAAAATTTCATTCAAGGGGTCTATATGTTCAGCACAACAATACTAAGGGGTTCTATCTGCGACTAAACCAAAATTTAATGAAATGTTTCTTGGACATATCTCAAACTAACAATTACAAAGTTTCTCAAATAAAAAATAGTCCTTTTTATTGTTAATTAAATCTGTTATTTTTTTTTTCTTATGTGCAGGGTTGCACACTAAATACGGTGTCTAGCGGTGTGCCTGTGGGTTATGTAACTGCACAAGGAAGGCAGCAAAGCAATGACCCAAATGGATTTGTGTTCAAAAATTGCCATATAGGGGGTTCTGCAGAGGCATATCTAGGGAGAGGATGGGGAAATTATTCAAGGGTTTTATTTTACCAAACCTACATGGAAAATATTATTGTTCCTAAAGGGTGGATAGATTGGAGAGCTGGGTATGGTGGGTAAGTACTCTCTCCTGAATACGCACATACGATTAGAATACATATATCGAATCAGAAGAAAATACGGATATGAATACTGTTATTTTCTTTGTCATTGGATACAGATAATAGACTGTGTGTCAATATTCAGACAATGACTAGATGGCCGAAATTAGTTTAGCCATGGAGTAGTTGATATCAAGCCAGTTTTTTGGCGATCCAGAAATCTAAATCTTAGATATTCTTAGGCATGTCTAACATAATTATAGCATGATTCTAGTTTTGTGTCACCTTACTTATTGTTTACCACGTTACCTTTTCGTTTTTGGGACTTATTATCTGCATTCTTCATTCCAATATGTCTCTGACTGTTCTCCTTCCATCTGACCCATATATGCATCAGATTTTAGCAGATATGGATATGAACTTTTTACGAATGATAAGCAAATCATATTCATGTCCATGATTAGTAAACAAATAAATATACGGTATGAATGTATATGTATCTGGCAGCAAACGCAACACTTCTGTCTACACTGGACATAGTACTAAAATTTTGAGCTTGGCCTCACGCATTGACAACAATACATGAAAGAAGACTAAAATATGTATCTGTGAGTTACAATCATGAAATTATTGAAGGCCTTGAGGAAACTACAATTAACGAAAGTTGATTGGAAAGAGGACACTATTAACAAAAAATTAGTTGTTTTGCAGGAATTTCACGACTTTCGCAGAATCTGACTGTATTGGACCTGGTTCAAACACTTCAGGCAGAGTAAAATGGGAGAAGGAACTCAGTGATGACGATGTTAAGAAGCTTACAAGCATATCAACCTTTATTAATTCTGATAATTGGCTTGACCAACAACCAAATGACTATGGCTATACTTCTGATTGAAGTATTCATAAAGGAATGTTGTGTGTAGATATTAAGATTACACCGTGTGGTACATATAGCATTATATGCGAGTATAGTCAATAGTGTACTATTCAATCTAGAGAGGAGATTGTTTTCTGCTTAACATTTGGATCATATTATGGTGCAAGTATATTTTGATTCTTCTTGTATGTAAATTAAAATTTATAAAGATTTTAAAGAGAGACATTAAAGAAAAACATGAAAGGAAGAAAACACCGAGTTTGTTTGGTCATATCATACCGGCATATGTTGATAAATAAAGAAGATGTCAAGTGACAGAGAGTTTCTATTAGAAATGGAAGAATCTTCAGCAATTGAAAACTCTTTTATTCATGAAAATAAAGAAAAGAATAAGACACAAAATTATCTGTGGTTGGCATTAATTTACCTTATAGTTATGAATCCATTTTTAGTTCTCTCAAAAAATAACTCCATATTTAGATGCAAAATAGTTTTCTTGCCAGTTTGAACCAATTCCCGCTTTTCTCTCTCTGCCTTTGAACACAACCAAAAAAGACAATACCTACATTAACAAAAAACCGACAAGCACTTTTAATGCCTCCTCTTGAGAAGATGGAAATCTCAATCCAGAAACCCCTAAAAAAATGTCAAAATTACAATCACCTTCATATATTCTCATCCTTTTCTTCCTCTTTGTTCTCTCCCTTTCTTCCACTTTCGAAATTGTCTCTGCTGGAGTTCACAAAAAGAAAGACTTAACCAAGAAAGATTTAATTGATGCTCCTCTTTTAGACTCAAAGATTAAGACGAATCGAACAATTCTAGTTGGCCCAAAAGAGAGGATTAAATCAATTCAAGATGCCATAGATAGAGTTCCTAAAGGGAATTCAGAGTGGACCATTATTCACCTTCGAGCTGGAATTTACAGGTAAAAACATTAATGTCTTATCGTAATATGACAAATATTCATGGTAAGATATCCTTAGTTATGTTAATGGCAGTTGCAAATATGAAGTTTTACATTTCAAACATGAAATATGCAAGTGTAAAAGGGTTGGCTGCGTATTATACATGAGAACCCCATCCTATTAAACCTGATGTAATTGATAATGTGAGATATACATAATGTTTATATCTCTAGAGAAAATTCCTTCCAATAAATATGCTTTCATGATTATAAATGTTAACAATGTTAGGCTATTAGTGACTTCTTTCTTTAAAGGATTTATTCATCATTTCAACTATCTTTTTTCTGGATGATAGAGAGAATGTTGTGATACGTAACGGTTTCAGATATTTGACTAGGAGAGTTATTTCGTGATACATAATGGTTTCAGATATTTGACTAGGAGAGTTTCAATTGCAAAATAGTTTCAGATATTTAAGAGGGTAAGTTCTGCATAAAGTTTTCTTACTTATGTTATCTCCAATTCATCATTTTGGACTGGATAATGTTATCACAAATATAAACAACCTTTATGTTTAGAATATGCAAATGCAACTATAATAAGATTATTTGCATATTGTACATAAAATCCCATATCCTACAAAAAGATATATTAACGAGCTGAGATAATACAATGTGTATATATCTCAGGAAAAAATCCCCATGATAAATATGCTTCATGCTTATACCAGAATTTCTTCGCAATTCTCATTTGTAATTTTCTCCTTTATGTCAGAGAAAAGGTTATGATACCAAAAAACAAAGAAAAAATATTTCTCAGAGGAAATGGAAAGGGAAGAACAGCGATCGTATGGAGTGATGGTTCCTCTGATAACTCTGAGTCTGCTACATTCACCGTTCACGCGAATAATTTCGTCGCATTTGGAATCAGCATCAAGGTTAATTACTTTACTCAATCTCATGCAATATTCTCATAGAACAATTCCAATGAAAATCTACCATAATGTTGTATTATTATCAGAACGATGCTCCTCTGTCGGTTAAGGACACACCCTTCAATCAGTCTGTAGCGGTGATGGTTGCTGGAGACAAGGTGGCATTTTATCACTGTGCATTTTATAGTCCTCACAATACTTTGTTTGATAACAAAGGGAGGCATTATTATGAGAGCTGCTATATTCAAGGAAATATTGACTTCATCTTCGGCCGTGGCCAGTCTATTTTTCAGGTAAAGTTGTTTGTATTAGTCTATAGACTTATGGCATTTGTATCTCATAACAACTTTGAAGTTTTGATACGAAAGGAAAAAATTTTAAAGACGGATCAGAAAAATAAAAAAGTATCCTCAGCAACTTCAGTGATACATATCTGATATCTAGCATACATTTGGTACTGTAACCATAATATTTTCTCTCTTTTCCTTTGTATGTCAAACCTTCAGAGCTGTGAGATATTTGTGCTCGCCGACCAAAGAACGAAGATCCTTGGCTCAATTACATCACATTACAGGCAATCAGCCAAAGAAAAAAGCGGCTTTGTTTTTCTTGAAGGAAAAGTGTATGGAACTGGCAGTGTATATTTAGGACGTCCACGAGGAGCTCATTCGCGCGTAATTTGGGCAAAAACTTATCTCTCAAAGTGTATTGATCCTCATGGATGGACTGATTGGAGTTATGATGGACATACTGAGTAAGTTACTCCTTAAAAGCTCAGCGCATAATTCATAATGAGGTTTATTGTGTATATATAGACCCCTCGCTCTTTAGACTTAGTACATCTCCAGTTTTACTGATGTAGATAGACACCTGAGTGACATTGTTTCATGGAAAAATATACACCCGTCAACAAATTTTCGGTCAGGGTTTACAATATAAACTAGAGGGTACTAAGTTCAAAACAACAATACTAAGGGGATCTAAACTTAATTAACCCTTCGTAATAATAAGGCTAAATGTCAGAAAACCCCCTTAGCTNCCCCCCCCCCCCCCCATAACATTCAAAATATCAGAAAACCCAAAAACTTTGTCCTGTTATTGAAAATCTAATCCCATGCACACAATTACAACCAGCTATGCTTGCTTTTCTTCAGATAGTTAGTTTGGATCAATATTTAAATTCTCTCAAACTCTCTCAACGCAATATTTCCTTAATCTGATATTGAACAGACAAGTACTCCAAGGAGAGTATCAAACCAAAGGTCCCGGCGCCGACCCAGCAGGCAGAGTTTCATGGTCAAGCCAACTCGGAGAAGAAGAAACCGCTCCTTTCATGACTGTAGATTTCATCAATGGAAAAGAATGGCTACCAGCTTATAATCACTAAAAAATCATTGTAATTAAACTATACTGTGTACATATGTATTTCACTTGTATAAAGTTTGATTTATATATATCAATGTAAAATGACATTTGTTCTATAGCGTACATTTTCTGTGCATATTTTTACATATTTTAGGTTTGGTTATGTACTCGAGTTTCTATTTTCTCATTGAGTACATGTCACTAGTGAAGATGCTAATACGCACTGTGGCTGTTGCAATGCAAGTGTCAGCTAGATGCAATTGCAATTATCATAATATTTGTTACGTGTAGTTGTAGGTATTGTTATTTAGTTCAATTGAAATTTATACAATTTGCAGTTGCAGTTGCACGTACTTCTTTTAGATATTTTCATTTACTTCTTTTAGATATTTTCATTTATACAATTTGCTATTACAGTTATAGTTGCACGTATTTCTTTTATATTTCTTTTAAACTTATGTTGAGATGGTTATAAGTGGATGGCAATTTAAACCCTGTTTATATCTGAAATGTTGTGCGCGGCGGAAGCTTTCTAGGGCAACACGAACAATACTCGAACTAAACCACAAACAATATGCAAACCACAATCACAGCAAGAACACACAATTTACGTGGTTCGGCAAGTTGCCTACGTCCACGGGGCAAGGAGGGGGGAGTTCTTTCTACTAGAAATCAAGAGAATACAAATAGGGTTACAAATCTCTCAGACTAAACCCTAAAACAAAACTCTAGATCTCTCAAAGCTCTCTTACAATTTGATGCAATGATTCTCTCTCTTTGGCTGCTCAAATTCGTCCAACCTCTACCCTAAACAAACAGGTTTAGGTATATATAGAACTTACAAAACGAACCGGGTCGAAAACCTGAAAAACTGATATCCGCTTCGTCGGTCGACCGGACCGGTCGACCGCGATCAATTCCGGTCGACCGGCCCGGTCGACCGACCAGCTCCCAGTCGAAAACCCAAAAATCCAGAGAACCCCTCGGTCGACCGCACCGGTCGACCGACCACCTTCCTGACGCACAGTAAGCTTTGTGCACGAATGCGGTCGACCGGACCGGTCGACCGCCGCCTGTTGAGGTATATATAGAACTTACAAAACGAACCGGGTCGAAAACCTGAAAAACTGATATCCGCTTCGTCGGTCGACCGGACCGGTCGACCGCGATCAATTCCGGTCGACCGGCCCGGTCGACCGACCAGCTCTCGCCCCCCGCCTGTTTTTCCTGATTCTGCTGCTGCTGATGCTGAAATTCCTTCATGAAAGAGGCTCTTTTTGAGAAATATTTAGCAAAAACGACCATTTTGCTAAATATTTAGCAAAATCGACTTTTTTTTGTTATATCACTAAGTCTGATTAAAAAGAGGTCGATTTTTGCAAAATATTTGTTGTGAATTAACGTCGCTGTTTGGCTCAGAAGCCTGCTCAATCAGTCCGATCTTCTTCTCCAGTGCACCACCAAGAACACAAAGGGAGGGAGAAAAGCAACTATTACACAGTCTCTCTCCAGATCTCACAAAGAGGTAAAAGCACAGAGCTTTGAAGGAGCACAGAGCTCAGGTAGGGGAGAGGATCGCACAGCGGGTAGAAGCACAAAGCTCACAGTCTCTTCTTTCTTCTTCCTCTACTTCCTCTCACCAGCTACTACCAACCCATTACCCTTATATAGGGAAGGGGGCAGCCGACATGGGAGAGGCTAGGGGATACGGGGGAGGAGGCTAGGGTTTAGTGTTAGTCTAAGTGTGTAGACCCAAAGCTGCAATCGAAAAGACGAAGAAAACAGTCAGAAGACTGTGCGGTCGACCGCAGTGGCAGAGCCGGTCGACCGCGTGCACTGCAGGAAACTGAGAAGTTTCTGTCGCTCTGGCCGGTCGACCGGCGTGGCCGCTGCGGTCGACCGCAAATGTGCACAGGACCCTGTAAACAGATTTTTCTCTGGCCGGTCGACCGGCCTTGGCACGGCGGTCGACCGCGAATCGCCCAGACAGTTTCCTGATCTGTTTAGGAATCTGTTTCAACCAGGATTCTATATATACCCCAAACGATTTTAGGGTTTGTACTACATCAAAAAAGAGAGCTTTTTGACTGCAAAGAGAGAGAGAATCTCAGAGAGATTTACCCCTTGTTTGAGAGCTTGTATTTTCTTCTTCAATTAATAGAAAGATTGTGTGGTGTGGCTCCCGAGGACGTAGGCACGTTGCCGAACCTCGTTAAATCTGTGTGTTCATCTCCCTTACTGTTTTTGCAAGTTAGATCTTTATTTGTGGTTTTATTCCTACTTTCCTACTTTCAACACAAGGTCCGGAAGGGCAAGGGTTCGATTGATTGTTTCGAATCCCCAACAACTGGTATCAGAGCTTCGTTCAGCAATTTGTGTGAAAGCCATGGCAGAGGAAAGCAAATCAAAGATTGAGAAGTTCGACGGATCGGATTTCGCCTACTGGAAGTCGCAGATGGAGGACTATCTGTACCAGAAGGACTTGTATCGCCCGCTTCTGGGCAAGGAAAAGGGAAAGAAGACGACGGAGTCAGATGGTGATTGGGAGGTACTGGATAGGAAGGCTCTAGGGCAAATCCGGTTGTCGCTCGCCAAATCAGTAGCCCACAATATTCTGAAGGAGAAGACGACGGTGGGGCTTATGGAAGCGCTCGCGAAGATGTACGAGCAACCGTCGGCAGCAAACAAGGTGCATCTAGTCAAAACTCTTTTCAACCTCAAGATGGCAGAAGGACGGTCCTTCACGATGCACCTCAGCGAGTTCAACACGATTGTTGATCAACTTATCTCCGTGGACATCACGTTCGATGACGAAGTGCAGGCCCTTCTACTACTATCGCAGTTGCCGGATAGTTGGGCAGGTTGTGTGACGGCAATCAGCAATTCGGCGGGGAAAGAGAAGTTGAAGCTGAATGAGGTTGTTAGCATGATTCTATCCGAGGAGGTTAGAAGGAAATCGTCCGAATCAGAAGGTTCAGGTTCAGCCCTAAGTTTCGAGCAGAGAGGCAGAAGCCAGAAGAAAGGGAACCAGAACAGGAATCGGTCGAAATCAGTGAAGAAGAGGCCGAACTCGAAGGTTAGGTCTATCAAAGGGAAGTGTTGGAACTGCGGCCAGGAGGGCCATATGTCTTCGGTCTGTAAAGCACCAAAGAAGGATGCGGGTGAGCAGGAGGCTCATATCGTGCAGGATGCCTTGATCCTTGCTATGGATAGCGATTCTGATTCTTGGGTCATCGACTCAGGAGCTTCTTTCCACGCCACTGCAAATAGGAAACTACTTCAGAACTATGTAGCAGGGGACTTTGGTAAAGTATACTTGGGGGATAATGAACCTTGCAATATTGTTGGAAAGGGCGACGTTCAGATACAGATAAAGGGCTCTAAGTGGAACTTGAAGAACGTGAGACACGTGCCGAAGCTGAAGAGGAATCTTGTTTCGGTGGGACAGCTTGGAGCAGAAGGCTACGTTTCGACATTCACCGGGGATTCGTGGAGGATCTCCAACGGTACGATGGTTGTTGCCAGAGGCAACAAAACGGGAACTCTCTACCTCACTTCACATGCGAGTGACACCCTCGCAATTGCAGCTGGCAAGGAGAGTACAGATCTGTGGCACAATAGGCTGGGGCACATGAGCGAGAAAGGGATGAAAATTCTACATTCACAAGGAAAGCTAACCGGGATCGACACCGTGGAAGTCGGGGTTTGTGAAGACTGCATCTTTGGGAAGCAGAAGAGGGTTAGTTTCCAGAAGGGTGGAAGGCCACCTAAGGCTCAGAAGCTAGAGTTGATTCATACAGATGTATGGGGCCCAGCCAGTGTGTCTTGGCTGTTCGAGATACTACGTCACCTTTATCGACGATCACTCGAGGAAGGTGTGGGTTTACTTCATGAAGCACAAGTCAGAGGTGTTCGAGATCTTCAAGAAGTGGAAGGCCATGGTCGAGAACGAGACAGAACTGAAGGTGAAGTGCTTGAGATCAGATAATGGTGGAGAATACGAGCTGGAGGAGTTCAAGAGGTTCTGTGCTACGAATGGGATTCGCTTAGAGAGGACTACTCCAGGGACGCCGCAGCAGAACGGCATTGCAGAGAGGATGAACAGGACCTTGACAGAGCGTGCGCGGAGCATGCGATTACATGCAGGTCTGCCTAAGACATTTTGGGCGGATGCGGTACATACAGCAGCTTACCTTATTAATCACGGGCCATCAGTTCCATTAGATTTTGGGATTCCAGAGGAGGTTTGGAGTGGAAAGAAGATAAATCTCTCACACTTGCGGGTATTTGGTTGCGTGGCTTATGTTCATATCAGTGACCATGTCAGGGACAAGCTAGAAGCTAAGTCACAGAAGTGCACATTCATTGGATACGGCATTGATGAGTTCGGGTATCGCCTTTGGGATGAGAAGAACAGGAAGATCATCAGGAGCCGGGATGTGATATTCAATGAGGAGGTGATGTACAAGGACAGGGACAATGCCAAGGATAGCCAAAGCAGTGGGAGCAGCACTACGGATACAGGTGGATCCGAGTACATGGATATAGAGGAACTTCCAGATAGGGGTGATGATGTTTGTTCTGA
>NC_033798.1:3308779-3360469 GCF_001876935.1 Asparagus officinalis | reverse complement strand
TAGGCCGAGCCACCACCTGGCCTTGGCCGAGTTGTTTCGACGTGACTCGGTTGCCAGGGGATTCTCTGGTTTTGTCTTGTTCTTCTGTTTTATGCATTTTGTTGTTTCGTTGACTCGTACGCTTTATTAACTTGCTTTGTACACTCGTTAGCTCTTTTACAGCACGGATAATCCTATTTGACTTTGGTGATGCATGCATCATCTTCTCTTTATCTCGAGCTACATGCGGAGACATATAGGTAATTTTTGACACCTACAGATACCCCCTCCAAAGTATTTTAGCCTCATTCTTTTATAGAAGAGGTTGGAATATTTTGGATATGATGGACCCAGCCTTCAATTCTTAGACTTCTTCAACTTTTAGTCTATTCAGTATTTTATCGTACACCCAAAATTCTTTCGGTGCTACGTTTATCGTTTGACCATCGTTGAAAACTTGAACTGAAGTTGGTTTATTGATTTCTGAATAAGCTTGTGTCGTTGAATCGACGTTGAACTGATCATCTTCGTCGGGAGTTGATATCTGGATTGCTATTGAGCTCCCCAGGGTTAACTTGGAATTAAGAATTATCATGAGTCTTATTTGGCAAAATTATCGACGTGTTGACCGACGTTGACCTTCATTGTAATGCGTTGACCAACATTTGACCTTCGTTGTAACACGTTGACTGGTGTTGACCTTCATTGCAACATGTTAACCGACATTGACTTTCATCGCAACGCGTTGGTCGGTGTTGACTCATGGCTATACGTTGGCGTTGTCCCGGGTGCTCAAGTCATGAGACCAACTAATGAAGCTGGTGGGTCAGTGACTATCATACTTATGGGATTTTTGGTAAACCCTCAGCCACCAACAGATTTGATAAGCCTTTACTGACTACTGTTTGAGTCAGGCTAGCATGCGGGTTGTCTAAGTCCTTTCTGCAAGTGACGTTATGCTAAAAGAGTGAACTCTCTTAGACTAGATGCTACGATATCAAATACGCAAATTTCGTCATTTGTCGCGGGAATAGACTACCTGGCAACGTGTGTTAGATGTGGACTTTAGGATTTTTGGCAAACCCTCAGCCATCAACGGATTTGATATACCTTTACCGATTAATGTTTGAATCGGGCTTGCAAATAAATTATTTAAACCCGTTTCACATGTAATGTTATGCTAAAAGAATGAATTCTCTTAGACTTAATGCATATGCTTTGTCAATTTCACGAAAATAGACTAACCGACAACGCGTGTTAGGCGTAGACTTACCTCTACTTAGGATTCAAGATAAAATTCCCCATGCGTGTGAGGCATGGATTATGGTGTTGTTAATAACGGCCTGCTATGATATAGAATACATGGGCATTTGTTCTCTTTAAGGTAAAAGACTAACCGGCAGCGCGTGTTAGGCGTAGACTTACCTCTACTTATAGTTCGAGATAAAATTCCCCATGCATGTAAGGCATGGATTATGGCGTTATTAATAACGACCTGTTACGATGTCAAATACGTGGGCTTTTGTCCTGTTTATGGTAAAGGACTAACCGGCAACGCGTGTTAGGCGTAAACTTATCTCTACTTAGGGTTCCAGATAAAATTCCCCATGCGTGTAAGGCATGGATTATGGCGTTATTAATAATAACCTGCTACGATGTCGAATACGTAGACTTTTGTCCTATTTATGGTAAAGAACTAACACGCAATGCGTGTTAGGCGTAGACCTATCTCTAATTAGGGATCGAGATAAAGTCCCCCAGAATGAATTCTAGTGTCTTTTTCATGGTAAAAAACTCACCGGTAACACGTGTTAGACGCTGACATATCCCTACTTAGGATTCAGGATAAAATTCTCCTTGTGTGTAAAACATGAATTTCAGTGTTGGAAAGTGGTGTCTTCTCTTGGGACAAAGACGAACTCGATGCTGGAGAGGAAAAATTTTATATTCTATCTCCTACTGCAAAAGAAACTCTTAGAGAATCCGAAATGGTAAAACTAAGAGTGGGATCTCCACTCTGAGAATCAAAGAGATCTAGATAACCCTAAAATTTATAGGATTGTTTACCTGATCAGAAGATGACTTTCTCGTTTATTGAGATGAAATTCCAACTTTAGTCCTAGCCGTGGGAAGGTTCGACCAAGTGGGGGTTTGACACGACCCTAACTTTTATAGGTTTGATCGTTCAATTTGGGTGGAGGCCTTTCGTTTATCGAATGGGAAATTTTGACTTGAAAGTGGACCTCTCATTTATTGAAGGAATCGACAGAGGATTTTAGCTTTGGTCCCAACTATATAAAGGTTTGACCAAGAAACAGTGGGAGTAGGGTACAAATAACAGTGGGAGTGTTGACTTGTACCAATCACATAGTGGGGGTTTCTGGTGTCAAGTGACAAGGGCTTAACATGAAAGGGGTTTGCTAATTGTCATGGATCAGCAACTTAAACTTTTGAGCACCGTGTTGGAACTTTAACATTGGGAGTGTTAAGTGCACAAAAAAAGTGGGAGTTTGGATGGACTCAGCCGAAAAGAATTTTGGTGGACCCACCGTCAGTTAATTTGATTATTGAATGACTTTGTGGTGGAGAACCATGAATCATCAAGCACTCCACAGTTACGCTATGGGAGTTTCGTGAGGGAAGATTTACCAGATGATGTTATTGAATCTCATCTCGACGAAAGAGTGCTCAAAAAATCAAAGTGGGTGGGTTTTAATCATATTGGAAATGATTAAATAGCTATAGTGGGAGGTTCTTAATCTTTTTTTATCAAGAATAAATTATTCAGAAGACTGATCTTCATCTTGAATAATAAATCAATTTTGCTTTATCCTTATGAATACCATGTGCAGTATTCTCTAGGAACTTCTCATTGGATTGCATTGTGGTATTCCACCCCTAGCTCTTTGGCAAACTTGAATCTAGTCGGGTTATCCTTAAGAATATTAAGAATAATATTCTCCAAGAACTTCCTGTTGTTAGAAATAAGGGAAGTAGTTTAACCTCGTATACCTGTCGGAGGATGTCGGGTTATCCTTAAGAATATTATGTGTAATATTCTCCAGAAACTTCCTATCAAATGTAAGGAATAGTTTAGCCTCATATAGTAGTTGGAGGTTGGAGAAACAGTTTATACTCGAATATCCATTGGAGTATCAGAGAGCAGTTTAACCTCATATACCTGTCGGATGGTGTCGAATTATCCTTAAAAATATTATGTATAATATTCTCTAGGAACTTACCGTCGAAGGTAGGTAATAATTTAGCCTCATATATCAGTTGGAGGTTAGGGAAACAGTTTATACTCGTATATCCGTTGGAGTATCAGGGAGCAGTTTGACCTTATATACTTATCGGAGGGTGTTAGGTTATCTTTAAGAATATTATATGTAATATTCTCTAAGAACTTCCTGTCAAAGATAGGGAATAGTTTAACCCCATATACCAGTTGAAGGTTTGGGAAACAGTTTGTACTCATATATCCGTTAGAGTATCAGGGAGCAGTTTAACTTCATATACCTGTCGGAGGGTGTCGGGTTATCCTTAAGAATATTATATGTAATATTCTCCAGGAACTTTTTGTCAAAGGTAGGTGTAGGCTGTCTAAAAATCACAATAGATAGTTGATCCCCCATCAAACACCGATGATGGAAGTTACAATCTGACAACTTCCAGAAGGCTACAATCTGACGACCTTCACAACAACTAATGAAGGCCCCAATTCAACAGCCTTCACAATCAACATCGGGAGTTACAATCTGACGACTCTTATATTTTCAAGGAGCCAAGACGAAGATTACAAGATATCTCTCAAACCGTAAGGAATTTGGCGAAACGGAGGAAGCGAACCGAAGCCTTCGGCTAGGTTCAGATGGCCCCGTCTCGTCGAGATAGCCGATTTTCATATGTAATTCGTCTAATTCCGACGTACGGTTTGAAAGTTATGACCTGTTCTTCGTAGCAAGTAATGTTCTGAAGACCGTCTGCAAGACTGGACTTCGTCAGAACATTGGACTTAGCCTGAAGCCCGCGAAGCCCGCCTAAGGTTCGCCTCTGCATTACAGAGTCAAAGCGCACATGCTCAACTCTGCGTTTTCAACATCAAAACGCAGAGTTAATCGCTAAAATAGCACAACTGTGCGTTTTCAGCCGTTAACAGGCTCAACTCTGCGTTTTCAACATCAAAACGCAGAGTTAATCTCTAAAACAGCACAACTGTGCGTTTTCAGCCTTTAAACAGGCACAACTCTGCGTTTTCAGCCTAAAACGCAGAGTTCATCTCTAAAACAGCACAAACTGTGCGTTTTCAGCCTTTAACAGGCCAACTGTGCGTTTACGGGCCCAGCTGTGCGTTTTCAGCCTCAACTGTGCGTTTTCAGCTCCAGCTGTGCGTTTTCAGCCTTAACTGTGCGTTTACGGGCCCAGCTGTGCGTTTTCAGCCTCAACTGTGCGTTTCAGGTCCAGAAACGCACAGTTCGAGCCCAGAACGCTGTTTTCAGCGTTTAACTCGTTCAAGCACGATTTGAACGGTTCCAGAACCGTTTTCTCCCCAAGATTTTAGGGGATCACTACCCTATCATGGAGAGATTTATGAGGGGCAGTTACACCCCATTAAACCCTCATTAAGGAGATATTTAAGGGGGCGGTTATACCCTTAACCCCCTATAAATACCTCAAAACTCAACTGGTTTTGGAGACCAGCAACAGGAACCTTTTCCTTGGCTTATTAACCGAACTTTCGGTTTAAATCAACTCTTTCATAGAGATAAACTCGCTCTGAGTTATTAACTCGTTAAGAGTTATTTTCAAACTTGCCACGCAAGTTCTCCACAGCGTCAAATCGTGAGGAGAAGACATCGTTCCAGTGAATCAAGACGTTCGGATCGTCAACGAGAAGCAAACTCGACACGAGCATTCGAGGGAAGCATCTCATCGCCACCGTGAAGAACCCAGAATTAAACAAAGGGGAGAATCAAATTCATTCTCCTCTCTTTTGTAATCGGAATCCAAATTGTAATTGATTTTGAGAGGAATACAAGTCAAATTTTCTTTCATTGTCTTTTTACTATAAATTTCCTACAAACAAAAGATGGCGACTCCGCTGGGGACTAGATTATCTGACGAATAAGTGGTGGTGCAATCCGAAGTTTATCTCACTGGAACGACCATTGAAATTCTGATTATCGAGTTTGATCAAGCCAAGTACGAGGAGATCCTCTCCTCCGGATCCCTTAGCCCCAAGGCTATGCGCAAGATCCACAAAGTTTCCGAGGAGACTAAAGCTCCAGTTGTGGCCAACTCATCTAAAGACTATCTCCCATGGGGGTTGCACTGTTCATACAGTCCCCTCCCTAAAGGAGAAGAGTCGACTTCGGCACGACTCCAAAGCCGATCCTCCAATCAACGCGAACTCCGCGTTTGCGAGCCTCAACATGAGCTCTGCATAGGCCAAGCTAGACGCAACCCTCAGAGGTGCGTTTCCCAGATAGAACGTAGCCTTCAGAGGCACGTTTCAATGCCAAGACGCAGACCTCAAAACTGCGTTGATTTGGCAGAACGCAACTCTCAGGAGTGCGTTTCAGAACTCAAACGCAACTCTCAGGAGTGCGTTCTATCATTTAAACGCAGACATCAAACCTGCGTTGATCTGGCTGAACGCAACTCTCAAGAGTGCGTCCCAGAACCAAAACGCAACTCTCAGGAGTGCGTTTCACAAACTGAACGCAACTCTCAGGAGTGCGTTTCTGAATCCGAACGCAGATCGCAGGACTACGTTTCACTAGCAAAATGCAGACTTTGGTCTTGCGTTAATCAAGCTAAACATGACCCTCGTGTTCTTTCTTTGGAACACGATGTGATTCGTCGTGTTCAAAATGATCAACATGGATTTAAAATTCATGTTTACCAAGAACCAGTCCCATCCTTTAACGGACAGGGGGTTCCGTCTCTACCCTCACGCTCTGTGAGAGGTGCCAAGGAGACTAAAGCTCCAAAGGTTGCTCCTATGCCAAAGGAAACCCTCTCCTTTAGTCGCCAAGATTACTCGAGCAGCCCCACCTCTAAAGGAGTGGTCTCAATTTATGCCAAACGCAGCCCTGAGTGGTGCGTTGTGCAATCAAAACGCAGCCTTCAAAACTGCGTTGATTTGGCAGAACACAACTCTCAGGAGTGCGTTTCAGAACCAAAACGCAACTCTCAGGAGTGCGTTCAAGATCCAAAACGCAGACTTACAAACTGTGTTAACCAACAAAAACGCAACCGGCAAAGGTGCGTTTCATATACAAAACGCAGACTTCGGTCTAGCGTTAGTAAAACAGAACACGACCCTCGTGTTTCTTCTTCAGAACACGATGAGATTTGTCGTGTTCAAAAAGATCAACGTGGACTCAAGATCCATGTTCACCAGGAGCCAGTCTCATCCTTTAATGGACAGGGGGTTCCATCTTTACCCTCACGCTCTGTGAGAGGTTCATCCCAAGTCTCTGACTTGCGGGAATTGCTGTCGATGTTCAACCGACCGACGAATGTCGTTTTGCTCAATAATCGACGACATCATCACAGGAAGAAGACTTTAGAGGTTGAATACCTTGGAGTCACTTCTAACATGGTTGGTAGAGGGAGATCATCAACCCTTAGTTCCGACGGGTCAGAGACAGATCATTCTCCAAGCGTCAGAGAAATCGTTAACGAGTTTGAAGGAGTCTACTAACGCACTCGGACGCGAACAGGAGCCATTCCCCCTGTCAACTATCGGAGTTTGGCCAGAGAAACTAATTCCGATGACGAACACTCAGCCATTGCGGAGTCCCAATCATCAAGCTCTTTCGTTGGGCATGAGAGCTTCGTCCACATGGCAGAACATTCGGAAGACCTTTCAAAGAGACTTGATGAACAGGAAGCCATGCTCAAATCTCAGCAGGAGGCCATCAATGAACTCATGGCCATGTTGACTCAAATCGTCGCAGACAAGGCCAAATCTCAGGAGACAGATTCACCGCTTCGGCAAGAATCTTCTCGGAGAGGAAAAGCGTCTTCATCCCAACCTCACACAAGCAAAGGGAAGGAAAAAGTGGTTGATGATACAGCTTCTGACCAAGAAGCCCACAAACTGGAATCTTCCTCTGATGGAGGAAGAGAGACTGAGAACGAGCAGAATCTTCAGTCTGCCAAAATGGAAAAATTGGAAGCCCGCCTTAAAGCCATTGCTAGCAGAAGCGAGCTCCAAGATGAGGGAGTTATCAGACCCTATCCTGCCGAATGGGATGCAGCCCCTTATCCTCCAAAGTTCGAGGTCCCGACGCTACAAACTTTTGACGGCACGGGATCACCGAACCAACATATTTATCATTTTAAGTCACAGACTGGAAATGTAATATCAAACGATGCCATACTGGCTCGATTGTTCATTGGCACCCTCAAGGGAATTGCCTTTGAATGGTTCAGGAAACTGCCTGCGGGCTGTATCCAAAAGTGGGCGGATCTAGAGAGACTCTTCCTGTCAAGATTCTTTGAAGAGGATACAGAAGTCTCCATCCATACCCTTCTTGCTACTAAGCAGAAGAAGAGGGAATCAGTCAAAACCTTCGTCAAAAGGTTTCGAAATATGGCTTTGCGCTGTTCGTCAGGTATGACACAATCTACCTTAGTAGAGACCTGTCGACACAACTTGCAAACCGACCACCTAGCCCGAATAGGAGTTGCAGAATGCCGTTCTTGGAGACAACTAATCTCTCAAGGCGAACATGCTCAAAAAATCATTGCCAGGATCAAAGCTGAAGAACAAAGTAGGCAGGATCAACCTGAGCAATCGGATCAAGCCCAACCTTCTCCAGATCAATCGAACCAAGTCCAATCTCCTCAGTCAAAAGGGGAAGATACTACGGTCACTGAAGCTAATGCTCTTCAGTAGGATGCCGGGCCTCCAACAACTATCACGTTAACAATTACCTCTGATAGTCAAACTCGTCAGATAATGGCCTACCTAGTGATGTGATTCTATTCCGACTAAATGGATAGTGCCCCACTAGGTGATGTACCTTGTCTACCTCTTTTTCTTCCCCTGCTAAGCCTTAATCAAGACTGGGGGTTGGTTATTTGGAATCCATTGGATTAAGAGTAACGAATCTTTCACATCGTCAAGTTAACATTACACTTCTGACGATCATCATCCCCACAGAGTATGCATTCAATTTGCATCACTCCCAATTTGTCACGTTAACACTACACCTCTGACAAAACCCACTTATCAATCCTCATCAATAGGATGATAAGTCCCCAAAGTTGCTCCAATCGCAACACAAATTCTTGTCACGTTAACAATACACCTCTGACAAAACCCACTTATCAATCCTCGTCAATAGGATGATAAGTCCCCAAAGTTGCTCCAATTGCAACACAAATCCTGTCACGTTAACACTACACCTCTGACAAAAATCCACTTATCGACTCTCTCCAATAGAGCGATAAGTCCTCAAAATTGCTTCCATAGCAATATCTTTCTTGTCACGTTAACACTACACCTCTGACAAAATCCACTTATCGACTCTCTTCAATAGAGCGATAGGTCCACAAACTCGTCAAGTTAACACCACACCTCTGACGACCAAATCAACTTATCGACTCTCTCCAATTGAGCGATAAGTTCTCAAAATTGCTTCCATAGCAATATCTTTCTTGTCACGTTAACACTACACCTCTGACAAAATCCGCTTATCGACTCTCTTCAATGGAGCGATAGGTCCACAAACTCGTCAAGTTAACACCACACCTCTGACGACCAAATCAACTTATCGACTCTCTTCAATAGAGCGATAGGTCCGTAAAATACTGTTATGTTAACATAACACCTCTAACAGTCAACCCCCCAATGAACTTGTTAATTCTTTCGGTGTTTCAAGCTACACAGGAAGAAATGACACCAAAAATCCATGCCTTCACGCATGGGGGACTTTATCTCGATCCCTAATTAGAGATAAGTCTGCATCTAACACATGCTGCCGGGTAGCCTATTCCCGCAATAATAGCAAAGCCTACGTATTCAATATCGTAGCAGGTCGTTATTAATAACGCCAAAATCCATGCCTTACACGCATGGGGAATTTTATCCTGAATCCTAAGTAGGGATAAGTCAATGTCTAACACACGTTGCCGGTTAGTCTTTTACCGTGAAAAGGACATCAAAATCCATGCCTCACACGCATGGGGGACTTTATCTCGATCCCTAAATAGAGATAAGTCTACGCCTAACACGCGTTGCCGGTTAGTCTTTTCCCGTCAAAATGACAAAGTCTATGTATTCAAAATCATAGCATCAAGACTAAGAGAGTTCATTCTCTTAGCACAACGTTACATGTGGAACGGACCTAGATAATTCACATGCTAGCCCGACTCAAACGGTAATCGGTAAAGGCTTATCAAATCCGTTGATGGCTGAGGATTTGCCAAAAATCCTATACACGTTTGTAGGTCCATCAGCTTAATGGATGTGAGCCGAGACTTAAGACAGATGCGCCAAAGACAAGTCTCAAAGACTTAGTCAAAAATGCACGGAAGCCACTCCCATGTCTTAAGTCAAAACGTTGAGGTCAGACCCGCGATGCAAAAACCGAACGCCGAGGTCACACCCGTGTTCCAAATTCAACATGTTAGGGTGAGACCTGCATCTCAAAGTTCAAAATGCAGAGTCCACCCCCACAGTCCAGAAGCAGGATTATGGCGCATACCTTCACACAGGTCCTACGTGGCAAATCCCTTCAACCAAGCCTACCTTCGAAGCGAGTGCAGAGAACAACTCCTTTGTGACAAAGAATCAACAGCTCCGAGATCAGAGTTGAGATCCAAAGTATTCCGAAAATTCGTCCCAGTCAACCGCGAACTTTCGAAAACTTTGGAGGGGGTTCTGTAGGCTGTCTAAAAATCACAATAGATAGTTAATCCCTCATCAAACACCGATGATGGAAGTTATAATCTGACGACTTCCAGAAGGCTACAATTTGAGGACTTTCACGTAGAAGGTTACAATCTGACGACCTTCACAACAACTAATGAAGGCCCCAATTCAACAGCATTCACAATCAACATCGGGAGTTACAACCTGACGACTCTCATATTTTCAAGGAGCCAAGACGAAGATTACAAGAGGACGATCTGTGCAAAGCTCTAGCAAAAGAGACTACAAATTGACGGTCTCTTCATATTAAAATGCAGATATCTCTCAAACCGTAAGGAATTTGGCAAAATAGAGGAAGCGAACCGAAGCCTTTGGCTCGGTTCGGATGGCCCCGTCTTGTCGAGATAGCCGATTTTCATATATAATTCGTCTAATTCCGACTTACGATTTGAAAGTTATGACCTGTTCTTCGCAGCAAATTATGTTCTGAGGTCCGTCTGCAAGACTGGACTTCATCAGAACATTGGACTTAGCCTGAAGCCCGCCAAGCCCGCCTAAGGTTCGCCTCTGCATTACAGAGTCAAAGCGCACATGCTCAACTCTGCGTTTTCAACATCAAAACGCAGAGTTAATCGCTAAAACAGCACAACTGTGCGTTTTCAGCCTTTAAACAGGCTCAACTCTGCGTTTTCAATCTAGAAACGCAGAGTTAATCTTTAAAACAGCACAACTGTGCGTTTTCAGCCTTTAAACAGGCTCAACTCTGCGTTTTCAGTCTAGAAACGCAGAGTTAATCTCTAAAACAGCACAACTGTGCGTTTTCAGCCTTTAAACAGGCTCAACTCTGCGTTTTCAGTCTAGAAACGCAGAGTTAATCTCTAAAACAGCACAACTGTGCGTTTTCAGCCTTTAAACAGGCTCAACTCTGCGTTTTCAGTCTAGAAACGCAGAGTTAATCTCTAAAACAGCACAACTGTGCGTAATCCCCTATAAATAGGGGGAAACTCAACTAGTTCAGGGGCTCTTTTTTGAGCTGACATTTTGGGGATCCTTGATCGGGCATCTTTGAGCTTTCTGCAGCAACAGAGAGCTTTGGAGATCAGCGACTTGAAGGAGCTCTTGAATCATTTTGGAAGGCTTTTATTGAAGCCTTTGAAATTATTCGGCCTTGGCTTATAACCGACTTTCGGTTCAAATCAATTCTTTTTCAAGAGTTCAAACTCGTACAGAGTTATCAACTCGGTCAGAGTTCAAAACTTGCTCTGCAAGTTCTTCTAAAACTCGTTCAGAGTTATCAACTCAATCAGAGTTCAAAACTTGCTCTGCAAGTTCTTCTAAAACTCGTTCAGAGTTATCAACTCGTCAAGAGTTATTTTCCAAAACTTGCCACGCAAGTTCTCCACAGCGTCAAATCGTGAGGAGAAAATCACGTTCCAGTGAATCAAGACGTTCGGATCGTCAACGAGAAGCAAACTCGACGCGAGCATTCGAGGGAGGCATCTCATCGCCGCCGTGAAGAACCCAGAATTAAACAAAGGGGAGAATCAAATTCATTCTCCTCTCTTTTATAATCGGAATCCAAATTGTAATTGATTTTGAGAGGAATACAAGTCAATTTTTCTTTCATTGTCTTTTTACTGCAAATTTCCAACAAACACATACTTATATCATGATCATTGATCGAAATGAAATAACATGTCAACGTGAATAATCAAGGTCTAGTTTTCAGGATTCCAAACTCCCCAATCATAGGATAATCAATAAACTGTGCATGCCTTTATACACCCACCGGTGAGTGTCCTCACACAGGGCATTGTCCCCACCGGGACCCATTACTATTACCACCCACCGGTGAAGCTTAGTTCACACAGGGCATAATCCATGAATATAGACTATCAATCATCAACAAAGAAAAGAATACTATCATTATCAATAGTCAAACCATCGAAGCAAGTCAAAATGCTACAATATAATTATTCAAGTGAATATCAATGGTATAAAACAAAAATAAGCAACATTAGGATAGCAATGATTAAGCAATCAACAAAGTGCCTATGCATAAAGCGAATCAAATAGGAATATTACGAAAGTGATAAGATATACAACTTAGCGTGAGAAACTAACTCACAGGAATTTCAAGAGGTAATCAATCGAACTCTCAAAGACTTGAGAGGAGACAATGAAAGGTTACCTACCGATTATGCCAGGATCCTCTCGGCCAACGAATAGATTCTATGTCCTATATATACATACATGTATACCCACATGAGATTCTAAACACTATGTCTTTTATAAATTTTCTAACTTAAAACTTATATCATGTTATAAGAAACACTCTAGATGCTTACATCCGATATCTATAATATGCACAGCAGCAAAAGTAGTGTACATGCAACAGTTTGGGATGGATGAATGATAAAGCAATCAATATCCAAAATATATGAAACTAGTTCCATATGACTCTAATATGAGCCTACTTTTGTAATATAAAAAATTTATATCAATACATGGTAAATAGTAAGAGTTATGCTCTCAATAAACTACACCTATCAAAACTGTAGCAGAAAAAAATAGAGATTGCTCTCTCGAATGAATAATTCATTTCGGGTACTTAACACTATACAAAATGAGCTCATATTTGACATATAAGTAGTATGATAGATTAGCTTCCAAGTCCCATGAGTTTCATCAAACTTTTATTTTTATAATGCATGATACATACAAATTAACACGAGGGGGGCAGACTGAAATTGCCAATGCATATGCTATATATTAAAACTAGGCTTAGACTTATCAAATGTTATCCAAATAATTCAATCTTGAGCCAACATAAAGATGATTGAGTCTAGCTCTAGGAACAGAAAGAATTCTATGAATGCAATGCACTTGTTGAGAGTTATGTTCTCTACAATGATCATGACTCAGGCAAACTATTTTAGACACATGCATTACATCTAACTATAGTTTAGAACAAGTAATTGATCTTAGAATCAAACAAAAGATGTCTCAAAAGAAAGCTACAGAAGTCTAGTTTATGAAACATGAAAAATAACTATATTTAGATATGTATGGAGTAAGTTATGTTCTTCTTACTAGGAGAGTATCATGCTATAATTTCTGTATGAATACTTATATTACATAAACCGACACGCAACCCATGTTTACACTAATTCAAAGCAAGATAATTATTACTTGATCACATTGGGCTTGAAAACCAATAATTTTCATATTTTCTATGCTCATAGATATAAAAATCAAAATTTTATAACTTTTCATTGGCATGCAAGGGTCAATCCTTACTTAAATATAACATGCAATGGTAAATCCTCACATGCAAGACCAAAAACTAAATTAAATCCTATAATTTTAGTATTATATTCCTAATAACAACATGAAAAGAGAATTATAAGAAATTATACCTAGGTTTGAGACTTTGCTCCACTTCCTCCTCCAAATTCCTCAAACTACCTTCTTTCTCCTCTCATTCTTATTCAATCTCTAGAGCTTGAGAGATGAAGCTATGAAATATATATATTTTTTTCCTAAAACAAGAGGAGAGGTGGCTGGGGTTTGGTCGGCTAGAGGAGAGGGAATGGGGTTTGAATTTTTTTTTAAATGACAAAAGGAGAGGTGGAGTGTACTAGTATATAAAGCCCGTGTGAAGAGGAATCTTCAAATTTGGCTAAAGTTGAGAGTTTTTATGCAAAAATTCATTCATTAACATGACTAATCAAATTAAACAATTATGTTAATTAGAGAGTTTCAAAATAGGTATTTAACAATTGGGTTATCTCTAATTAAAGTTTAAAGCATGGTTAGTTTAGGTTTACATGCTAACTTTGTATGCATGATATGACTTAGTTAACTAGATCATAATATGAGAATTAGCTAAGTTAAAATCCTCACACTAGAAGATTATATAGGATACAATGAAGGAAAGGAAAGAATTTACTGATTTATGGATCAGTATCGGTAGCGGTATTCGATCATCGGAAGGAAAAATTTGTAATGTTACAATAGGCCTTCCGGATTGGAAGATATGGTTGTTTATTTATGGTTAATTAATAATTCATTTGTCTCTGCATTTAACACGTGAAAGTCTCGCTTCTCTAAGAATTTGATCGCTATGCATCCTACATCATTAGGTCCCTTGAGGGATGTAGTGTGATGGCAGACCTCTTGGAGCTATTTTCAGTGTTCGGTGTGTCTGCGGTTCCTTGAGGTATGTGAGATGAGTGAGGGTTTTCAAATTTCATCCATGCAAAAGTTGTATCGTTTGTATTGGCTATATTGAAATTTGTGGATATTGTAGATTTTCCTGATGAGGAACTGCAGATACAAGCATGTTTGGCTTAACCACGTAAAAAACTCTTTATTGTTGTGTTGGTGTTTGTACTACTTTTTTGTGTATGGTTAAAAAACTGCAGATACAAGCATGTTTGGCTTACAAATATTGTAATTTATTAAAGAAAAATTAAAAGAACAAATTAATCGGCCTTAGGCAAAACGTGGTGAATTATTGCCCTAAAAAGGTATCTGAGCTTTCCCTGAGGCTGATAAATTTTTTCTTTTAATTTTCTTTAATAAATTACAATATTTGTGAATTCTAGTGTAACAATTTAAAGAGGTATATGCCGATCTCGTTTGATCAGCTAAGGGGAGATACTCCTTAGTGGTACGATCCCTTCTCTGCCGGAACTCTAGCGTCCACGACCATGTTGTGGATGAAGACCCCTGAGTGATTAGCCCAAAAACTATAGCACAAGGCCGCGTTGGGTGTGAACACCATTGAGTAAGCAACCCAAAGTATAGCAAAATATTAGATCTAAGCGGGCCGCTTAAATGGCCCGCCCAACTATTTCAAAAAACAAAAGTTAAAATCGGTGCTGAACCCAAACCCGAACCCAACTTCACAGATGGGTGAAAAGAAAAAAAAGGAAACGGATCCGATTTCTCTCCACGCCGCCAAGAGATCGGCTCCTCTCTCTCTCTCTCTCTCCTTCAGACCCGTTCTAGGGCTAGGGTTTTCTCGGCTCCTTCTCCTTCGAAGCTTGTCGTTCGCTCCTCCCTCGAACCTCGTCGTCCCCCGAATCTCGTCGTCGACTCCTCCCTCGAAGCTCGTCGTCCCTTGCAGCTCGTCTCCCTCGAAGATCGTCGTTTACTCCTCCCTCGACCGTCTTCCCTCCTTCAGGTTCGCATTTTGTCCCCCTCATGAAATCGCCGTGTCCCTGCCGTTTGGCTGCGGAACCGTACCCAAACCGCACCCGACACGGGTACGGCACCCATTTTGCCGTGTCGGGGTGTCATAGATATTCACAGATGGGTGATGTAATTGGAAGCGTGAAGCAACAAATTTCAAGATTATTTGAAGTCTCTCTTAAAACCACATTCCCTGACGAGGGAAACACAGAGCCAATGGTGGCTATGTCCACCCAAAAGTTTGCTGACTACCAGTGGTATGGCCTTTATCCTTATATCACTGCTTTAAAACTAATTTTGATCAAGAAAGAGAACAACTTTTTTTTTTCTCTGGTTCCTGCTTCAACATTGTTGAAACTAATTTTTATCCCATTTCAGTAGTACTGGTTTTTAGAAGCTGGGTTAACAGTTAACACTAAATTCTTGACTAGACTTTCTATAAAAAGTTTGGTGTGATTTGATTTATTTGATTTACTTTGTCGAGCTAAAAGACGTATCATTATGTGTTATGCAGCAATAATGCAATGAGCTTGTTTTCCAAGATCAAAGGAAAGTCCACAGACTATAGAAACCCAAATTCTGTTGGTCAGGTTTGGCTACTATACAACATAGTTTGTGCATAAATATTTGGGATATATTATTGTCTCGTTTGCTCAGCCATTAATCAGATGTTTACTCTTGTGATTATTTATATTATTGTTTCTCCATAAGATGTATATATTTTGCAGGCTATTGCCAGAAATCTCCCTCCATCAGATATTATTGAGTCTACATCTGTTGCAGGACCAGGTTTTGTAAATGTAGTTCTGTCAAGCACATGGGTGGCTCAGGTTGTGTTTTATGAGGATTACAAGCACGTTATTTTTTATTATATATAAACTGGAACGTGCACATTCTTTTTCTAATTCTACTCTAATTTCACTATGGTTTATTGTGCAGTATATACAAAGTATGCTGTGCACATTCTTTTTCTAATTCTACTCTAATTTCACTATGGTTTATTGTGCAGTATATACAAAGTATGCTATTGAATGGTATTGAGACATGGGCACCACTTTTATCAGTTAAAAGGGCGGTGGTTGACTTTTCTTCACCTAATATTGCAAAAGAAATGCATGTTGGTCATTTAAGGTCAACTATAATTGGAGACACTTTAGCTCGAATGCTGGAATTCTCTAAAGTTGATGTTCTACGACGGAACCACGTTGGTGACTGGGGTACACAGGTGCATACTCTTTGGTGTCTGTTTCTTACTCTTAACTTGTATTTGAACAATAGCTGGATTTTAGTGACTATAATTTGAGTATTAGTGCTTATTCTCTTAAACATGCTCTTAACAGATGTGAAAATCCCTCTTACTTCGAAGAATGAAGTTTGTGATTTTAATTGCCTGTTGTAGGATTAATACTTTTGGTAGCTTTGTTAGACTTACCCGCGTGCCGCAGCTTATGTTTGTTACTGTTGCCTGCAATTTATGATTTCTTAATCGAGTGATTTTTAAAGATTTTAGGAACTTCTTTGTGAAACATTAATTTAATCTGCCTGGTAGGTACAGTCTTTCTCACTGATCAAACAATAAAGTGAAAAGGATTATTAAACGTTTGATAAGTTTTTGGATATGTTTCTTTTCTGATATGAGATTGGAATGTAACTAATAGACCACATCTCACAAGGACGAATATTACCTCTGTATGCTTCTTTTTGATCTGGAAAAATCTGTCTGATGCCTTTGGCTTTAGTTGATTTCTATTCCATCATTCCTAGGATCACAGTACCTAAGTTGTCCTGTGGCAGAAGGTTGTCATCTTCTTTTCTAGAAGGATTTTTGACACATTCTCTGGGCTTTTTGGGCAATTTGGACATTATGATCCCTTTTGGATATCTCAGACTCGTCTCTTTTTCTTGCTGCTACTGAATGATCCATATGAATATTATGTAGCTGTCGCATTATACACAATTTTTGACTTTAATAGACTTATTGATCAACTTGTGAGTCACTTTTGCATACCCGTGAGATTATGGTATCACAAGAAGGGAGTTTGGTGGTTGGGGTTAGGGTTGTCAGGGAGTTGGGGGGTATTAGTTGCTCTCAACAGTACAAATGTTACATCGATAGAATATGATATAAGAATAACTCCAAATATGATCCTTAATTAGCAATTCATTTTGACTCTTATGGTTACGCGGTAAGTAATTTTTGGGTCTAGTTGGGGTTTGACAAGCAAAATAAAATGATAGTGCAATTCTCATAAGAAGTCTTTAGATGTGTATAACCATATTGTTTTTTCCTCTTCTAATCAGATATCATATGACTTATTTCCTTGCAAAAAATAGAATAGTTTGGGTTGGATTTGTTCTGATAAACGTTACATATTATACCAACTCATCGGAACAAATCCTACATAATCTAGAGTTTCGGAAATAAAAGTCTCAAATAGCAAGAATTGAGGGCTACTTTTGCTTCTATTAAAACAATGACTCAGAAATTGATTATCAAATCAAAGCGTCGTGGAATTCAACCTGATCTAAAATGCAATTATGTGATTTGATGCATTACATTACTTGAGCTTACAAATAGTACAATTTCTACCAAAAATGCATCGTAAATAAAAAGACGACATTAAACTCTTCCTCAAAAATATGGAATAGTTTGTCATCCTTCTGATGATTTAGGATACTTCGCGGTTCTCAGTCTATCATACCTGAGTCTAGAGTTCATGGGTAGAGAATTTTGAGGATAATGATATAACTGCACTGATATTTGAGTCAAAATGCTCTATAAGAGACTTAGCTATATAGGTTTGAGTCTTTTGACTGTGGATTGTCTTTAATAATGTGAATAACGTTGTTCAAGATATAAGTTTTTAACTTTTTGTTAATTTTTTAATATTCAGTTGTTCTAGATATTCTGCTGTGTTTGTGTGCGAATCTTGTTTTGTTTCGGCTAGATTATCTTAATTTGTAAAATAAATATGGACTTCAATTTTGCTATACCTAATATATTTCACTGTTCTTTAGCTTGTTTTTGAGTTTACTTATCATTCCTTTTATTCATGAACAATAACATTTGTCTGTATTCTACAGTTCGGAATGTTGATTGAATATCTATTTGAAATGTTTCCTAATTGGGAAGATGTTGGGGAGCAAGCCATTGGAGATCTCCAGGTGCGGAAAATCTTGTGCTCAAGTTATGCTGTTTATTGTATATGATGGCATTTATTAAGTCTATAGATGATAAAAAGTTGTATTTAGTGGAGGGAACTGTGATCTTTCCTATGAGTTAGGAGATTCTTGTATGTCAAAAAGGTCCTGATACCTTGTAATAATTTAACTAGGGATAATTTTGGTATTGACCTTATGACACAGACATCTATGAAGTAGAGCAACACACAGGTTTTGCTGATTCTTTGCACTTTGCATGCTGACATCTAAAAAGAACTTTAGCATTCTAGATTTATATGTGCCTGCTGTAAATATACTCGATATATTGTAAAAGAATGTTATTCATCCAACTCAACAGTTCCATATTAGATGAGCGATATACTCGATATATTGTAAAAGAATGTTATTCATCTAACTCAACAGTTCCATATTAGATGAGCGATAATTCATCTTCTGTTGATTTATTTGATTTCAGGAATTCTACAAGGCATCAAAAAAGAGGTTTGATGATGACCCTTCTTTCAAGGAGAGGGCACAACTAGCAGTAGTTCAATTGCAGGTGAATAACCATATTATGCTTTGTAGGTTTCAGATATGGGAGCAATCCTTTGGACTTGCTAGATCATTTGTAGTTGGATGTATAAACTATCTGAAAAGAGTGAAAAGGATAGCTTGCATATCTTTTATCTTCCTTTTATTCTGATTGGTTCTTTGAAAACACTTTTGTTGAAGTCCATTTCCTTTTCTTTACAGGGTGGAGATATGAAGTATCGTAACGCATGGAAAAAGATATGTGAAATTAGCCGTAAGGAATTCGACTTAGTGTATAAGCGTCTTGGAGTTTACTTGGAAGAGAAGGTACTGCACCGTATTGGTATTACACTATTTGTAGCTTGATTAGAATGAGTTTAAATAAGCTACCTTTTGCCAGGGTGAAAGCTTCTACAATCCTTATATTCCAGGAGTTTTGGAGGAATTAACTCAGAAGGGGTTGGTTGAAGAAAGTGAAGGTGCCCGTGTGATATTTATTGAAGGTCAATCTATCCCTTTAATTGTTGTAAAGAAGGATGGTGGATTTAACTATGCATCAACTGATCTAGCGGCTCTTTGGTTAGTATATGTTCCCACTACGTACCCAATTTTCTTTCTGGAAAAGTATCATACCAGGAAATGCAGTGGTCTTTAGGCCATACACAAGTACTGGCTGACATTAGAATTCTAAGTCATTGATTGAGGGCTACAACCATTAACCTTCTGTATGCGCATTGATGCTGTTTTCTTTGATCCTCATTTTTGTTGGGGTGGGGAAGGAATTTTATCGAACAATGCTATGGGCTCCTTTTCCTTGTTGGACCTATATGAATTGAAATCGCGAGTCATCAGAAAGGGAGGGAAAGAATTAAAACATCATGTATAATAGTTCCTATGATGCAACAAGTGTTGTGCTGGCTGTTGCTTACAAGTTACAACCACTAGATATTACCAAAAGTGAACAGAGGTTGCATTCAAATATGCTATAGTAATAAAAATTCTACACTTAGTGGTCACCTATGTTACCTGGGTACTGAAGCCATACACCATACCCAACACGTACCCGTACCCAAACTCCTTGGACACTCCTTGCATATATTCAAACATTTATTCAAGCATGTTCTCAATTATACAATACATGTTTTAATTTAAAACACTTGTCATACATTTGTGGACATATCTCCTATACTTTAAACCCACTTCTTGAAATCGTGAGTCATCAGAAAGGGAGGGAAAGAATTAAAACATCTCATATGATGCGACAAGTGTTGTGCTGGCTGTTGCTTACAAGTTACAACCACTAGATATTACCAAAAGTGAACAGGGGTTGCATTCAAATATGCTATAGTAATAATAATTCTACACTCAGTGGTCACCTATGTTACCTGGGTACTGAAGCCATACACCATACCCAACATGTACCCGTACCCAAACTCCTTGGACACTCCTTGCATATATTCAAACATTTATTCAGGCATGTTCTCAATTATACAATACATGTTTTAATTTAAAACACTTGTCATGCATTTGTGGACATATCTCCTATACTTCAAACCCACTTCTTGAAATTTGTTGGACATAGGTTAGGTTCCGAAATGATTTTGAAGGGTCATTTCGATGTCTAGTTCAAAAACTAGTGATTTTCTAATTTTTAATCCACGTAATAAAAGAAACATAAAAATGTTATAGGACATTTAATTCTCATCCTTGTTCTCATATAAATTATTAATTCCAATATAAAATATATGAGGTGTGAATATTTTAAATAGCTGTGTCCTCGTACCCTACCTTTTACAAATTTGTCGTGTCCTGTACCGGTACCTGTACCCATATTGGCACTTGTACCCGTACCCGTAACCGTGCAACATAGGCGGTGATAGACTGCTAATGAATTAAAGTAATAATTTGGTTTCAGTTTTCAAAAGAAACCTTTAGACCTACCTCATGTTTGTTGCTAATGAATTAAAGTAATAATTTGGTTTCAGTTTTCAAAAGAAACCTTTAGACCTACCTCATGTTTGGGGTTTTGATTTTGGAAAGAAAGATTTGTTTCAGTTTTCAAAAGAAACCTTTAGACCTACCTCATGTTTGGGGTTTTGATTTTGGAAAGAAAGATTTATAACTTCTCTTAGATGGTGCCACATGCAGAACATGTGCCAGAATTCTAGTAATGCTACGTTTGGTTTGACGATGAATGTGATGGTGTATTTGTCTGTTAGAATGTTCTTTAGTATAAGCAGTGAGAAACTTTGTTGTTGATATAAATTATAAATGATTACAGTGCATTTTTTCCCTTACAAGTTTTCTATACTATTTCTAAATCCTTTGCAGAAATTCATTATTACTGCTTAGAAAAAACTTAATGCAACTTGGCATATTTAAGTAACACAATTTAGAAGTACACTTGGGAATGCAGAACTTAGTTCTTGGGTCTAAATTTTATTTTATCAAGTATACCTTGAACTAAAGTTTACAGCTACTGTACTTTTTAGTTCCTCTACTGTTCTATTACTTGGTCGTTTAAAGTACTCCGCTCTCATGCAAGGGATGTTAGCTGAAATTCTGCGTTAGCATGTTCATTTTATAACGGTTTGGCAGCTAAAAAGCAGTTGATCCTTTTGGTGAAATGATTTATTAATTGATGCAAAATGTATTGCTGGCTTCTAAAAGAGGCCATTTTTTACTATTTTGTTCTCCTTCTTCACTGTTTTGTTGTTCCATGAGAAACCTAATTTTGTGTATACTAATTATGTCTTTGATGTTATTTAATCCATTTTAGGTATCGTCTTAATGAAGAGAAAGCTGAGTGGATCATATATGTAACAGACGCTGGTCAGCAGTTACATTTTAGCATGTTATTCAGTGTAGGTACATCATGTCTAATGAATTTTCTATTAGCTTAGCGCCTACAATCCTGTGGCTGTAATCAACTGTTTGATAGCTATTGCTCCAGTGATATAGGCACATGTGATATTTCCTAAGAACATACTTTTGTTGTATGGCCTATGCTATTTTTGACTGCACATATCTCAGGCTGCTAGAAAAGCTGGCTGGCTTCCAGAAAACAGCAATTTATATCCGAAAGCAAACCATGTTGGTTTTGGACTTGTTCTTGGATCAGATGGAAAGCGCTTTCGGACTCGTAGCTCAGAAGTTGTTCGATTAGCAGAATTGCTTGATGAAGCTAAAGATCGTAGTAAAGCCGAACTCAGGACACGTCTTGAGGATAGTGGTAATTAATTTGCCTTCTCACTTTGTCATGTTTGAATTTGATATTTTATCGGCATCTTTAATGAGTTTGTCCATTATATTTGATTTTCAGAATTAAGGAAGCCCATCACATTGATGTTCAATATCATTAATCATGTCTATTTTCTTGATGGTTTATCTTAAACAGGGAAACTTGCAGAATGGACAGACGAAGAGCTTGAAGAAACTGCAGAGGCAGTTGGCTATGGCGCTGTTAAGTAAGGTCTTTTGAAATGTTATTTATCTTTGATTCTCAAATTTATATCTACTACTAATCATTTGATAAGAAATTTTATGTGCATTGCTTTTGTTATCTGTTGTCCATTCTGCGGAATTACTATGCTTCATTTTTCTGAAGTTGGGATATCTCTTCAGTTATTATATATGATCATCATAGAGAACTGCACATGGTTGTGAATAATTAAAGAACAGCTTCGTTAAGATTATCAATGAATAATTATTATATGTCCATACATATACTATTTTCATACATCTAATAGCCTTGTTGATTTTCTTACAAAAATTTGAAAATGGAGATGTGAAAGCAGATGTTTTCACTTTGTTTTTCAGTATATATAAAGGTTTTTGTTAATTGGCCTAAAAAATTTAGACTTGAATATTAATATCTGCTTAATTTGAATGCGTCAAGTCAGTTTGTTGCTTCTTACAAAAATGTAAATGCATCTTTGTCTTTGTTGTTTCTTGTGAAAATGTGGGATATATCTTAGTCTTTTTAATTTTTTTCTAATTTTCCTTGAAAACAGGTATGCAGATCTGAAGAACAACCGGTCAACTAACTACACATTCAGTTTTGAGCAAATGCTAAATGACAAGGTTAGCTGTGTCTTTATACCTTACTCAGGCTTGAGTGTATCTCTTTGACTCCTTGTACGGACAGCAGAGGGCAGTGTTTCCTTTTTAAAAAGTCATGAACCAAGCCATCTGTCAGATAATTACTGAATATAAAATGTATTGCTGTCTGATGGTCAACTACATACTTTTTTATACATTTCTATACCTTATCTCTTATTTTCCATTTTCATTGTTTCATCCATGTGACAGGGAAATACTGCTGTATATCTGTTATATGCTCACGCTCGTATATGTTCCATCATCAGGAAGTCTGGTAAAGATATTAAAGAACTGATGAAGGTAGGGTTTTGTTTATGAATTTCTATATGTAAGCTTTTGTTTTAGATGCTTCTAAGTTTTTTGATATTTTTTATCTGCACTTCTTTTGATGTTATCGTATTTCTTCTTTTTTTTGTTTTCCAGAATGGTACCGTTGTGTTGGCTCATCCAGATGAACGCATCTTGGGGCTTCATCTGATCCACTTTGCAGAGGTATAAATAGCAATTCTGAAAATATGGTGTTTGGCTTGAGCAGACGTTTCATTTTCATGGATTAATTCTTCAACGTTGTTGACTATATGATTAATTTATTTCCCTGATTAGAGACCTTATGCATCGCAGTGGTATTTATTAAGCATTAATTGATTCACGAAACGGTTCTATTACACATTTATGTTCAACTAGTTTCTGTCCAATTTACTCAGAATGTTTGCATTACGAATCAATTGGAAATTAAAAATGTTTGAATTTTTTATTGAGTTCGTCTGCTAGGCAAAAGTTCTGTCAGCTGACCAGAAAAATAAAATAAAATAAAATACAACGTTTTGTTTCTAGTAGCATGTCTATTTTTATGATTTATAAACATTGTGAGAGCTTTCATAATCTGCTAACAATCTTGAACTCCAATCTTGAATATTTCCTGTTATACAATTTTTTACCTACTGCCTCTTAGTGTATGGAGAACCATCTTCCAGTTCATTCCCCAGCAGTCATTGACTCATTGATTACTAGTTGGCCAACAAGCTTCATTTTGTGTTAGCTCCAGTGCACTTATATACATTTCATCCTCCTTGCAATGAACTATTGAGTAGTACAATTTATTCCTTCTTGAGCAAAACTCTGGTTTCATCTGGATTGAGAAAAAGAGGTGCTCACCTTTCCTCTATAAACGAATGTACAAACTAAAATATATTTGCAGCTACCACTCCTTACGAGCAAATTGGATTTCCTTTATGAAATAACTGTTCTCAAGCAAGTAAAGATTTCTATGGATCAAATATCTGTTGTTGCCTTTGTGCTCAAATAGTGTAGTTTGATGCATATCATACAGTTTGCAAATCTTATTTCACAGAAGTTTGGGCTTCCTTTATGTAAAAACAATTGATCTTCCGCGAGTAAATAATATATATGCTTCAACTGTCTATGTCTGCTCTTGTGCTCAAGCAGGTGCTTTTTGTAGCTTGGTGTGTATTCTTCATAAAAGACATCTACTGCTGATTTTATTGCTTTTTATGTTCATAAATGGATTTATTCTCTTAGGTCAGATGGCTCTTGATATAACTATATTAATTTGATACCATGCCTATGTGCTTGTTTTCCTCCTTTTTGTTACCTTTTTAGATGATAAGGTTGAGATGTGTTCCAGCTATATGCATTTAATGGTTTGCATATCATAGTTCATGGTATAAGATTTATGAGCTTGTTTCTGTTTAACTTCATCTAGATGGTTGAGGAGGCCTGCATCAATCTCTTGCCAAATGTCATATGCGAGTACCTGTACAACTTATCTGAAATATTCACAAGATTTTATACTAATTGCAAGGTATGTTATTTTGTTACCTTCCATGTACTGTGATTTGAAGCCTCATTATCAGCCCATGCGTCTTTCACCATCGTTTTGTTTCTTATTTGTCAGAAATAGTGACTGAGAGATTATAATAATAGAAAGTTCACCTCCACTGAAAATGAACACTTAACTTTTGGTGTTTTGTGACATGAAATTGTAGATTAGCGAGACAAAAGATGCTGGACTTTTCAGTATTGCAGTCAGTAGTTAAAATAAGAACTGGAAAGTTGCATGACAAAGCCATATGGGCTTTCTAAATGCAGGGTTTTAGGCAAGGTTCAAAGTAGTGGGAGGCTGATATTTGATACATATTGACCATATGGTATCATGTTTTAAAGTATGCAGATCCAATCCAGTCAAAGCTGATGAATCAATAATATTGGCTAATTATGAGTGATACAAATTGATATGGGCTAAATAATGATTAAAACAATAGAATATGATAAATATGAGGAGGTTTGAAGTGCCAAAAATAGATTTGATAGTGTTTTATTTGGAGAACTGCAAATGAAAAGCTTGTGATTAAGTGGTCTTGTTTCATATATCAATCTCCAGACCAGCGGGAACCCCCCATATTTTTATAGATTTATGGTTTTTTGGTGTATATGTCATATTGGATCATGCCCTTCGATACAGTAAGTATTTTCCAGGTTCTTATTAATATTCTGTTGCACCAGCCTTTTGTCAAAACTGCGTTTAAGCTGCTGCATGAGACGAGTGGAAATTGGTACAAAGTGGTTAAATAAAGGGGCAACGTTACAGAAAGCGGCGAAAAGCGCACCTTAGGCACTCCTTGATGCGAAAGCGGTGCTTTGCTAAGGCCCTAAGCAGTCAACGAAAGCGATGGACTGCTTTCTTCTTGAAAGAGTGATTAAGCGCTTCCGAGAAGGAAACAGTCCAAGAACCCCAGTTTTTTTAGATCTGCTTTGAAAACCCAACCTAATCTCTGTTTAAATGTTTTCATGTTAAAATCCAAACCCGATTTTAAGTTAAAATTTTCCAACTTAAAATCCAAACCTGTTTTCAACTTAAAATCAAAATCCATTGTTGTGTAAAAAGAATTTTTGTATGGTGATGTTGATGGTGAAGAAATGCCTAAGAGTTATTTGTCAAGATGGTGAGATTGAGGATACTGTGCTATATTGAAGAAAAGCAGGATGCTTAAAATGGAGTGTTTTAGAAGTCTGATGTGACCATGGAATACCTATGAGAGACGGAGAACTTTTATATGATAGTTCTAAGACCAACAATGCTTTTTAGATCTGGATGTTGAGTGGTGAAAAGTTAAAAAACAGTATGGAGGAAAAAATGAGCATAACAGAAATAAGAATGTTAAATGTAGGATAAGAGCATTCATTGTAGATTCGAGGTTGCTCTTATCAAGGATTAAATGAGAGAGAATTGATTGAGATGGTTTGACTATGTATAATGGAGGCCAGTAAATGCACAAGCTTTTGTTGTCTCATGAGATTCTATAGCCGTAATATACATTGTAATTGCTGTTCATAGTGTCTACCCTCCCTGAGTTTAAAGTAAAAACATCATATGAAGGAATTGCTTTGTGACTATAGTTTTTCTGATCATTGTTTCTGCATGAAGCAACGGTACGTCAGTTTAATATGAAAGAACCTTTTTAACTGGTAAGGTCTATGTATTCCTGGGTATACATACTAATAGTCTAATACTATCCTCTCAAGGTTGCACATTTCAGTATAAATGCACATTTCCCCCCTTTTTTTGGGTGCTTTTTTTTTTGGTGGGGTGGGGGGTGGGGTTAGGGTTGTCAGGGGGACATTACTTACGTTTTTATGTAACCGTGCTTTTGAACATATCAATATCCTGCGGTTTCGAATCTTTGTGGAATCGTGCAGGTTGTTGGATCAGCAGAAGAGACGAGTAGATTGCTGTTATGCGAGGCGACGGCTGTTGTCATGAGGAAATGCTTTCACCTTCTTGGGATCAAGCCTGTCTACAAAATATAAGGCTACTTTGGATCTTACTTTTCCATTTAGCTTGCGTTCGCATTCATCTTCAAATTTGTCCGTTGTGTTAACAAATTTAATTTTGGTGAGAATTTAAGGGAAAATCCCCTCACTTGGATAACATCTCAAGCTTCTAACCGAGTATGCCATCACGTAGCAGTAATATTGGTTCATGTACTTTTTGGAATATGTACTTGACTATCTATATCAACAATCCTTCTAGTTGGTTGCATTTATTGCTGCTGTCTTTGGGAAAAATATTAAGTTCATCCAGAGTTATGACATTAAGTATGCATCAAATGAATATCAGTCTTAGAATCATCATGATGGGCATAAGTACACTTTTAGAAGTAACTGTTCTGTTACATTTATTGAGTATTATAATAGTAACTGACATGATCTTGAAAAGTGTCTGGTGATTTTTAAGCAATCAATAGCTGACTTTGTGAGATTAGTATGACCTAAACGTTGACCCTACTTCAAAATCTCTAACCTAAATTGACCTAATCCACAGTGAATAAGTGAATGAGTTGCTCAACAAAACCCCAACCCTATACAATATTTAATATTAAAAAAAAGGTTGTCTTAGGGCAGAACATTTTAATTGAAGCCGTATTGCTATAGAAGACAGAAGCCATGTGTTCTAAATTCATTAATCCTATCTAAATTCATTGACTAATTCTTTTGTTTTAAGAGAGGAATTCCATTTTTAATTGGTCTGGCGAAAGGGAAGTTGTCTCAATTTATTTTGGTCGGGGAAAAAACATAGAAGGCCCTCTGCAGAAAATTATCTAGGAAGCAGGTAGATTGTGAGAAGTGTGTTAATGATTCCAATGATACAATAGTTTGATTACTCTAATAAAGCATTTGTGATATTACTAGATGTATTATTGAGGGAATGTTCTTAAGGGCTGTTTGGTAAGATTTCTATAAAAAAAAGGAAAAGTAAAAGTGCTCAAAAAAATTTGTTTTCCATGTATTTCTATTAAAATTTGTAGGAAAAGTTCATAGAAATCCAAAAAAGTGGTGTTTTCTTTTCCTTTTTTTTTACTTTTTCTTTGTTTGGTTCAAAATATAAAAAGAGGTAATTCAACTTTATAGAAAATGTGTTGAGTATTGGAAATAAGTAAGTTTTGTACAAAAATTATTGTTTTATTCAAATGCGTCAAATTTCTAGGTAATTTTCACCAGTATAGATAAAAAATTGATTTCTATAAATCCCCCCCGACTACTTCATAGAAAATATTTTTATAAACTCGGAGTGAACCAGACAAAGTTTAAAGACACCTATAGAAAACTATTATTTACGAGAACGCCATAGGTATTTCCCCAAATTTTACTATGAAACAAGTGAAGCAAACAGCCCCCTTAGAATCAATCATTCTCTATGAAGATCTTAGAACACTTCACTAGCTTGCGGAACACCTGCTAGCATGCGTGATGGTCTGAGATTTATGACTATATTATTCTTATTGCCTTAGTTGTAACTACGGGTGATATCAGTCTTGATTATTTGTCGAGTGGTGTTAGGGGCACACCCACCACCACAACCCCAACCACACTCCTCCTCTCAATGCTACAGTAAACCAGGTCCCACATGGGATTTTAAATTTTTTAAAATCCCATGCGGGGCCCGGTTTACTGTAGCAATGAGAGGGGGGAGTGTGGTTGAGGTTGTGGTGGGTGGTGTGCCTCTAACATTATTTTTATTTGTCAGCAATATCTAATTTTGAAGAGAGTACCTCAAAGGTCCATGGTGTTAAATGTACATCTAAATGATGCCATGTGACCATGTCCATGTGATACTACTCTTAATTTTGTCGCATAGATATTTTATGCTGATTACTGATAAATTGTTTGTGGTTCGGGTTTGAATTTGTTCAGGTAATTAGATCCAATTATGCCGATTATTATGCACCAACAATTATAATTTTTGTTAATAAGCTTTACATTCTTTCAGTGACATTGAGTTTATACATAAATGCCTTATTATTTATATAGCGACGGCGAACGACGCCAGCTGCGGGCGCGACCGCTGCGGGCGGGTGGGCCGGCGGCAGGGCGCGAATGGCCAGCGGCCGCTGACAATGACCTGCCGGCGACGGCGCGAGGCGGACCAGACGCACTTAGCGGCATACGGGCGGTCGGTCTGCGGCCGCGGCAGGCGCGACGGCGGCGGCAGCCGCGGTGCGACGACGGCGTGGCGGCGGAACGACCGACCCAGGGCAGGCGGTGTCAGCGAGCGGGAGGGGCGACGACCGCGATCAGCGGGCGCGCGGGCGGCGACGACCGACCGGGACAGCGGCGGGCGACGGACGGCCGATGGCAGCGGTGGCGCGACAGCGGCTAGTGTGGAGGTGGGTGGTGGACCGCGGCACCCGGCTGGTGTGCGGCGGGATGGGCAAGCGGCGGGTCCGGCGACGACGACTGCGGGCTACGTGGCGGTGGGCGCGGTGGGCGGCGAGTGGTGGCGGCGGGCGGCGAACGAACGACGAGTAGCGACGGGCGGCGGATGGCGCGAACGAGCAGGCGGACGGAGCGGCAGCGCGGGTGAGTGGCGGCAGACGTGCGACGAGCGACGGGTGGTGGCGGCGGGCGTCAGACGGTGCGACGAGCAGAGTGGGGGCGGACGGGCCGATGCCGACGGGCAGCGGCTTAGATGAAAAACGGGCAGTGGCGAGCGGCGGCTAGCGGCTCGCGGGCCAAGAAGGCGGTGGTGGCGGGAGGCGACGAGGCGGTGGTGGCGACGGGCGGCGACATCGACGAAGCCGGCGGATGCGCGGTAGCACGATCGCTTAGATGAAAAAACGTGCAGGCGACGGCACGGTGGGGGCGGCACAGGCGGCGGCAGACGCAACGACAGTGGCGGGCGCAGACGGCCACCGTGAGCAGTGGCGGGCGAGCGGTGACGGACGACGCCGGTTTAGATGGAAGAAAAAAACGGAATCTCAAAACACCCTTTTGATGTTTTAAGAAAAGCGTTCATTTTTTGGATTTTGTAAAGGGTCAAGTCAAATAATCGCTTCGGTTGCCAAATACGTTTCATTGTTTAAAAAAAAAAACGAAAACGGCTAAAACGCCATGGTTGCCACACGCTGAAACGTGTTTGTAAAATTATTTACCTGCAATTATTTTAGAAAATACTTCTTAGTAATAAATAGAGAAGACTATTACTTATGTTGAAAATATAAATATAAGATAGTCAAGTAAAACGATGAAACTAATTAGTATTTTGGTTTTATGTATCTTTTTTATCTCTTCATATGATCTCTTTTATAAGTGAAAAAAGGCCCGTTGTCAAATAAGCGATTGAGATAAATCAGCCTAAGAATATCTCAGGTTCCTAAAAACATGAGAACTCTAACTAATTTTAATTAATTATTAATTAAGTATTTTATTTGTTATATATTGATACCAAATCAGCCTAACTAAACCGATTTAAACTTTTGCTTGCTTTTTGCCTAATTAACTTATGCTGGATTTTTTTCCTCTATACTGATTGAGGGAGAGTTATGTTCTATCAAAACCATCCGTATATGAAAAAAAAATAAATAATCAGTGTTGTTCACGGGCACAAAAAGAGGGGCAGTTTGGGGATTTCAATGCACCTTTTCATGTGGGCCCCAATTTAGTAGAAAAGGCCCAATACGAGATCAAAGTAGTGGCCCATCAATTTCGGGTCACCGGGCGTTGAATCAAATCCAACCCAAAAAACACAACCCTGTTTCTCGAATCATCGCGTCTTCTTCTCCCCGCAAAGCTAAAACCCTTTTTCATTTCAAAACCCTCGATAATTTTCTCGCTTTTTTCCTTCGTTTCCTTTTCCTACTGTTATCGGAAACCCTAATGAGTGGCAAAGATCGTCCCTTGGTAAAGTTCTCTTCTCAATTTCTTCTCTTTTCCACCCTAATTTCGATGCAGTTTGGTGATTTTGAGAGGTTTCTTCGGCGATAAATTTAGGATTTTAAAGGTTTTCTGAAGGACTTGAATGATTGGGATCATTTGCATAGCGATAAAGATCTGAAAATGAATTTTTAAGATTATAAGTTAATTTTGGTGGTAACTTGTTGGGGAAATTTATTTATTGTTTAATTTCTAGCAAGTTTATTAATTTCAAAGTGGTTGGGGCAGGGAAAATTATTTATTGTTTAATTTCAAAGTAGTTGGATACTGTTTATGTATTGAGCAATGAGCAAAGTTGGTGTGACTCGAACAGTCACTGTTTACCAATGTCGTACATGATCAATGTTTTGATTACTCTAGAGCTTGAAACCATTTAGTTGCATGGGAACTTTTTGATCTTTAGATCTCCATGTACCTTTAGGCTCATAGAGTTGTGTAGCCCTCTTTATCTTTGTTCACATTTCATACCTGAAAAATCTTATAATTGAACGAAAACCCAACCTCAACAGAGAACGGGTTTCTTTTGTTTTTTGTTTTTGTTTTTTTTTGGGGTTGGGTGCAACTAAGTGTCTATTTACCTTAAAATAATAGTATAATACTATAAAACTGAAGTATCAGATAGGAATGTACTCAGTGCACTTTGTTGTTGGAAATTTAAATGAGCTTTTATTTTCCAATTGGCTAATTTAAATGACTTTATATTCTAATTTGTGAATATTTTAGCTAGGTAATAGATCTGCCCTTGCTGTGAAAGAAGGAAAAGGAAAACAATTTCTAAGATATTCTAGATCCAGAAGGTATGCAAATAAAGAGTTTGATTGAATAAATTCAAATTTATTTACTCATAACATTTGGGCTGAATCTTCCAATTTCTCAAAGACATAACCCCATTTTTACTCGGGCCGCTAAAGGTAACCTATTACAGTGTCCTTCATATAATCCGTTATGTCATTGTAATTGCCACCCGAATCTCCTTGTAGTTTAGTGATGAAAGACTGGCATAATACTACACTAGCCCTAAGATAATGAAGAAGGGCTTTAATGACCAACCTTAATGGTGTCAAATGCCAATACGACATTGATGCTTTGGGATGTAATAGCCTCTCTGACCTTCTTCAGCACATAGTAAAACGTGTTGGTGAAAATCTTCATTGGATGGTTGAAATAGTTGAAGGATGTATAAGTATATCATATTTACTGCGAACATCTTCTCATAAACATGTAAATCTGCACACTTGTCTAAAAAAATCTGCAGAATGTAATATCCGTGCGGACCTCTTGCATGAGCATATGTTTTTTATCCTTGTGATAAGGGCACTAGTTATTGATAGGTATCAGTTTAAATCATGTGCAGAACATTCCAATATCATGAAGATCTCCATGCATTAGATTTTCTGTTTATATATATAAAATGCTTATTAAATTATGCACTTAACAACATCAACCTCATTCATTTTGTTCTCAATTTCTGTTAAAGGGATCATTGCGGAGCATTGGGAAATTAGGGGAAGAAAAAGGACCTTCGAGAAAGGTTGCTGCTAATGAAGCTAAGAAAAGAGCTACTGCAATTTCTGGATCTACTTCCGGTGACCATGACAAACATTATCTGAACTATGCAAGAGCAGTAGGTCAATTTCCTAGTAGCTTCCTGAGTGATGAAAAATTACCAGATGCAGCTTCAGAAAAANGAGGGTTACATCAGGACGTATTTGTTCTACATTGTAATTTAATGTTCTAAAGCTAAACTGATGTGTATGTTCAACTTGCAGGGTAATGAATGCTTTAAGCAAAAAAAATATCTTGAAGCAATTGATTGTTATTCAAGAAGCATTGCACTGTCTCCCACATCAGTTGCTTTTGCAAATAGAGCTATGGCATACATCAAACTCAAGAGGCAAGTTCCCTGTTCCTGATTCTGTGTTTTTTCTTTTGTGTATGGTCATTTTGCATCTCAGTTTTGCTTCCGAGATGCAACTACAGAGAACATAGAATTAAATGAACTAAACTGTATATCTGTATTCAATTTTCTTTATCAGTAGCAACCAACTTGTAACATTCTCATATTGATCAGATTAGCCATAACATTTCATTTTTCAAGCATTAACCATTGAGTACTATGTTCACTGTTTTCAGGACCAGTTGACAATCTTTACCAGTATTGTTTTATGAGAAGGCTAATATATGTCTGAAAATTTATTGTGAATTTATACTGATTTTCAGTTGTGCTGCATGGTTTTCCCCATTCCTTGAACTTAAGTTTCCATCATTATTTGATGTGTGATAAAATGTCCAATAGATATGAAGAGGCTGAAAGTGATTGTACGGAGGCCTTGAACTTAGATGATCGATATGTAAAAGCATACTCTCGTCGAGCTACAGCCAGGAAAGAACTTGGAAAATTTAAAGCTTCTATTGAAGGTCAGATCTGTCATTATCCTTCTATCCTTTCTGGCTGTTTCTGAGTTTCAGTTATTAGATATCCAAGAACCGTGTGTAGTAAAACTAAAAAAGTTGATTGCAGATTCTGAATTTGCAATTAGCCTTGAGCCTAATAACGTGGAACTCCGAAAACAGTATACTGAGGCAAGAGAATTGCTTGAAAAGGTGAGTACTTTATCCAATGTGCGTGCTGTTTTGTCTTTCTAATAGACTAATACACTATAATATGATGTTTCTAGTAAAAAGCTACTACAATGTGAGAGTCTGATGCTTGTTCTAGGATACTATTATGTTTTATCAGTTTACATAATAGTTTTCTTGTCACCAGTAATTCCCCCCACACCCCCCTCTCCAAAAAAAAGGAAAAAAGGAAAAGAAAAAAAGAAAATGCATTTAGAAAAAAGAACTACATGAGTCACTTACTATAACATGTACTCTCGAAGCACCTTTGAAGCGCCACTCCATTTCAATTATTCTGCAGTAATCAGTGTCCTAGTCAAATCTAACCGTGCTTAATGAATGATCTTAATGATGAACCCATCCATGTCTCAGTGTTTCTTTTCATCAATTCAAAATTTTTGTTGTTTTATATTGTTACTGATAACCCCATTTTCATTTCTGCATGCAGTAATCATGTTTAATTATCTGATTTGTTATTTGTGGATTTTCAGCATGCTATACTATCTTGTATATTGTCGTGAAAGATGTTTTCTGAAATGTTTTTTTGACATACGGTGCTTAGTTTTTTTTGTTGTAGCGTCATGTTTATTTGGTTTCTTTTTACCTTCGGACTAATAGTGTTGTAAAAATTAGAAAGAACCTGAATCATGATTATGCATATTTATGGACCCAGGAAATCTCCAAAAAGCACTCTGGTCCATCAAAAAGCTCTGGTCAAGGGATAAAAAGAGCTAATATTTTGGACGCGGCAATGAAAGGTGTTCAGGATTTGCCTTCTGTGTCAAGCACTGCTGCTATGGCATCAGCTACTTCAGTACAAACCGGCAATGTGGTATGAATAAAACTTCTGACAATATTTAAAACGGGCCTTCTTGTAGTTGGTGATAATAAATGATTAATGCATTAATATGGGCCATAGTGTACAAAACCAATGGGAATTTTTGGGTAAGAACCACATGAACAAAAACATGTCATTGTCTCTTTTATGTTGTAGATATTATGAAATCCAAAATGCTCTGCTAACGCTAAATGTCTTTTTGTGAACCAGTAATTGTAGGGTAATTTGTGTTTTTAGCTATTCACATGGCAGTCTGATTGTACCTTTTCAGGATACTACTAGTGGGAAAGCTTTCAGTAAGCCCCTAATTGCTGCCAATAAGGTGGATAGCAAAGGTACAAGTAAAGAAATTGAGAGCAGGGACTTAATGAATGGATCACATGGAACAGTAGCATCAAGCTCCATTGATGGAGGGGTAAACGTACGTCACAGAATCTAACTACTTGATTCAGTAGCTTGAAACTAGTTGGACGCAATATTTCTGAAATATTCAAACTGTGATCTGAATGATCAAAATGAAGATGTCACGATTAGTTCACATCTTCGCTACAAAAGGTAGGTTCATCATAGAAACCACCTTTAATATATGGTCATCCTATAGAAACCACCTTTCATTTTAAAGTCATATATAAACCACCTTTAAAGTGCTTTTTTTGGCAATCAACCCACCTGAGCCCACCTTCAGGTCCTGTTTATTCGATTCTGCTTTATAATGCAGTCTAGATACCAAATATATTAGAGAGATGGTCCTTAATAGAGGTTAGGTAGGGTCAATTATTGAAATAACTTAAATGAACAGTGGGCTCAGGTGGTTAATTGCAACAAAAAAAATGCTTTGAAGGTGGTTTATGCATATATTGAAAATAAAAGGTGGTTTCCATAGGATGACCTTATTTTAAAGGTGGTTTCTATGGGGAAAAAACCCCTAAAGCATAATTTTTTTTTTTCTGTTCATGACAATCTGGTAAGCTGAATGATCTGTTCCTTGGCATATAAAATGTATAAACTAATTGTTATTTTTCTGTCAGATATCAAAATACATTGAATAGAGTATGTGGCGTGTTGTTAGAAAGATATGAGAAGGAAGTGACATCTTCTTATGGAAACAATATATTAGGCATAGGTGGTGAAACTGTGAACGGTCTGCAATGCAAGATCTGCCTGTTGATAGAAAAGATGTGTACTTCCCGAAACTTAACAAAATGTGATGTGCATCACCAGTTCAAAGGTAGAAATTTAAAGCAAATTGACTGAACCAAAATCAACCAGCAAGGATAACTATCCATCCACTGCTTCTGTCACATAAGCAAGATACTTTATTTTGAAGCAATTGAGTTTTTTTTTTTTGCGTTCTTCTTCTTTTAGAAGAAATGATCTTTCTTCTACAATCACATAGTTGCCTGCAATGTCATATACATTCAGGTTCAAGAAGGTGTTATCCGTCGGAAGCAGGACCTGGATGCTTCAATTCAAAATCTTGCATCTCGTGCTGCGTCTCGAGTAATGCAGCCACTGTAAAAAATATTTCAGCTCCAAAGTCGGCTTATGAGTTTGAAGTTTCGTGGAGAGCACTCTCTGGTGATTCTGAAAAGCAATCTTGTTTGCTGAAGGTTTGTCATATCTAAAGAACAGCTTTGGTTAATAATGTTTGGTGATGCTTATACTGAATTTCTTCTTGTTATCAGATGATACCGCCAGCTACATTACCTAAGATTTTCAAAAATGCTCTGTCTGCTCCTATGCTGATTGAAATTATCAAATGCACTGCAGCAATTTTCAAGTATTTCCTCTTTCTAGATATATACTGTGTTTACTCTTTGACCTTGTGATTTAGCTTTGCTCAAGATTTTACCTGGATTTTTGTGTTCTTTTTTTAGGGAAGACACTGAATTTGCTGTGAGCATTTTAGATAATTTGACCAAAGTCCCAAGGTTCGACATGATAATCATGTGCCTTTCTGCTGTTGATCATGCTGGTAAGTTTAGTATAACTCTTTAGCCTCGAATAAAAGGGCTCTAAGTGTTAGCAGTTCATGCACTACTTTAATCTCTGCTGGTGACTAAGTGTTAGCAATTTTGATGGCAAAGCCATCCAATAACAACAGAATGCGCTACTTTAATCTCTGCTGGTGACTAAGTGTTAGCAATTTTGATGGCAAAGCCATCCAATAACAACAGAATGCTGGTGACTAAGTGTTAGCAATTTTGATGGCAAAGCCATCCAATAACAAAATTGAGAGAGAGAGGGAAAAAAGAGGGAGGGAGGGAGGGAGGGAGGGAGGGAGGGATCAAATGAGCTGCTAATTGATGCATGTTGAACTGACAGAAATCCACCACCAATGGGAGCAAGTATTCTCCATGAAGGATATTCGAGCTGATCATGTTGATGTTCTCAATAAACTGCGGCCAAAATTCTGCTATGGCCAGTGGCAGGCTCATGTTCTTGGATCCAATGGGCGGCCAAAATAAGTATTATCTGTGAGTATTTTATTAAATTATTTTATTCTATTCATATGCCCGTAGTTTAAAACATATTTCAACGGTTGGCTTTCTCCATTTGCTGTATAAAGGTTCCTTCCCTTTTATACGAATGGTTCATCCTAATGTGAAACATAATATACATGTTTTATATGAATGGTTCATCCTAATGTGAAACAGAATATAAATGTGGTTTATGTCTGAAAAGTATGTTCTTGGTCACGAATTAGCTTCTGTGTTATCCTACTCTATAATTTTTTTTAACGACGGGAATAATGCAGAGTAGCCAAATTTTGCCTAATCTTCCTCACAAATTGAGAAATTAAGTGTTTATTCTTTTGTTTCAGGTTACGACTTGTAGAAAATTTATGGTTATTTTTCTTGGTTCATACTTTGGTAATGTAAGTTATCCATTTCAAGCGTCCATCAGAGCTAAACTCCTATTATGAAATGGCACACATTAGTGTAAATCTGTTTATTTTAATGTCTAACGTGAAATATATTTTCCTTATGAAAGGGCTGAAGCATTGCTTGTTTATCTTCTGTTCTGTGCTTGCGACAGTTGGAGAGATCTCGGTTACGACTTCAAACTAGTAAGAGGCATGTATGATGAGGATAAAAAACTTCATGCGGTCTGTAATTTTGTTGTTTGGAAGGAAAGCAATAATTTGTAAATAGTGTATCAATTAAGAAACAAACTTTGTATTTTTAATATTTGATATGTGCACCTTAGATGAGTTTAATTTCTTCAAACCCACCTTCGAGAGTGTAATTTGATGTGGATTCTGTGAAGGAAATAATCGTATGCTAAGGGGCTGTTTGGTTCGTTTTTTAACTCGGTGGAAAAGTTTTACACCGCCTTCACATCAGATTTTTCGTGGTCACGTAGGATATAAATTTTTCGTCGGTTTTTTTTCCATATTTGGTTCGTTAGGGTTGAAGAAGGGAAATTCGGTGAAAATCGCCGCCACATCAGATTTTTTTCTCCTCCAATTCCTTCCTCAACCTCGTGAAATCGACGAAAACTGCAGTCACGTCGGCTTTTTGCCATATAAACAAAAGTTTTTCCTTTTTTTCCATGCGAACCAAACACAAGAAAAATAAATACATTGGTTTTCCACCATTTTTTTTTGCGAACCAAAGCGAAACAATCTATTTCTTGGAAAAGTTTGGAAAACTTAAAATTTGTGTTTTTGTACATGAAAATGCATTTCCCTATATCTAAAAAACGAACCAAACAGCCCCTAATATTCAAAGTGATTACATGCTAGTCACATGTACTACCCGATAAAACTAATAATACCAATTGGTCGTATTGATTACAAGTTTGATATCTCATCTGATCATAATTGCAAAGAGCTGTAATAGTTTCATTTGTATGCTAATTATGGCTTCCTTTTACAACAGGTGATGGTGGTTAATTCGTAATTGCGAGCTTCTAGCCTTGGATTGTTTAATTTTAAAAAAATTAATACTGAGAAATCTAATATTTGAGGATATTTTGATTGTAGCGTGCGTTCTCAGGAGACTTGCAGATTTTTTTTTTTTTGTTAATCTTGTGGATGCTGTTTTACTTGAAGGTTCCGGGGTTTTGAGTGATAGATTGTATTTTACCGTCAGCTTGTTGCATGTCACATTCATAGTTTCATACTGATGCGAGCTGCGAGGAGGGGGAGAATTTTCATTTCCCCCCCTCTATTTGTAGTTTGGTCCGTGTAATAAAATCTTAAGCTTTACCGTCTTTCAATTTTATCACTTAACTAGACCTTGATGGGATAAGAAATTATCATATGGGTAGAATATCAGGGTTATAGATAGACCTGTTATATATTAGATCTTCATGTTTCCAAACTAGACTATCGATGATAAAAGCGTGAGCCTTGGTTACACCAATTTAATTGATTTTGGGGCGTAAATTGAAAATTTTACGGGTGCTATTAAAAATAACCTTATGGAATTTTAAACAAAGAGTTGACAGTCTAATGTAACAAAAACCAAATTAGAAAATATATCAATGATTGATCGTATATAGGAGTTTTAAACAAAGGCACCTCGAATGGACTTTCGAGTCTTGGACGAAGGAGCAGTTTCATTTTTTGAAATTTCTTTTTTATTTGTCAAGCAACGGAAGCAAAGGTAATAAATATATTTTAAAGTGTTCTCCGCCTCTTTCTAATTTTATTACGTACTACGTGATTAACTTCCAGGCACACCATAACAACAATTTAAACTAAATTGCAAATATGAAGATTTGAGGATCTATTATAACAATATAACATAAATCAGGGTCTAATATGAAAAAACCTCATAAAAACCATTCTATAGGTCCTAAGATGCAATAAGTGAAGTCACAAGGACCAAATAGTGCAAACAAAACCCCCAAAGAAACAGAACCAGAACACAATTACAAGATAACGAAGAGTCCAGTTCCAAATTGTTCCGGCCAAAAAAAGGAGCCGCCTTTTTCTCCGTAACGTATCGGATAAGGCGGCCGAAACAAATCCGCAGAGCAAGAAGAAATCAGAGGGAAACCGAGCTCATCAATGGCGAATTCCTCTTGCATCTCGGCGTCAACTACAACGTCAATTTCCCCTCTCAAAACCCCCGTCAAAAACCCCAACCCTAAACTTCAATCCATCCGCCTCCTCCCTCCTTCCTCCAGGAAACCAGCTTCAACCATCAGAGCAGCGTATTCGAGCCCTCACTGGACCTCGCGGCCCAATCAAAGGACGGGGCTTTGGTCAATTAGGTGAGCACCCGCTCAGATTTGTGAAAACCCTAGAAAATTTGTGGTGTTTTCGTAATTTTCGGATTGTTTGGTAGGGATTTGGTCAATTAGATAAGCAGCAGCTCAGATTTGTGAAAAAACCCTGAAAACGTTTTGGCTTTTTGTGATTATCGGATTGCTTAGAAGGATGTGTTCAGTTAGATAAGCGCTACTCAGATTTGTGAAAGCCCTTAAAAAAGTTTACTTTTTTTAATTATTGGATTGTTTTAGGGAGGATTTGCAAATGCCGGCATCACCGTACTTTCCGGTGGAGGCGCAGGGGGGGCAGGGCCCATCGCCCATGGTTCAGGAGAGGTTCCAGAGCGTTATCACTCAGCTCTTTCAGCATGTAATTTTATTTAATTTGTTCAACTTTCCGAGGTTTCTTTTTGTGAAATTTAAGTAAAGATTTGATTTTTATGAATTTTTTGATTGTAGAGGATAATAAGGTGTGGTGGTGCTGTGGATGATGACATGGCAAATATTATTGTGGGGCAGTTGTTGTATCTAGATGCTGTAGATCCTACAAAGGTATCATCTTTCTTGTGTTCGAGTTTACTTGCATTGAGATTATTAGTAAACATGTGGGCTATTGAGTGTTAAAACAGTTTAAAGCTTCATGTAGATGTATCAAATGGCTAATAGGTAATTTTGAGTACCTGATCTATAGTTCACATTCTTAAATGCATATGCACAGTCCCTTGCCTTTTCCTTTGTCCTTGTTATAATCAAGCTTTATGTTCTTCACTTTATTTTGAGTAACTAGTATAATACACAGTGCTTTGCACGTGAACATACATGTTTTAAGTTTTGAATTTTTTTTATTGAATAGTAAAACTATTTGTTAATAAATAAAGTTGTATAATAATATTGCTTAAAGGGAAATGTATGAATTAATTGTTATTGTGTAGTTATTGTAATTGAATGTTTTTCTTATAATGATCGCCTAGTGCTAACCTTTTTCTTAAATAAGTTCCGCAAATCTAAAATTGTTCTTAAATAAAAGTGCTAATTCTATAAGTTCTCTTAAATATGCCCTCTCCAACTTGAAAGTTGTTAACTTAACTCTAAATTAACTAAGCTGCATTAATCCTGCTAGCTTTTTCTTGATGTTCCTTGATACCTTCAACATATTGCAATCATTACTTCTTATTATGATTATTTAATAGGATAAATTACAATAAACCCTCATGAACTTCCATCCCCTATGAACTTTCAAAATCACACTAAACCCCTAATGATTTATCTGTTTCAAAGAAAACCCAATAACTTTATATGAATTTTGCAGATAACCCCTATAAATTAGAACCGAAAATGGCATAAAAAGGTATTTTGAAAGTTATTGGGGGGTTTTGTGTAATTTATCTAAAAGATATTGATGGCTTTCTACAAAATTTATTAGGGGTTTAGTCTGATTTCAAAAGTTTATAGGGTCTATTTACTGCAAAATGCTAAAAGTTCATGTGGGTTTACTATAATTTATCTTATTTAATATTATAGTTCTTAGTGCAAGTAATATTATTAAAATAATTATGCTATTTATATACTATAAAATATTTATCTAATTTAATTTTTTTAAATTATGCTCGTAAATAATTTAGTACTATTATTAATATTAAATATATTTTTTGTGGTTGTACTATTATTAATATGAAATAATTTATTGTAAAAAGGTTAGATTTCAATCATCACTAAATATAGATTATTAAGTATCATATAATAATCTTTGAGAAAATACTCTAAAAATAATATTAAATTATTTATTTAATTTATTAATGATATAATACTAAATAAATAGTGTAATTCGTAATTTATGTCATATTATTGAAATAATTACACTATTTACATAATTAAATATTTATTCTATTGCTCATTGAATTATAGTATAATTCTTAATAGTAGTAATATATTATTCTAACTTTACTATTATTTTATTAAATTCATAAATAATTTATAATAATTTAATTGGTTACTACTAATAATTGTGTATACTTTTTTATATAATAATTTATTATATTATTTTTAAACAAATACTAGTTATAATATTATTGACTATGTTGCCTAGATACGGGTACGGGTGCGGGTATAGGTACGGGGCACGGTAAATTTATAAAAAGTAGGGTACGGGGACATGACTGTATATATATAAAATAATTAACTTTAGATCAGTATTGAATTAAATACATATTACATTTGCAAATATACCCCAAAATATGACAAACATCCCTCAAAATATTACAATATATTGTTTAAAGTTGCAAATATACCTCCAAAAGTTAGTTCTATATCCCAAAAACTTACAACTAACTAGCATATTCCAAAAATTAAAACTATATTCCTTGCATAAGAAATAGAAAAATATTTTTATTTTAATTAAAAATTTTGAACTAATATTATTACTTATATAAACCCAAACCCAAACCCCTCCCCATATAAAACCCAAACCCAAACCCAAACCCCCCTCCTATATATAACCCAAACCCAAACCAAAACCCCTCCCCATATAAAAAAACAAACGGGCGATGAAAAAAACCCAAACCCAAACCCAAACCCAAACCCCTTCCCATATAAAACCTCAACCACCCCCTCTAGGGTTTTCGCCGCCTCCCATTTCTCCTCCGTCTTCGTCGCCTCCTCCCATTTCTCCTCGCCAATCTCTAGGGTTTCTGTCGTCGTCGTCGTCGTCGTCGTTGAGAAACACGATTCGTCGTCGAGGAGCTGTTTCGTCGTCAAGGCGCTGAAATTGCTTCGTCGAGGCTCCTGATTTCGTCGTCGAGGAGCAGGATTCGTCGCTTCCGTTGATGGGGTCGTCGCTTCTTCGATGGGTTCGAAGGTAGTGAAGGCAGAATCGCTTCAGAGCACTAGGTATTTCAAGGTGATAAAGGCAAAATTTTAGGTTCGTTTTTTTTCTACCTCGCGAGTGAAGTAACCGTGTCCCTGCCGTTTGGGTGCAGATCCACACCCAATACGTACCCGACACGGGTACGGGACCAAGACCAAAAATCCTGTGTCGGGGTAACATAGATGATTGATAATTATAATTATTTAGGAAGTTAAGGAGGTGCATAATTAATAGGAGGTTATATACTTATATTTATTTATTGAAAGATTAATTAGAGATAATGTTATAGATAGAGTTTATCAAAATTTGAGAGGTCAAAAAAAGAAATTAAAAGTTTTAACACTCCGATCCTCTTTTAATAGTAGTATAGATTTAACCTTATAAATTACTTGAGGCAGTGTGCAGAATAATTGAAAGTACTGGACTCTTCTTTGCCGTGGGTGTTCATGCTCCATTTTGTTGATGCAAATTTGTGACTGGTATCTTGTGTTACATCAAATCAAAGTTATGGCGTAGGGTCTTTTCTTCAAATGATGATCACTTCGTCATGCATTTGTGTTGAAAATTTTTAAACCGTATTAACTTTGCTGATTTTTTCTCTAAAGCCTTAACCATACACGTACTTCCGTATTCAACAGACACATTAACATGTGATAAAGAAGATGTAAGCAAATGGAGAATACATGCTAGATGCTTCATTCTTTCTATTAAGTTCCCATTACTCTCCTTGAACCTCCTTTGTTATCAATGCACTAATGTCCATTGATAATCATGGTTCTAGTTGATGCATGCACTTATCACATGATTATGAGATATGAGATTTAAATCAAAGCATAGTTTACCTCTAGATTGATGTTAACTTTTTCATTCTGCACCTCCTGGCATACTTCTTCTATCTATTTTTAATCAGCTACTAAATTTATTTTTCATGCATCAGTTGTACTGATGCTCTGTTTCCGGTTAGTAGTTCTTTCATTGTATTAACAACATCAGTCTTATGTTATGCTCAAAACTGACTCTTCTCTTAATGTGCCGACCAATATGCTTGATAGGATATTGTCATGTATGTGAATTCACCAGGAGGATCAGTAACAGCTGGTAATAACTTTCTACTTAAGCTCTCTTGTTAATATCTAATTTAAAAAAATTGCATGTCTCTTACAGTCACAATTGCATCATTTCCTTTTAGGTATGGCAGTATTTGATACAATGAGGCACATCAGGCCAGATGTTTCCACTGTTTGTGTTGGATTGGCAGCAAGGTAAGAATATATCTGCATCTTGTGACCTTTTCATTTGCTTCAATTTATTGTGTGACACTTGCACTGTTGTATGACTCTAATGACTACAATTAGCTGTATGTCCACTATGATTAGTTAGTTCTTTTACACTTCTCCCAATCTCTCTATGATTAATTAGTCTTTTACGCTTCTCCCAATGCCTAGGAATCCTACACACGGTTCTTCAAGTTATATAGTACATGGTTGCTTCAAGATTTTAATCTTATGTTCTTCAGTTGCTTGTTGTTTTATTGTATTACATAGACACAAGAATATAATATTTAAAGTAACTGCCAGATCCATTTTTATGACTTGCTATAATTGATAGCACAAGGACGATGGAGTTCGTGGTATATCCACATCTAAGATTCTGACTGTGATCACCCAGATTGAATTAGGTATATGATCCAATAAATTGGAGAGATAGGAGAATGTGTCAGTTTCCACTACATGTAACTGTTGCTATTCTTGCTATTAACAGCAACATAGAGCTTTATGAATAACTTGTTCAGCTTTAATACACGCACACACAAAAAACACACACAAACACACACACACACACACACACACACACACACACACACACACACACACACACACACACACACACACACACACACACACACACACACACACACACACACACACACACACACACACACACTATATATATACATATATATATATATATATATATATATATATATGAAATATGGGTATGCTTGGTACCAAGCATAAATTTCGTGCCTGGTAGTGAGATATCACATCCCCATCCAGTCCCCAATCCATGTGAATGTGATCCCACATTTGAATGAGGGGATGTGTTACCTCACTACCAAGCACAACAATTTGTGCTTGGTACCAAGCATACCTATTTTTCTCTCTCTATATACATACATGTATGTACGTGTGCATATATTTGTGTGTTGGATTATTTAGCAAAATGAGCTACCAGGAGAGGGGAGTGGTGAGGTCCACACCTTTCGATTTGATTAGTAGGGTAGGCCTCACGATAGATTATTAATTGTAGCCTTGCTCAATACACATATATTAATATGTTACTGCTAATAATATCAATATGCGAATAATATCATCCTAATTTCAAAATTTTGTGTTTAAAAATAGCAATAATGACACAAAATTGGTAGTTTTATACCAAGCACAAAATTGGTGCTTGGTAGTGACGTGGATGTTTCTCATCCACACATTTAAAGTTGTCCATTTAAAAATGATCCCCACTTGATTACCTACTCATTAAATATGTGGACGAGAAGTGGCTACATGACTGCCAAACAACAAATTTGGTGCTTGGTACCAAACATACCCATTATTCTTATATACACACATACATACATTACCAGAACAACTTATACAAATCAGAATCTAGAAGATGAACATGCCAAATCTAAGACTAGCAGTAGCACACGCTAATACACAACACACTCTTATCTTACAAAAGCTCTCAAAGGAAATATTACAAAGTAAAGCATTCACACCAAGGTTTTAAATGTCGGCCGACAACATGTCAGTTTGAGGGCTTGAGCGACACGACATGGGTGATTTCAACTCATATGTCGATTTTCAGGGCCAAATCGGAAATATCGGGGTCATATCGGGCATATCGACTGATTTTTCAGCTTTGAAAAATCGGTCTATATGGCCCTTTCTTTTTAGATTTATTTTTTGTTATCGGGTTTGAGTTTAGTGATAAAAACCCAAACCCGTTTGACCCGTTCTCATGTTTAAGGGTTTCTTATGAACCCGATAGAAAGAAAAGAGAAAAATTAGGGTTGCAGCGGACTTGGGAACCCATCACTCCTTTCGTGAACGACGACGTCCTTCCCCCACCTCCATCTTGGCCCCCCGTCGTCCATCTCCCGTTGCGCCCCAAAATCCGAACCCCAATCAAACCTGAGGGCGGCAGGGTATCCCGTCGTCGGGATAAAATGAAGAGGGTGGCCGGTGACTAAGAGCGTGATTGGTGACTCATCTGAAGGACCCCGAGCAGACGAAGAAGAAGAAGAAGAAGAGCCCCGACACTGCCTCCTTGCGACGTCGGAATCCACCCATCGTCGGCACCGTCTCTAGAATTTATAAAGTATGTTTATATTGAATTTAGGAATAAGATTATATTTAGGACATGATATTATACATATGCGCACCATCCGATATGACAATCCGATATTTAGTCCATGTCCCCCGATATATCCCCGATTTTCGCTAGCTGATATGGATTTTAACCGTCTGACATGAACTCGACATCCGACATTTAAAACCTTGATTCACACAACTAACAAGAGAAATAAGTAAGTTGTTTTTCTTTCTCGAGAGCCTCCCTACAACCTTTAGCGCCCCTCTTATTTTCATGTCTCCAATGTATATCTATATCTATTGCATGATATAGATACTCTCAGAGGAAATGCTATAAAGCAAAGCACTTACACAACAAACAAAAGGAAAACAAGTAGGTGACGTACCAAGCATAAATTTCGTGCCTGGTAGTGAGATATCACATCCCCATCCAGTCCCCAATCCATGTGAATGTGATCCCACATTTGAATGAGGGGATGTGTTACCTCACTACCAAGCACAACAATTTGTGCTTGGTACCAAGCATACCTATTTTTCTCTCTCTATATACATACATGTATGTACGTGTGCATATATTTGTGTGTTGGATTATTTAGCAAAATGAGCTACCAGGAGAGGGGAGTGGTGAGGTCCACACCTTTCGATTTGATTAGTAGGGTAGGCCTCACGATAGATTATTAATTGTAGCCTTGCTCAATACACATATATTAATATGTTACTGCTAATAATATCAATATGCGAATAATATCATCCTAATTTCAAAATTTTGTGTTTAAAAATAGCAATAATGACACAAAATTGGTAGTTTTATACCAAGCACAAAATTGGTGCTTGGTAGTGACGTGGATGTTTCTCATCCACACATTTAAAGTTGTCCATTTAAAAATGATCCCCACTTGTACCTACTCACATTAAATATGTGGACGAGAAGTGGCTACATGACTGCCAAACAACAAATTTGGTGCTTGGTACCAAACATACCCATTATTCTTATATACACACATACATACATTACCAGAACAACTTATACAAATCAGAATCTAGAAGATGAACATGCCAAATCTAAGACTAGCAGTAGCACACGCTAATACACAACACACTCTTATCTTACAAAAGCTCTCAAAGGAAATATTACAAAGTAAAGCATTCACACCAAGGTTTTAAATGTCGGCCGACAACATGTCAGTTTGAGGGCTTGAGCGACACGACATGGGTGATTTCAACTCATATGTCGATTTTCAGGGCCAAATCGGAAATATCGGGGTCATATCGGGCATATCGACTGATTTTTCAGCTTTGAAAAATCGGTCTATATGGCCCTTTCTTTTTAGATTTATTTTTTGTTATCGGGTTTGAGTTTAGTGATAAAAACCCAAACCCGTTTGACCCGTTCTCATGTTTAAGGGTTTCTTATGAACCCGATAGAAAGAAAAGAGAAAAATTAGGGTTGCAGCGGACTTGGGAACCCATCACTCCTTTCGTGAACGACGACGTCCTTCCCCCACCTCCATCTTGGCCCCCCGTCGTCCATCTCCCGTTGCGCCCCAAAATCCGAACCCCAATCAAACCTGAGGGCGGCAGGGTATCCCGTCGTCGGGATAAAATGAAGAGGGTGGCCGGTGACTCATCCGAAGGACCCCGAGCAGAAGAAGAAGAAGAAGAAGAGCCCCGACACTGCCTCCTTGCGACGTCGGAATCCACCCATCGTCGGCACCGTCTCTAGAATTTATAAAGTATGTTTATATTGAATTTAGGAATAAGATTATATTTAGGACATGATATTATACATATGCGCACCATCCGATATGACAATCCGATATTTAGTCCATGTCCCCCGATATATCCCCGATTTTCGCTAGCTGATATGGATTTTAACCGTCTGACATGAACTCGACATCCGACATTTAAAACCTTGATTCACACAACTAACAAGAGAAATAAGTAAGTTGTTTTTCTTTCTCGAGAGCCTCCCTACAACCTTTAGCGCCCCTCTTATTTTCATGTCTCCAATGTATATCTATATCTATTGCATGATATAGATACTCTCAGAGGAAATGCTATAAAGCAAAGCACTTACACAACAAACAAAAGGAAAACAAGTAGGTGACTTGTTTTCTCTCTCCCAAGAGCGTCCTCATAACCTTCAGCTTCATGAGGATCCTTATTACAATTGCCATACAAACTAGATAATAATATTTATATAGAGTAAACTTACATATCAGAATAACTTAAATAAGAAGGAAACAAGTAGGTGAATTGTTTTTTTTTCTCCTGAGAGCCCACCAAAAACTTCAGCTTCTTATTTATAAAGTTCTGAAAACCTCCTAATCATAGCAGCCCTTCACATGAATTACAATATTTTGATGTCCTTAGATAATATATGGGGCCTACAAAGCTAAATTTTTTTAAAATCCACTATCAAAAGAACCACCGATGCTATTTTTGTCATAGAGATATGGAAGTCATGAGTTTTTACTCAAATCATTTTGCAGTGACAAGTAAGAATATATTTATTCGTACTGCTATGTTGTCTCAACTTTTAGCTAGAATTTTCTTTGAGATGTCTTTGCAGTAGTGGAAAATTATATAGTAGAGCTGATTTTTAGCAGTAATAGTTATATAACTTATATTATAATCATTAGGGGTTAAATTTTCATATAACCCCATGGAAATCATCACAGTTAATTTCTTCAATATCCGTGTTATCTTGATTAGCAGATGAACACTTTAGGTCACTAGCTTCTGATGTTATAGAGCCAGTATTATCATCCATTAGAGCCATTAATATTAGCAGCTTATCATAAACAAGTGACTTTGATTTTCCTTCACATGCATCTGAATGCTGCCATGCTGATCTTTCATATAAATTTAGAGGCATCAGAATACTGTAATACATGTGAACGGTTGCTATGAATAAGGGTTGCTTTGATTTGTTAGAAACTAACAGTGATGATATAAAGGTAGAAATTTGTGGTAACCGCCTAACTGGTAAAATTATAGAATTTATTGTATTATTCTATTAAATAAATAAACTCGTATGGAAACCCTAATTCTCCGTGAGCTTAGATTGGTCCTCAACAATACAATTGTTGGGATTATCAAGCTGATTGTGAACATGTTTTCTACATTCAAAATCATCTTGAAAAATATACATGGTGGATACCATTCATGAACCAAATGAGTACGGAATTGGTTTATTGAAAGCTTTTGTGCTAAATGTGGAGTCACTAAAGAAATAATGCCAAATGAAATCATTAAAAAATAAGGAAAGCACATATCTTCACGTGATATCCTTCAAATTTCAATAGAATACGGCCTACCTTAGATTATGCATTGAGATGGGATTGATAATACTAGCTCAACAACATCAGAAGTTGCTGACCTAGATTGTTCATTTGCTGGATATTGAAGAACGTAACAATGATGATTGCTACGTGGTTATGCAATACTTTACTTCTAAAATCAGCTCTATTGTATGATTTTTTTATCGTTGAAAAGATATCTTAGAGATGATTCTAGTTAAAAGTTTAGACACCATATTAATACGAAGGAATAAGATTCATTTCATGTGGATCCAACTATGTTTTGCGTTGTTTGTCGGCTACCTAACGCAACCCTCATTTATCTTGGCTTGGGATAGACAGTATTGAGAATAAAAATAAAGCACTACACTGGTGAACTTGGGACGAAAAATGCTTTATAGTTTGGAATGTTGGGCAATTAAGAAACATGCGCAAAAAATGAGCGTAGCAAAAATGAGAATGTCATGACAGTCTTGTGGGTATACACTAAAAGATATGATAAGAAGCGAATGCATTCCTAGTAAATTAGTGGTTGCTCCAATTGAGGATAAAATGAGAGTACAGACTAAGGTGGTTTGGTCATGTATAACGGAGACATCTTAGTGCACCGGTTAGAAAAAGTGATAATATTGTAGTTAATAGGATAAAGAGATCTAGATGTAGACCCAAAAGAATTTGGTTGAGAGCAATTATGAAGGATATGTTAATAGTTAATTTAACGAAGGAGATGATCCATAATAGAACGAAATGGAAGAATAGGATTTGACCCCAAATATTTGAATTTGGTTGAGAGAAATTATGAAGGATATGTTAATAGTTAATTTAACGAAGGAGATGATCCATGATAGAACGAAATGGAAGAATAGGATATATGTCGTTGACCCCAAATATTTGGGATAAAAGCTTTAATGTTGTATCAATACTAAAGAATATATTCTTACCTATTATTGCAAAATGAGATTTGAGTTAAAATTTGCGACTCATATTGCCCTATGATAAAAATAGTGTGTAGTGGTTTTGTTGGTAGTGGATTTTGCAAAAAAAAAAAGAGTTTTCTGGGTCCCATACATATATCTATATATATATATATATATATATATATATATATATATATACATACACGAGAAAAGGATATGATTGGTACCAATCACAATTTTGTGCTTAGTAGTGAGGTGACACAATGCCTCCACTACTATTCAAATGGGGGCCACATTCACATGGGTTGAGGATGCTTGGGATATGCAATCATTTGATGAGTGGAGGAGATTATGCCACCTCACTACTAAGCATAACTTTTTGTGCTCTTATACCAAGCATACTCATTTCTCTCTCTCTCTCTCTCTCTATATTATATATATAATATATATATATTATATATATATTATATATATATATATATAACAGGAAATATGGTATCCTTGTACAATAACCAACTTTGGTCCTTAGTAGAAATGCTGATGTTGGCTTGTTACGTGGCATGTAGTTGTGCTCATTCATTTAGTGAAAATGTTTACCCCCTTCAAACTAGGGCTCAAAAGGGTAAGGATCAAATTAGGTATTCTTCTTCCTCTTAGGGTTAAAATTTAGGTTAGGGCAATTAAAGTTGGGTCAGGAAGTCCGCAATTTGGAGAAGATTTTCTTCTTCACATGAAGAGAGAATAGACGGAAAAGATCTAGAGATGGGGGGATAGTTTGGAATTTTTTTTCGTAACGGTTGGTTAAAGATCTTGCTTAACCTTCGCCACATAACCGTAGTTAAGCCACGTAAGACGCACGTGAGGTGCGTTGAGTCATGTGAGGTGATCTCATCGAAAATTTTGTTACGACCGAAAATAGGCCTTGTTATCACCGTATTTCACTTTAAAGTATATATCGTCGCCAGAGTAAGAAAATATACCAAGTTGGTACTTAGGCTCAACAAAATATACCAATCTAGTAATTTAGCCTATATATATATGTGTGGGTGGGTGCGTGTGCACACGTGCGTGCTATGTACATACATACACATGTATAAGGTGTAAACTGTAAAGTAGCAATTTATATTGCTAAATAAGCTGCGTAGAAAGACGTGATGAGACCCTTTACAATAGCTTTAGTCTAGTGGACCCTTATCACATCTTCCATTGGCCCATCAGTCATGTCATCTTCCTCCTCTCTCTTATGCTGTCAACCGGAAGTGAATACGAAAAGTTCCTCATCCTACCCTTCTCATGTTTACCATAAAAGAAAACATCAAAAGGCTAGTTCCTCGTGATTTTTACTTTATCTTCCTATCACACTTTTCCCCATCTGCCCATGCAGAAGATGAAGACGACTGGGTTCATTAGATTAGTTTAGCTGGATTGATTGCAAGAGATGAGAAGTCATTTTTTTCCCTTTTAGAGTGGATGAGGTGCAGCAGGTTGATTGGAGGAAACAGACGAAGAGACGTTTTTTACTTTGGGAGGGGAAGGGGGCAACACTTGTTTATTGAACTATTTTATTCTTAAGTTGGAATATTGTCTTATTTGGATTTTTTTGTGCATAATTGAATCCACCATAAATTGAGGTCAGAATGAATTTTAGGCCTTAGCACACCAAATTATAGTTTGTTATAAATGCAAGAGTTCATGCTGGAAACTGATTAATTTCCATCTATAAAGTATAGTTTGTTATTAATGCATCATATGGTTTGTTGGTAGTAAATAACATCTTTTAGTTATATGCAAATCAACGCATCACTGACTATTCTCTTCTGGTTGTTTGGTGATTTAACAACAGTATGGGAGCATTCCTCTTGAGCGCGGGCACTAAAGGTAGTATCCTTTGAGATTGTCATTATAATAGTTAACCCTATTTTCTTTTCTGCTGCTCAGTCTATAGGTTTATTTTGACAATGTAGG